>NW_015172002.1:1640784-1708276 GCF_001447785.1 Gekko japonicus | reverse complement strand
AGCGGCCCCAAAAATCGGGGGGGGGGGGGGAGCGTAGCTGTTTGCCCCGGAGCAAAGTAACGCGTGGCAGCCCGATCACATGTCCCATGGAGGTCCCGTGGGCATGCCGTTAGGTGCCGATCACACGGCTATCCTGCAGCGCGGCATAGAAGCAGCGCGGTGCGATCACACTGGCAATCACTAGGCGCTGCTTCTGTGGCAAATGGGATTTCTCCCCCTCACCACAGCGTGTGCATGTGCCGGTGGGCATTTGTGCACATCCTGTGGAGATTTTTTTTTTAATCCATCCAGTTTGCGACGGGACATGGGTGGGCGCCGGATGCCACGGGATTCCAGGGGAAACGTGATCAGACGCCCGCCCTTGCTCCGTGTTTTCCGGAAACTAGCACATCGTATGTACTAGTTTTTTACTCCGCATCTTTGCTGGAAAACCACGGGTTAGCCACGGGTGCACTATGCTTCCCAGATGTTGCGGTGTGATCGTGCCTGGAAAATCCGCCTATCATCCGTATCTTTAGTGTGGCAAATGCTCCATGTGAACGGGGCCACAGTTCATTTTTTAACTGACTAGTTTGTGAAAGCAGGATTCAGCTCACAGAAAGCAGGATTCAGCTCATCATGTTAGTACAATGCTCTAGGATCTTCTCCAAACTCTGTGGTTCTATCAAACTGCAGGCTGTACTACAGTGAAGGCAACAAACAAGGATGGCTTTCTTCATATGTCACACAAAGCCATAATTAACCGTAGTTGTGATTAACAAACCAAGTTTTAAACAATGGTTTCAGATCCTGGTTTGACATATCCTAACCTACCATACTTAGTGACCTGTGTTCAGACAGTCACACTAACCATAATTAATTTAATTAAACCATAGCTTGGGGTGATGTCTGAGCTTTTGTCTTGGAATTTATTTAAAGTTATTTTTTGTTGCAAATATCTGTATCCCACCCTTCTGACTGGATAACGGTGGCTAGCAAAAAGAATTAAAATCCATTTCAGAAACATGTATTCAGATACTTGTAAATGCACATTATTCTGATAAGAGATTGGAAACTTACCAAAAACCAGGGGTCATTTGGGGGGGGGACGCCATCCCCCCGGGTGAGGTGCGGGAGGGCAGGGCCTGGAGCTCCCTGCTGGTGCCCGCTGGAGGTCGCCGCCGGCTGTGGGGAGGACACACTTCTGGTGATGTCAGGGGGTGTGGCATATGCTAATGAGTTATGCTAATGAGTCCCCCTAGCTCTTTTTCTACGAAATGACCCCTGCCAAAAACTAGCAGGTTTGATTAATTTCCTCAAATCACTAACTCCAAAATAGTTCTATTGATTTCAGTGGCGTTGTTCTGAAGCAAAGGGATAAACAATGCAATTCTAAGAACACTTTCCTGGGAGTAAGCCTTATCAAAAATACCACAGTAGGATTCTCAGTAGACCTGCTTAGGATCACTCTCAAAGAATCCTGGTAGGCTTGAGTGAAACTCTCCACTATGACATTGTGAACATATCCTCGGTTACCCATTGATAAAATTAATTAACAGTGAAGAACATTTCTGGATACTGGGTGAGCAAGTTACAGACAGGAGAAGCCACTGACTCATATCCTTTCAGAGGGTAGCCATGTAAAGACCTTAATTCGAGTCCAGTAGCACCTTAAAGACCAGCAAGATTATCAGGTTATAAGCTTTAAAGAACCAAAACTCCCTTCATCAGACACCTCATATCCTAATGATTGAGGGATTTAAATGTATATGCATGGTTTCGTGATTGTGATCTGGCACGCTCAAATTAAACTGAGATTAAATAAAAACCACTCGTCAACATTGTCCATCTCTACTGTAGGAAGAAACACAGCTCCACGACAAGGAAGGTATATTATGTAATATTTCCATCAACTGTCTACTATCAATAGAGAAATTTAAAATTTTTAAACATACAAGGAAACTTTCAACAACCTAAAAAGCCCTTCCTTCACTCTAAACCCTATGCTTATATATACTGCTAATATCCCAAGCCTAAAAGTACAATCCCATGCAAAGTTACTCCCATTTAAGTCCACTGAAATCAATGGATTTCAACTGGAATAACTCTGAATAGGATTGCACTGTCAGTATTTCATAAATTTTTTTATCAACCTCTGGTTATGAAGAGGAGTTGTACTAGTATCTTACTAATTTTTTACCCAAGAGAATGCTTGGCAAACTGTATCCATGGTCATGAGCTGCAGCTTAAGCTACACACAGGCCTGTTATGCACTAGTATTCTGCCTTGCTTTCATTGTGCATGTCCATCGGTTTTCTTTATCATTCTGCATTCCCATTGCTTTCACCATGTATGTCCATCAGGTTCTTTCCCCCCGTTCTGCATTGCTTTTCTTTCCTTCAGCACTCAGTTCACTTTCTGTTCGCTGTTTCCCCAGGTTTTCTGAGAGTAGTTTTGTGGCAGTTCTTCCCCTTGCTTTGCTTCCAAGCCGAAGGCAATTCAAAAGCATATAGATTTCCTCAGATTTTACCCCCACACACACCTTTTTCTGGCCCCTCAGAGGCCACTCCTCCACCCACATTGAGGTCCTTCCTCCCACTCCTTATTGGTCAGTTTCACGCTGGGCATGCTTTTTGAAATAGGAGATTCTTCAATCTGTATTTACTCTCAGGTAGCCATCTTGACCGAAGGTTAATGGTTCTCCCCCATGAACAGCTTTAATTGGTCTTTTTGCTTTCCCATTGACAATACTAAAGAAAGTAGAGAGATTTGGTGCACACATGAACTTTGTGTTAAAACCAAACTTGAATCCCAAAATCAGAGCCAGTTCAGAAACATGACATTACCTCCGGCAAAATGTTCCCATATTTAACAAGAGAAGCACAGTTTGTTATACTGAGATTTTGTCAATAGGAAAGCAAAAAGGCCAATTAAAGATGTTTAATAAGTAACATCTCTTTTTCCCCAAAAAAGCAACTGGTTTCTATGGAGATCAAACCTACAGCCTTGGCATGAGTAGCACCATGTTTTAACCAACTGAGCTAACTGGCCATTTTGTCAATGAGAAAGCAAAAAGGCCAATTAAAGTTGTTCAGTAGTAACTTCAGATTTTCCTTTTTTGGGAAAAAGCAACTGAGCTCTTTGGGTATCAAACCTACAACCTTGGCATGAGTATCACCACACTCTATTTATTTATTTATTTTATTTTTCGTATTTATACCCCGCCCTCCCCAGTGGGCTCAGGGCCGCTTACAGGGGCAAGACAACCTTGCCATAATAAAACAATAATATACATAATAATTTAAAAACATCTAATACATCTTAAAAATCCTAGTTGAACAAGGTGCTCAGTGACTTCCGTGATCTAGGGATGGCGGGTCATATGTCCGAAGTTCCAAGAAGACAGCCGAAGGCTGAGTGTTCTTAGTTAGCATTCAGTCTCTGGGCCTCTAGTCTAGAAGTTCTTCCAAGCCACAAGCCATAGTATAGCTTTGCCATTCTTACTTTGCCATCCCCCTTGATGTTTACATTTGGAGATACACTTCTCGAGGGATTTCATGTCATCAATAAGACAGTACTGATCCAGCATAAGGCACTGCATTGGAATGCTCTCTGTGGGTTCTATCTGTTCTGCTTCTTATCTCTTAGCTCTGATCTGGCAAGGAAGAATACATCACAAGTGGTTGAATGAGTTCACTCCCTTCCTTCCTTGGTGTATCTGCTGCTGCCTCTCCAAGATTACCAAAACCCTCATAATGCTAGACTGAACCCTTGTTTAAATAAAAACACCCAAAAATTTAAAAGATAGAAAACCTAAGCAATAGTGGAGCTTGTAGACCAATGAAGGGGGGGAGAACCACTAATCTTTGGCCAAGACAGCTACCTGAGAGTAAATACAGCTTGAAGAGTCTGCTATTTCAAAAAACATGCCCAGCGCACAACTGACCAATAAGGAGAGAGCAACCACACTGCACAAAAACCCCAGGAAATTTCAGTGCCGCAACACTATCCAGGTTTTCTCATTCATATGCAGAATATACACTCCACAGTTCCCAAAAGAAAAACTGGACAGAGAACAAGGTACAGAGTGCAGGCACAGCATTCAAAGTAAAGCCCTCCCTACTTGACTTCAGTGAAAATTGGCAGTAAGCTATGAGTGTTTAATAGGCCACAGTCTGTGCAACCATCACCATGAAGTGGGGTGGATATAGATCTGATAGTACAGTCACATGTGCTTGGCAATCAATAGTCAATGTTATCTTGCACGATTTAGAGACTAAAGTTGTAAACTGCCTTTCCACCCAACAGACGCCCTCAAGGAGACATGCAAGAAAAATACTACCCCTATTTAGAGCATCAGAATGGAATGTGCATGGTACAGCCTGATCTTGTCAGCTAAGCAGGGTTGGTACTTTGAAGAGAGACCACCAAGGAAGACTTTGCAGAGGAAGGAAATGGCAAACCACCTCTACTTCTCACTTGTCCTGAAAGCCCCTTGACCGCACTATTTACACAAACATTTAAAGCATCATAAAACAAACTCAGCCTCAACAACAGCAGCAGAAATACATAACCAATACTGCCCAGTGTTCTAAAGCTTTACCCTATAGTCTATAAAGGAGACATCTTCAGATAATGTACCTTACAACACTTTTTTACATTTCAGAGCTGTAGCAACAGACAAAGACACAGGTTTATGGAGCAATCCTAAACAGAGTTACACCTTTCTAGGCCTGATGAAGTATGTGATGAAGGGAGCTTTGACCCTCAAAAGCTCATACCCCAAAAATGTTGTTGGTCCCTAAGGTGCTAATGGACTCAGATCTGCCGTTCTAAGGCCCTTTCCACATTTGCATGCCACTCCAGATTTTTTCAGTGTTCAGGTCAAGGCAATTTAAGTCCACAGCAAAACAGCATCCAAATAACCTGGGGCAACTGAAACTGGGCTGACCACTGAAGGGAGGGAATCGGGGGGGGGGGGGGGGACGGACCAAGAATAAAAAGAAGGTTGAACTCTACTTTAGTACAGAATGGGGGGGTGGGAACTGGATTAAAAGAAGGTTGAATTCGATTTTAGTGCAAAATTGCTTGGAGGGCACCATAGTGAACATGGATTAAGAAGAGAGTGCAGAAAGGGCCTAAGCCTGTTGACCTCAGTTCTATATAGCATTACCTTGCTACAAGGTAAAGGTAAAGGTTCCCTTGCTCGAAAGCCAGTCGAATCCGACTTTAGGGTTGCGGTGCTCATCTCCGTTTCGAAGCCGAAGAGCCAGCACTGTCCAAAGACGTTTCCGTGGTCATGTGGCCGGCATGACTAAACACCAAGGTGCACGGAACGCTGTTACCTTCCCACCAAAGTGGTACCTATTTATCTACTTGCAATTCCTTGCTTTCGAACTGCTAGGTTGACAGGAGCTGGAACTAGAGATGGGAGCTCACTCCATCATACGGCACCCGGGTCTCGAACTGCTGAGCTACTGACCTTCCACAGCCTGCAGTTCAGCGTCTTAACCACTTGAGCCACCGCAGCTCCTTGCTACAAGTCACACAAAATTCCTCCAGATAAGAACCAGCATGGTGTAGTGGGTAGAAAGACAGATTAGAGCTTGGTGAGTCCTAGGTTCAAAACCCCCGCTCAGCCATGAAGCCCAGTGAATGACATCGGACCAGATACATTCTCTCATCCTAACCTCCCAGAACTGCTACAATGATAAGAGATACCACCCCAAATTCCCTGGAAGAATGCCAGGTTAAAAATGGTAAGGGATGTTTTCATTTATACTTTGCTTTTTTTTAGTCTTTTCAACAGCCAGTGATGTCATGACATCTCTTCTGTCTATACAGCCAGATACAGCATCATGATGTAAGGGGACCCTGTCCAGCCCCTGCATTCTCCAGTGCCATTCACCAGAGAGAGAGAGAGAGCAGGCAGTTGGGGGTACTGAAGCAGCAGTTCCCCTTTCCCCACCTGATCAAAGTCAATCCTGTGTGAGACTGATCCGCCAGTCACTTAACCCCTTGATGAATCTCCAGCAGTTATTCTACAGGGGCAGGTACATCAAGGCTTACCGTGTGTGTGTCTGGTACAGTTGCCAATTCTTGCCAAGAAAGAAAAGCTTCTACCAATTTGGCAAGTATTAATTCCCGGATGTATTCACTTTCAAAATATTAATTCCCATTTAGTATTGAGACTTACTGTTAGAGATAGGGAAAGTTAGAGTGGCAGTTCTTCCTCTTTGCTCACTGAAGTTAAGAAATTTCAAGATACATTTCTATACTAAATTTTAAGAATGAAATATCCACAGACAATTATGGAGGATACTGTTCCCAAATATTTTAATGAGCCGCTGATCTTACTGGTTGAATTACGTTTCGTAACTGACAGCATTCTAGTGGTTAAGCTTTTTTTCCTCCCCCAGGAGAAGAGGCTATATTGAGAAAGGTATCTCCTTACAGAGTTTCCAAGTGTCCTCCGATAAGCATAAAGGATCATGTTATCTACCTTCTCTTAGGTGTCACGTCAAAGAGTCAATGCTTCAGTTTAAAAGCCCTGCCTTCATGAAAAGTGCAAGAAGTAAAGCAGTAGCATTCACAAACAGAACAGGAGTAGGAGAAGGGTTTGGGGAGACATCACCCGATTCTTTTCAGAACAGAAGCGCCTAACAGCAGTCAGTGGGATTACATTGTACAAAAACATGTTTTTACGTTATTTTATTACAGAAAACAGATTTTACCACTCCATTATTAAACTAACACACAAAATGAAATAAGAGTTGGGCCCAATAGGGAGCCGGACCTCACAGGAAGAAACAGAGACAGGCAAAGAGTGGAAAGCATTGGAAGTGCTTTTTTATTGTTGTTCAGTCGCACAGTCGAGTCCGACTCTTCTTGACCCCATGGACCAGATCATGCCAGGCCTTCTGGTCTTCCGCCATCCTATGAAGTTTTCTCAATTTCATGTTCATTGCATCTATGACACTGTCTAACCATCTCATCCTTTGCCGTCCCCGTCTTCTTTCCCAGCATCAGGGTCTTCTCCAGTGAGTGCTCCCTTCTCATTTGCTGGCCAAAGTATTTGAGCTTCAGTTTCATTATCTGGCCTTCCAGGGAACAGTCAGGGTTGATTTCTTTTAGGATTGACTGATTTGATCTTCTTGCAGTCCAAGGGACTCTCAAGAGTCTTCTCCAGCACCATAGTTCAAAAGAATCTATTATTCGGCGCTCGGCCTTCCTTTTAGTCCAACTCTCGCAGCCATACATGACTACTGGGAATACCATTGCTTTGACCATGCGGACGTTTGTTGGCAGGGTGATGTCTCTACTTTTTATTATGCTGTTTAGGTTCGCCATCGCTTTTCTCCCAAGGAGCAGGCGTCTTTTAATTTCATGGCTGCTGTCACAGTCTGCGGTGATCTGGGATCCCAGGAACGTGAGGTCTGTCACTACTTCCACGACTTCCCTTTCTATTTGCCAAGGAGTGATGGGGTCGGATGCCATGATCTTAGTTTTTTTGATGTTGAGCTTCACGCCCACTTTTGCGCTCTCCTCTTTTACCCTGAACAAGAGGCTCTTTAGGTCCTCTTCCCTTTCTGCCATTAGAGTGGTATTGTCTGCATATCTGAGGTTGTTGATCTTTTTCCCAGCAATCTTAATTCCTGCTTGTGATTCATCCAGGCCAGCATTTTGCATGATGTACTCTGCATATATATTAAATAAGCAAGGTGACAATATACATCCTTGTCGTACTCCTTTTCCTATGCTAAACCAATCAGTTGTTCCATATCCGGTTCTAACTGTCGCTTCTTGACCCTTATACAGGTTTCTCAAGAGACATGTGAGGTGGTCTGGTACTCCCATCTCTTTAAGGATCTGCCATAATTTGTTGTGATCCACACAGTCAAAGGCTTTAGCATAGTCAATGAAGCAGAAGTAGATGTTTTTCTGGTACTCTCTTGCTAGCTTGGCTTAAAAGCCAGAGCTCAGTGGGAAATGACCAGGAAAATGACCAGGAAAGCCCCACTGACAGAAGAGGGGCTTGGCCCTATGAGGCCCAGCAGGCAGCAGCCAGGGTGTGTGTGTGAATGGAACAAGCATCAGATTATGATTACTGCTCATAAATTTGATGGAGAGCTATGAAAGGTGGGGATCAGTGCCCCCCTGTCTTTGGACCTCACAACAAGCAGTGTACAAAAATTATAAAATGATAAAAATTAAAACATGAAAAATAAATAAAGATAATAAAATCTTCCCCTTCAGCAAAAGTTCCTTCGTTAGGTCAGCTTTGTACATTATTGGACAACAGGTGTTGACCATCACAAACAGGAAAGACAGCTAATCCTAGGTGCCTGGTATATGTACCTGCATAATAAATGCATTTCCAGACATGGTTTGTTCTTGTACACCTTACATCAGGGTGCCAAATGTGGTGCCTGTGGGTCCCATGGCACCAGCCAACACCTTTCCTGGTGCTCAAGTGTTTTTAGAGAGGGGGTAGGACTCCTGCCCAGCAGGGCTTCTGATTGGCCCGTGGAGATCTGATTGACTGTGCTGATTAACATTTTTCCAGCACCAGCAGCCACCACAGTGTTGGCTTTATTCTCTCTCACTCCTCTTTCTCAAAGTATTTTAAAAAATTACTCCCATCCTCCCCTGCATTTGGGTTTCCTCTGTGTGTTTGGCTCTACTTTCTTCAGCAGCCATTTTGTGGCTGCACCCACTACCCTGTGTCAGATTGCACACCGGCTCAGAAAGGTTGGGGACCCCTGCATTATGTGTTAGCATGAAACATTTTGCACAATTTCAGACAAATCTAGAAGAAAAAAACTCTGACAAATCAAGGATTTTAATAAAAAACACTGTTAAATCAAGTCTTTTGCTTTGTGGGTTACTGGAGAGGTATGGTCAACAGTAAATGGGAGATTATGTATGTTCAAGTACAATTTCTGACAAGACTAACCTTCCATATTAGGGCCAAATACTGTGCCTCAGCAACTCTTAAGGTGAACTGGGTGTTGCCTTAACTGTTTTAATTTTATGGCTCACTTCTGTAGGGTTTTAAAGGGAAAGGGACTGTAAACCACTCTGAGACTCCTTCAGGTAGTGAAGGGCGGGGTATAAATCCAATCTCCTCTTCTTCTAGATGAAAGGTTTAACATTGAGGGTGTTTCAGTTACTCCTCTCATACCCAAAGAACAAAAAAAAGTAGAAAAAATAATTTGGGGCAATGTGTAAATACTGACTCCTGATCTCTGGTGAGGTCAGAGTGTCTGTTCTGACATGGCCACAAACCCTGAATTGTCATTTAGACTGAATGCAACCTGAAACAGGCACAAATTGCAGAGAAGAGAAATCCTTCAGTCTCATCTCTCTTTTGTTCCTCCAAGTCAGTGTGCCAAAGTTCCTTTATAGATACACGATTACACGTTGATTATAATGGAACAAGCATCGTCTCATAAGTGTGAATAACTGGTAACAATGTAAAAATACTATGACATGAAGAACTGCACCATTTCTCACTAAAAGATTCTAGTTTCAATCGACTTGGTTTAAACTCCCTGGCATGTATCCAAGGTACAACCTGTTTGTCCACTAATCACAGACAATATAAAGCAACTCTTTTGGAGCCCTCAGCCTTGTGAGCAGTTCAGCTGCCTACTCCGAGCCCCTATTTGTGGAAACCATTAGGAATAAACCCAAATATGGAGGACTGAGCACAGCAGGTGCAGGGGCTCCCATGAGAAGCAATATGCTGATTTGCAAGTTCTGCTTGCTGTAAGGGGCCAAAAGCAAATGGGAAGACAAGCTGACTGTTGTGATATTGAATAGTAAGAGTTGGAGGACACATACATGAGAGAGAAGATACAGAGCTGAAAGACAGCGGTGCCTGAGAAAGATGTTCCCAAAAGGCCTTGGGGAAATAAGAGCTGCATTTACTTAGCAAGAAGGGTGGAGGAGAGACAAGTATGGGCTAGGACTACCATAGTCATGTTCCCTAAATCCAGACATTTTCATTTGTATATCATGCACATTAATTGTTGAATTATCTACCTGTTACTCTGCATCTTCTCCTGTTAACTTGCTGCTTTACTTGTCACTCTGTGACCCTGTCCACAAGGAACTAAGATCTATGCAACTTCTGAATCTGATGCAGAACGAAGATCTACATATCCAGAGTTCCTCAAACCATAGTTTGGCCTTTTCCAAGCTTTCAGTTGTTACTCTTCATAACTTTCAGGAGGAGGAGGAGGGTCTAGGATGAGTTTTGCTGGAATCAAAAATAGGGCTATGTTGCAAGAAGCAAGAGTCTAAAGAAGAAAAGCTAATTTAAGAATGACACTTGGGTATTGTTTCTGCAATGATTTTAGAGTTTTACAGTTGTCCTTTTTGCCCTGACCTGGATACCCCAATCTCGTCAGATCTTGGAGGCTAAAGCAGGGTTGGCCTGGTCAGCCTTTAGATGGAAGACTACCAAGGAATACCAGGATCATGATGCAGAGGCAGGCAATGGCAAACCACATCTAAAGGTCTTTTGCCTTGAAAACCCTACAGGGTTGCCATAAGTCAACTGTAACTTGCCGCTGGGTGAAAAAGTTATATTTTTTGATGTCTGGAAGTTTTAGGCAGTTACATTGTTCTGCTTGTTGTATTACAGTGTTTTTATTGCACTGTTCTCCAGTTCAGTAATGCTGTCATTTCATTGTTTGTTGTATGTATGATATCTGCATTTATTGCATTTTTTTGTAATCCAACTTCAGTCTGAGTGACAAAGGTGGATTATAAATGAAGTAAATAAATAAAATCTCTCTCATGGATCACTGCCTTGACATGGCGAGGGGGCTTGCGTGGTTCAATGAGGCTGTTGGCTATGCCGTGGAGGGCCACCCAGGATGGACAGGCCACAGCAGAGAACTCAGACAAAATGTGATCCACTGGAGAAGGAAATGGCAACCCACTCCAGGATCTTTGCCAAGAAAACCCCATGGACAGTAACAAAAGGCTAAAAGATATGACGCCAGAAGATGAGCCCCTCAGGTCGGAAGGTGTCCAATATGCTACTGGGGAAAAGCAGAGGGCAAGTACAAGTAACCCCAGAAAGAGTGAAGTGGCTGGGCCAAAGCCGAAAGGACGCTCAGGTGTGGATGTGTCTGATGGTGAAAGGAAAGTCTGATGCTGCAAAGAACAATACTGCATAGGAACCTGTAATGTAAGATCTGTAATCAAGGTAACCTTGACGTGGTAAAAAATGAGATGGCAAGACTGAACATAGACATCTTGGGAATCAGTGAACTAAAGTGGACAGGAATGGGCAAATTTAACTCAGAAGACCATTATATCTACTACTGTGGCCAAGAATCCCGTAGAAAAAATGGTGCGGCCTGTATAGTCAACATGAGAGTGCGAAAGGCAGTAATAGGATACAATCTCAAAAACGACATAATTATCTCAGTCCAAATCCAAGGCAAACCACTGAGCATCACAGTAATCCAAGTCTATGCCCCAACCACTGATGCAGAAGAGGCTGAAGTGGACCGGTTCTATGAAGACCTACAACACCTCCTAGAACTAACACCAAAAAAAAATGTCCTTATCATGCTAAAGTAGGAAGTCAAAAGGTAACCGGAATAACGGACAAGTTTGGCCTTGGAGAACAAAATGAAGCTGGGCAAAGGCTAACAGAGTTTTGTCAAGAGAACACACTGGTCATAGTGAACACCCTCTTCCAACAACCCAAGAGGTGACTTTACACATGGACATTACCAGATGAGCAACACCGAAATCAGATTAATTATATCATTTGCAGTCAAAGATGGAGAAGCTCTATACAGTTAGTAAAAACAAGATCTGGAGCTGAATGTGGCTCAGATCATGAACTACTCATTGCAAAATTCAGGCTTAAACTGGAGAAAGTTGGGAAAACCACTAGGCCATTCAGGTTTGACCTAGATCACATCCCTTTGGAATATACAGTGGAAGTGAAGAATAGGTTTAAGGGACTAGATTTGATAGACAGAGTGCCTGAAGAACTATGGATGGAGGTTCATGACATTGTACAGGAGGCAGCAATCACCACCATCCCAAAGAAAAAGAAATGCAAGAAAGCAAAGTGGCTGTCTGATGAGGCTTTAAAAATAGCAGAGGAAAGAAGGAAGGTGAAAAGGAAAGATTTACCCGAATGCAGACTGGAGTACTGGAGAAGACTCTTGAGAGTCCCTTGGACTGCAAGGAGATCAAATCAGTCAATCCTAAAAGAAATCAACCCTGACTGTTCCCTGGAAGGCCAGATACTGAAGCTGAAGCTCAAATACTTTGGCCAGCAAATGAGAAGGGAGCACTCACTGGAGAAGACCCTGATGCTGGGAAAGATTGGAGGTAAAAGAAGAAGGGGACGGCAAAGGATGAGATGGTTAGACAGTGTTATCGATACCACGAACATGAAATTAAGCAAACTCTGGAGCACGACGGAAGACAGGAGGGCCTGGAGTGATGTGGTCCATGGGGTCGCAAAGAGTCGGACTCGACTGTGCGACTGTACAACAAATAAATAAAAATTAGCATGCTAATAAGATCCTGGATTTGTGAGTACTTACTTTAAAGGTTGTATGACCTACAGTATTTGTGCCATTGTATTGCATATGCTTTCCTTAAACCTGTGCTTGGTAAAGCACAGTTGGCAGACCCATGTTTGCACCAGCCTTTGGGTAGGAGGGAGCCACCTCAACAGCTCCCTTGTATTTCCCTCATCTTACACTCTGGCCTCTACAATGGGTAGAGGAAACAAATGGAGGGAAAGTAGAGCTACCCAACCTGGAGCTGGGAACTCTACTCCTGCAGCATGGAAACCAGCGGAAAAGCTCTTTGGAGAGGAGCCATGGCTCTGTGGCAGAGTACCTGGCATCTCCAATTAAAATGATCTTTCTATCCAAGACCCTAAAGACCAGCTGCCAAGGGAGGAAGCAACAGTATATAAAGCATTTTCATGTGTTACTCAGCTTCTTCTGAATAGTTTATATTTTAACAATTCTGTAGGATCAGCAACTGGAGTTCATAGGCCAGATCTGCTCCCTTAAGTATCCCCATGCCCAACTGCCAGATCAGAGGCAAGAAAGAAATATGGGTAGAATGGTGGCAGTACTAGCTGGTACAGTTACTCCGGGATCTGGGCCCTTCTCCCACTAGCCTTCAACATTCAAAAAGAGAGTTGCATGGTTTAAAAAAAGAAATTCAAGCTCCAGCTGCAGAAACAGCTTGTGCTCTCTCTTTCTCTCCTGCCAGTTCTTTAGAAGGACTGAATCAAGAGCTATTCTGAAAGCTTGTCTGCTGTGGCCCCCCACCATGTATTACTCTCCGACTAATGTGAATCCCACATGCTTCTTTCTGGTAATTTCTGCGCAACACATAGGAGCCAATCAGCATTTCTCCCCCAGCCACTGTGCTAAAAGCTTTCCCAAACTGCAGAAGGGTTAAATTATACTGCTTCAGTTTACAGCACAATAAAATGGAAGCCTCGCAGTAACCCCAGAACTTAACCATGAGAATTACGGCATACGTCCCAGAGCCGGTAACACTTCTGCACACGTCCCCATAAGCTTATTTTTTACCTGTTTTACAGAGAAGGTCTATGAGTGCTCCTTTTTATTCATTATACCCACAGATGGCCAATGGAACTGTCCATGTCTCCTAAAATCTGCAGTCCTTCACACCCTTGGGGTTAAGTACCATTGAATTCAGAAGGGCTAACTTTGGAGTAAACGTGCACAGGATTATAGGCACAAAACACCGCCTAGTCACCCAAGTATAAAACAGCATTTACAAATATAGGAGACAAGAAATAAGCATTAAACAGAAGAAACTAGAGAAGGGAGCTGATGAAAGACAAAAATCGCACTGTAGTGTGTATGGAATAAAACAAAACTATACACATTATAACCTGGAAGCCTTGCAGAGCATGCCCAGCATGACATAAATAATTCTGAGCATCACTAAAGCCACCAGCAGAAGGTAAATGATATTTGCAAAATGACATGCCATACTCATTAAGAAGCCGTCATTAAGCATCCCCTGACTTAAAGCTGTTCTTTGGAAGTCACACTGCCAGTTTGCCTTGATAGTACTAATAGGCGTTTTGTGTAGCAACGGGTTTGGATCTGTCTGTACACTTTTGTCACATCTTAAGACCTTCAGATGTTATATTTGGCTTTAAACAGATTGTAACCAGGCTGTAATGTTCACAGCTCTATCCTATGCCAGTACACTCAGAAGTAACAATCCCGTTGAGTTCAGCAGAATTTGTATTTATCTTTCTGAGTTTCCAATCATATAGAAAACTGTATATATCTAGAACCATATCAAAATTTCTAAAAAAAACCACACCCTTAGATCAAAGCCTGAGTAAAAAGGAGAGCTTTAGTCTGGTACCTAAAACTGGCTAAGGTAGGTGCCCCGAGAATCTCCGGTAGGATGGAATTCCTTAAGTGGGGTGCCCCCACAGAAAAGGGCTTCTCCTTTGCAGCGGGGTACCCGGAGAAGGGCCTGTCCTTGCCAAGGAAGAATGTATGGGAGAAGGTGATCCTTTAGGTATCCCAGTCTCAAACTACTTAGAACTGTAAAGTAATGAGTACTACTAGAACCTTGATTTGGGCCAGCTGAGTTCTTTCAAGATTGGCATGAGGTGTTCTCTGTAACCAGCCCCAGACAGTAATCTGGTTCCAGCATTTAGCACCTCTTTGAGCTTGTGAAGCTCACACAGTGGACATTGCAATAATCCAGTCAGGATGTGATCACAGCATGAATAACTGGCCAAATCAAGCCTGACGAGGAATGGTTGCAGCTGGCACACCAACTGGGCAAAAAGGAAAAAGATCAACACCTCCAGTTACTTTCCAGTAAGTATCCATAGGAATAAAGGCCTTAGTAAACTAATACTAAGTTAGCCTACCTGAGGGACCGCCTTACCCCGTATGTTCCCCCAAGAGCACTACAGTCTGGGGCCCAAAACTTACTAACTGTACCGGGCCCCAGAGACGCAAAATTGGTCGCTACAAGGACCAGGGCCTTCTCGGTGGCGGCCCCTACCTGGTGGAATGAGCTCCCGGAGGAGATCCGGTCCCTGCGGGACCTGATGCAGTTCCGCAGGGCCTGCAAGACGGAGCTCTTCCACCAGGCTTTCAAGTAGGGGCCGCCGCCTCCCGCCCCCCCCTTTGTTATACTGCCATCACGGGGGGGTGGAAGAGGCCCTAGGAAGGAAGGAAACATCGGAAACATTGGAACTTTTGAACATCTTAAACATCTTAACCACCTGAATGAATGTTTGAAACCACCGAATGACTTTGGGGAACCTCTGGACTGGACCATCATCTTTTGGAGTTTTTTTGGATGTGAAGATCAACGAGCACTTTAAATTTAAATTTAAATTTAAATTCAATTTTGTATTAGGAATGGTTTTAAATGTATATTTGCTTTTTAACTCAGAACTATGTTTTATTGTTGCAATAATTTTGCCTGTTAGCCGCCCTGAGCCCTACGGGGGAGGGCGGGGTATAAGTGTGATTAATAAATAAATAAATAAATAATAGGTTAGAATAATAAATATTGGTTAGAATAATAAATTAAAAACCTTTGGGTTGATAACTTTAAAAAAGTAAAAGTACTTACAAGAAATGCATGACAGGTACCCTCTTAAAAGAAGCATTCCTGTCTCACATATGCACACGCATGCACACACACAAAGAAGAATACCTCTTCTAAGGCAGAACGTCCTGTGATGTGTGGGTTTTTTACAAATGTATGCAGATTTTATGCAAGTTTAATGCAAATATATATGTAGATTTAATTAATTTATCAAAATAAGTTAAACAGATGAGTTAAATATTCTTTATTTGGACAACAGCCTTAATTGTAATACACCTAGAGATCTCTTGGAATGCAACAGAACAAAAACTCTGAATACGTCAGTTAAAAACAACTTCAGATAACAAATTTAATACAACCTGGAAACGTTTCTTTTTTGTTTTTTAACCACAGCTTGGGGAAGTTACATTAATAGATCAAACAGATTGTGCAAATGTGCATCTATTTGTGCGTAACACACAGGGAGGCAACTCCCAGCATGTCTGTTGCAATGGTTGCCAACAGGCCTGGAGAAAAATGCCCTGCCCCTTTAATGGGATGTTATTTACCCCCCTGCCATCAAAAATTGCCTCTCTTAAAGGGACAGGGCATTTTTCTCCAGGCCTGTTGGGAACCCTAGAGATGAGCCCTTGAAATGCTGTTGGCTTTGCAGAGGCTCAGCTAGATCCCAGTAAGTCTGCCCAAGTACAACCTTCATCTCCCCCCCCCCCCCCCCCCCAGTTTGGCATCTTCAGAGGAAAATATTGCAGGGATTTCAATGCTCAAGCCAAAAAAACTTGACTACTCTGGTATAATCTTTGGGTTTTCTTCTTAATTCATCACTTGTGGTTCTGTTTGCTTTACCTGTAACTTATACCTAGTAAAATAAACAAACAGTGGCCCCGGCCACACGTGCCAGAAAACGTGGGGGGGAGGCGTAGCTATTTGCGCCGTCGCATTCTGATCTGCCATTATGCGATCAGACGCGACGGCGGTGCACTGGGGTTTCGTCCTTCGGCGCACACTGCAAAGAGGATGGCCGGAGGGAATAGGCGCGATCACACCGAACAAGTCCGTTTGCAGCCCGTGGCAAACCATTTGCTAGTAGATCTTTGCAGGTACTTTTAAACTGTGCATCTTCGGCGGCACACCACAGGTTGGCCACGGGTGCGCTATGCTTCCCAGATGTTGCGGTGTGATCGCACCCTGAAAATCTGCCCAGCATTCATGCCTTTCGCGCGACAAATTCTCCGTGTGACCAGGGCCAGTATAAATCAGAAGATTCCTGATCTAAGCCTTTATGTACAGAAGAACCCTATAGCTATGTCAATCGTCATCTCCACCTATTATAATAGGGACAGAGCAGCATACATCATCACTTTCCCTTCCTCCTTTTTGTCCTTACAACAACTCAGTAGATATTCCTGCCTGTTTGCCAGGGCTTTTGTGGGGGGTTGAATGGCAGACATCTTTATTTATTTGTGGTTATTTTTAAGAGGGAGGTGAGATTTGGGGTTTGCTGCTATTTTATTTTTGGTTTTAACTGAAAATGTTTTCAAGCGTTATTGTAAGCTGCCTTGAACCATGTGTAAAGGAAGGATATAAATGTTTTAATAAACAAGTAAATAACTCTGTGAGGTAGCTGAGAGACAGTGTGGTCCAAAGTCACCCAGCAAGCTTCCATGGCAGACTGGGGATTCAAACTTGGGTCTCCCGAACCCTGGTCTGATACTTTAACCACTACACCATTCTGGATAAGTATAACTCTACAGTAAGGGTTGTCTTACTATAATACACACTTACTGTAGCTGGTTAATGTTTACTGTAGGCAATAAAACAACACACTTAAATCACAAAAAAAAAATGACTAATCCTCAGCAAAGCAACCAAATGCAACATCAGAGGTGCAAAGCAATACATTAGTGTTGGGAACAGAGAACAGGGACAAAATGTACAGGAATTAAAAAGGAAAACTGAGATCCTGATTCAGCATTATTTGTGTCTAGTGTGATCACTGATTAAATGTTTTCAAGATATAGGCATGGAATTCATGAGACTGTTTGCAAGCAAGCAAATGACTGCTCGGAGGCCAAGTAAAGATTCAGTTCCTTTGGTCTGAGCCAGAACTTCCTTAACAATTAATGATGGGAGAAAAAATTAACTGACAATAGAGCATGTACAACTCTATTTTTTTAAAAGCCCGTTAGTTTAGAAAGGTCATTGTGAGTCAGCAGCTGTCCCGTTTTAATGTAAAATCATCTGTACTTCCACTGTCAAACTCTAACCTTGTCAATAATGTAAAAAAGATGCAAAGGTTTCTGAATGGCTCTGCGTGTTCACTTGTTTCCTTTCTGGGCAGGAATCCCAGCAAAGCAGATACTTATGCAGTCTGTCCTCATTTCATCTAATTACAAGCCTCTCTCTAGGGGGGAGGAAGGAGGAAGGGAAGAAGAGGTTTGATCACCCAATTGTAGGTCACTTAGGCAAAGAGTTTCTGGAATATTCATTGATCCAGTGAGTGCTGTAAGAGTCAATGTTCCCAGAGTTCTCCAGCAAAAAAAAAAAGTCTTGCCGTTAAAGTTGCTGCTGGACCCGCCAATGGAAAAGAAGTAGAACATGCACAGCAATAAATCAGCACATGGTGTATAGGAATGTTTGAAACATCAGACCAGTGCATTAGTCAGCCACACAACAGTTTTTTTCTTGCAAGGTTTGTGCCTAGTATAGCTTTCATTCATTCATGTACATGCATAACCCTTTCCCAGGTACTTCAGAGACTGTCGTAGCCTCACAAAAGAGGTGTCAAGAAATGTATAAAATGCTCCTTTAGCCCACTTACATAGAGTTCTATCATGCTCCATCATGAACTCCATCATGCAACCAAGGCACACACTCACAAAAAGTATGTACTAAGTGAGAGGCATACCAATACATCCATGACATGTCCCACAATTGTGCTGGTATAAAAACTGCTAATGGATTACCCTCTATCTGTAGTTCCATGCAACCCAGTTCATACTTCTGATGCCCCAGGTCATCACAAGTACATGTGCAGTTAAGGTTTACGTGCAGTAAGTCTCCCTGAATCCCATGGGCTTATCGCTAAATAAACGTAGATGGGTCCCATCTTAAAGGAAGATTCTGCACTGCTCATGCTGTGCGGATTAACCCCATCCTGAGTCCAGAAAGATGTTTGCCCTAAGTCAGACAGGTGAGTGACCCTTGCAACTATGATAATCAGTTCTTCCAGCAAAGCATTTATGTAATTTTTTCACATGTCCCTTCCCACTGCAGCCCAAAATACCCCCTGAAATGCTGGGGGGGGGACAGGAGATCCTCAGAAATACCATTCAGGGGGACATTCTGAGCTACAGTGGAACAGGGGAGATGAGAAAGTCACACTCCACTGATAGAAATCCTTTCACCCACAGAAACACTCCTTTGGATCCAAGCCAGTATATGCTCCCCACAGCAGTGAACACAGGTTACAGCAACTGTTCTCTTAACATGTCCTGTAGAAAATCTACTATGGGCTGTTTCAAGCAAACCAAAACAGAAGGGGGGGAAACCCAGCCTTAAGAAACAAAGCTGGGTACCCAAAGGTTGGGTGAGAGGGGAAAAAATTGAGAAATAAATTACAGAAAATGCATGCATTTATTACAAAGTGCACTGTAACTATGCTTTAAAAACACTGGCACAATCCGCCCTTGAAGTGGCGAATATTTGAACTCAAAAGTCCTGAATCTATATAACCTGATACATTTCAACATTTCTAGGTTAAAAGCCTTGAACCAATAAAACAAGACCAATAATTCAACCCAGGTTGATCCATATATGCACACTCCGAGAGTTTTGATAGCCATAGTCAGAAAGAGCTATTGAACCTACATTCCTTGGATGTGTATGCATAAAAGTTTAAGAAAACCCTCATACAACCTAATTCTTTTGCCACACAGGCTATTTGGAATGCCTTATAATCAACCTGCCTTGGAATTAACATGGTTATATGTCATAGTGTGCATTGATATACAAAAATTTGACCACTGAGGAAGGCCTTGTGCCCATGTTTTTAAAGCATATTTACAGTGCACTTTGTAATAAATGAATGCATTTTCTTTAACTTATTCCTGATTCAAGCACATACACATATCAATCAATAATTCACACTGGAATGTGCACCCCCCCCCTTTATAGAACACAGAAACTCAGCCATAGCCAAGCATTACCCACAAAACCCAGTAAGATGTAATATTGTGCAGAATATCTCTTTTCATCACAATTTGTTAATACTTTTACTTTCCCTGCAAGGAAACTGTAGCAAACTTTTAATCGCATTGCAACTAAAACATGTAGGTTCATCAGGACCTAGATTAAGTTTCCTCAGAGTCCAGGTACAGTTTTTGAGCTGCCAAGATTATGAGCCAAGTGACAATAAATGAGGTACAATATGAGAGATCTGTGCCTACAATAGCTTCTTTTCTTTTATATGCATGCATAATCCTTTCCCAGGGACATCAGAGACTGCCATAACCTCACAAAGTTGAAGCTAATAAAAAGCACTCCTGGCCACTGCTGTCACCTGTTTATCCAGCAGTAGGCCTGGTCCCAAGAGCACCCCCAGACTATAGTCCTGTTCTTTCAAGGGGAGTGCAATCCCATCAAGAATGGGTGACACCTTAAATCCTGGATCAGACCTTCTGCTCACGGTAATGCTTCCATCTTGTCAGGATTAAGCTTCAGTTTATTAAACTGCATCCACTCCAAAACCGCCTCCAGGCACCGGTTCAGGATTTCTACAACCTCCCTGGGATCAGCCAGAAGCACAAGATAGAGCTGAGTGTTACCTGCACATTGGTGAACCAAGACCAAATTTTCAGATGTTGAGGCATTAAACGCCTTACTGAACATTTCCAGAAACTAGGAGATTGGTTAGCACAGCAATGTACAGGACCGCCAGTTCTCAGCATTGTGCCCAACTCTGCCAACAGTCCAACTCACCTTAAGGTGAACAAACAAGAGAACTTAGGGCTGAGTTATGCTGACAGGAGCAGGCTTGTTTCTTTAGAAATCACTAGAGCCACCAGAGGCAGTGCACTAACCTACCAGGTGGGCACCATTTTATTTTCTTCCTATGACTGCCATTGGGATTGCCAACTCCCAGGTAGGGCCTGAAGTTCTCCTAAACATGATAACTGATCCCAGACTACAGAGACTTGTTTCACCAGGGGGGAAAGGTCATTTCAGAGGTTGGACTCTATATGGTTGCGAGCCAGTTTGGTGTAGTGCGAGGACTCTAATCTGGGAGAACCGAGTTTGATTCCCCACTCCTCCACTTGCACCTGCTGGATGACCTTGGGCAAGCCGTAGTTCTGACAAGAGCTGTCCTTGAAAAAGAGCAGTTTCTGTCAGAGCTCTCTCAGCCCCACCTACCTCACAGGGTGTCTGTTGTGGGGAGGGGAAGGGAAAGGAGTTTGTAAGCCGCTCTGAAACTCCTTTGGGTAGTGAAGGGCGGGGTATAAATCCAATCTCTTCTTCTCTTCTTCTTCTATGGTATCAAATCCCTGATGAAATCCCACCCCTCCCAAAACTCAACCATCCACAAGCTCCACCCCCCAAATCTCCAGGACTTTCCCATGAATATATGCCCATGCATGGCTAATATGGTAGAATCAATTACTCATGTCCTCCTGTTCTGCAGATTCTATCAGGAGGAACGAGACCATCTTATACTACTCCTTCTGTCTAGATTTAGCCCTTTGCAGTCTTATCTTGACTTTAGGCCAGAAGTCCTTTGTAAATTCCTCTTAGATGATGTTCAGAGCTCAGTGACTTACGCGGTGACAAAATTTTGTTGCTTAGCTATTAGGAAACGTAAACTTATTTTAGCTGAAAAAATTGTATGCTTTTTTATTAACACTATTTTACTTTACTAATGTTATTAACTCTCTCCTGTTAATGTTTTTATATTATTCCCATGTTATTACTGTTTTAATCCCTTTTATATCAGAATTGTACTGTTTTACTGGCTCCTGCCGCAATAAATTAAATTGATTGAAATCCCTTCATACACAACCACAAACACAGTATATACACCACTTGTCATAATGATGGCCATTTTGCTAGTCCATGACACAATATTCATTTAGTACATTTTTAGCCTGAATAGCCCAGTCTGGCATGATCTCATCAGGGCTTGGGAGCTAAGCAGAGTTGGTCACAGTCAGTACTTGGATGGGAAACCACCAAAGGAAGACAGAGGTTGCTGCATGGAGGAAGGCAATGACAAACCACCTCTGCTCATCTCTTGCCTCAAACACCCCATTGGTTGGGGTCTCCAAAAGTCAGTTGCAACTCAATGGCCTGTTCTTCTTCCTCCAAGCTCAGGACAGCTTTCTCCTTCTCCATTTTATCCTGATAACAACCCTATGAAGTAGGTTAGGCTGAGAGAGTGTGACTGGGCCAAGGTCACGGTAATGTATTCAGTCCCGACCACGTGGCACCCGGGGGCTCCACGTGGTCCTACTAAACCTTGGAGCTTCGCTCCAGCAAACAATAGACTAAGCGGATCCTAGGCTGCACCAATCCGAGGGCTAGGCTCCCGGCCGAGAGCCCATGGAACTCTTGGCCACTTTAAATAGCCTATGACACTGTAGGGGTGTGTTTTGGGGTGTGGATTTCATGGAATAGAAGCTAGCCTGTGAGCCAGCTAAAGTTGTCTTGTTCAGCACTAATAAAAGAGCTGTAATCAGTCGTCAGTCTCAGTACTTTTTATTGGCGACGAGGATGGGATACTACCTCCCATGAACAGAGACCAGCACCGAGCATCTCATTGAGCCCAGAGCCGAAATCACCACACGCCAGCATCTTCAGTTGTTGCTCACCGCACCACTCCTAGCACCGAGCATCACACCGCTGACCCCGACAGCAGCACCGCACTGCTCCCAAGCTGCCACCTCCACGTGGAATCAGTAAGATGGCTGCCACCTCCAAGAGCCTCTCTGCTTTCGACATCTCCCACCCCATACAATGGGAGACCTGGCTTGAGACCCTTGAGAGCCACTTCACCATCCATGATGTCATTGATCCAGGTAAGAAGAAGGTGTACCTCCTCCAGCACTGTGGTATGGAGGCCCATCTTCTACTGAAGGACCTGATAGCGCCCCGGCTGACCAAAGATGAGTCATACACCACTTTGGTCAAGGCGCTTTCGGACCAACTGGCTCCCAAACCAACAAAATTTGTGGAGCAGATGGACTTTTTTGCAAGAGTCCAGGACCCCGACGAGACCGCCTCCAACTTTCTCGCGGCTCTGCAGTGGGCTGCCACAAGTTGTTCATTTCCAGATCTGGCTGACGCTCTCCTAAATCAGTTCCTCTTGGGCCTACGGGAGCCCAAGCTCCGGAGGAAGCTGGTCAGCCAAGACAACCTGGATCTCAACAAAGCAATCCAGGAGGCCACCGCATATGAGAAGGCCCATCAAGACCGCCGCGCCAAGGCGGTCCACCGCACACGAGCAACTGTTGGTTCCGACGTCTCAGATGAGGAAGAGGTCCTGCAGGTCCACCACCAGTCATCTCAGCGCTCTCATCAATCGTCTGGATCCACCTCGGGCAAAGCTTCGTCAGCTCCCTCATCTGCTTGTGCCAGCTGCGGGGAAGCTCATGAGCGGCGGTCGTGCCACTTCAGGGACATGGTCTGCAGAGGCAGGCCACATAGCCCGAGTCTGTTGCTCTCGGGGAAAGCACCAGAAGGCTTCGATGCACCAAACCGAACTTCCCTCCGACCTCAACACAATCGTGAAACACCAGCAGCAGCAGCAGGTCAGTAACGTGCCCCCTAATAGCCCCAAAGTGCACATAACGGTGTTAATAGAGGGGTCCCCCTGTAGCATGGAAATAGACTGGGTCCTCCTTCTCCATCATTTCAGTGGAGATGCTACACTCTCTTTGCCTAAGGGGGGACCCCTCCTGCAAAAGCCACAGGGTCTCAACTTGCAGGACTTTAACAAGAACCCGATGGTGATCTGGGGCTGGGGCAAGTTTAAGGTGCAGTTCAAGGACATCTGTGGGCAATTAGACTTGCTGGTGGTGGAGGGTAAACTATCCAGTCTGCTGGGCCTTTCCTGGTTCGGGCCCCTGGGACTTACAATTACTGGGGTGAACCAGATTCGGCCACCGGACTTTACTGCTGTGTGAGAGGAATTCCCTAGGGTATTCAATGGGACTCTGGAGCAGTACACCGAGGGGCCCATTTCTCTGGACCTTGACCCCAACATCCGGCCCATCCACATAAAGACCCGTCTTCCCCCACTAGCTATGAAGCCTAAAATTGACGCGGAGCTCAATCGCCTGGTCGAGCAGAGGGTGCTGGAACCAGTTGCGTCCGCACCATGGGAGACCCCCATCGTCACACCGGTAAAGCCGAACGGGGACGTGCATATATGTGCAGATTATAAATGCACTATAAACAAAGCCCTACAGGACCATGCTTACCCGGTTCCGGTGGTAAGCCATGTCTTGGCCACTCTGGCAGGGGCACGGATTTTTTATAAGCTGGACTTGGCTCAGGCCTACCAGCAGTTACCTGTCAATGTAGCCTCCGCGGAGGCGCAAACGATCACTATGCACAGGGGGGTGTTTAAAGTAACTCGGCTACAATTTGGAGTGTGTGTGGCCCCGGGAATCTTTCAATCTTTTATGGATTCTCTGCTCAAAGTCATCCCAGGAGTACAACCATTTTTAGATGATGTGATCATCGCGGCACTGGACCCCGCCACCTTTGCAGATCGGCTCCGGGCAGTGCTTCAGAGGTTCAACTCTGCTGGCCTCAAGGTAAAGAAAGAAAAGTGCCTCTTCAGGGTGCCCCACATCGAGTTTCTGGGGTTTGCCATTGATGCCTAAGGGATCCACCCCACGGATGATAAGATTAAAGCGAACACGCAGGCCCCCCCCCTCCTTATTCTAAAACAGAATGGCAGGCTTTCTTGGACCTGCTCAATTTTTACCATGCTTTTCTGCCCCTGAAAGCTGCGGTGGTGGAACTGCTCCACCGCCTCCTGGACAAGGACGCTCCTTGGGCCCGCACACGCCATGGCTTTCTGGGGGGGTCAAGGACTTGCTGACTTCGAATTCCATGATGCACCATTTCGATGAGTCGCTCCCGGTGGTCCTTGCCTGCGACGCATCTCTGTACAGGGTGGGGGCAGTCCTGGGCCACAGGTTGCCGGCCGGCCGGGAGGTTCCGGTCGCCTATTATTCCCGGATCTTGTCACCAGTGAAGCGCAATTACGCGCAAATTGACAAGGAGGCACTGGTGATAGTGGTGGGCGTTAAAAAATTCCACCACTATCTCTATGGGCAGCCCTTTACAGTGGTGATGGACCATAAACCCCTCTTGGGTCTCCTGGCCCCCAACCGTCAGATGCCCCAGATGGTTTCTCCCAGGGTCCTGCGTTGGTCCATTTTTATGGCAGTCTACAACTACGTGCTCATCCATCAGCCAGGTAAAGCCATGGGGCACGCAGACACTCTGAGCCGCCTTCCGCTGCCCACCGTGGACCCCGATCCGGCCCCGGCCCACATGGTCGCCCTCTTGGAAGCCCTTCCTGATCGCCCGGTTCATGTGCGGGAGGTCACCTATCTCACTGCCAGGGACAAGGTTCTCTGTCGGGTCTTGGACTGAGTGGGGAAGGGGTGGCCTGCAGCCAAAGACGGCCCCGAATTCACACCATTCATCTCACAAGATGAGTTGTTGGCATACGAAGGTTGTCTGATGTGGGGAGGGCGGGTGGTGATCCCAGCCCCACTCCAAGAACAAGTCATAGTGGCGCTGCACGAGCACAACCCCAGGGTTGTGAGGATGAAGGCGCTGGTGAGAAGCTACGTCTGGTGGCCAGGGCTAGATCAGGACATCGAGGACAAGGTAAAAAGATGTCAACCCTGCCAAGCCTCAAGCCCAGACCCACCCAGGGCCCCGGAGAGGGCCTGGGAATCCTTGCACCGCCCCTGGTCTCAGCTCCACCTGGACTTTGCGGGGCTGTTCCAGGGACAGTTGTTTTTCATTCTGGTTGACGCATATAGTAAGTGGCTGGAGGTACCGTCAACCTCTTCGAAATCTGCCATCAAAGCCATGTGGCAGATCGTTAGTGTCTAGGGCATCCCGGACACCCTGGTGACAGATAACGGAACTGCCTTCACGTCAGGAGAGTTCCAGGAGTTCACCAGCTATTATGGAATCTGCCACATCCACTCAGCCCCGTTCCACCCCGCCACCAACGGACAGGCCGAATGCATGGTGAGGACCATGAAATATGTGCTCTGCCGGCTAGATGCGACAGACTAGGACTATAAGATGACATCTTTCCTCTTCGGCCAAAGAACCATCCCGCACACCACCATGGGCTGTAGCCCAGCTGAACTGCTCATGGGCAGACGTCTCACAACGAGACTGGACCGCTTCCACCCGGATCGAGCACCTGAGCAAGAGCCCGATATTGACTCACCGGAAGCCACCCGAGGTTTCTTCGCGGAGGACTCGGTCTATGCACGGAACTTCACCAAGGGCCCCCCCCTGGATTCCGGCGAAAGTGGTGAGAGTAAAAGGGCCCCACTCCTACGAGGTCTCCAGTGAGGACGGTCAAATTCTCCACCGCCAAATCGACCAGCTCCGTTGGCGGGCACTGATGCTGGAGCCGGAAGACCTCGAGGAACCAGACACCTCCAAGACTGCAGAGCTACCAGCCGCTAACCCCGTTCCCCAGGACGCTGCTCCCAGTCTATCGACAGCCCGACAGCTTCCGGAGACAGCCGAGGTACCCAGCAACCCTGTCCAGGCCTCAATTGCTCCGCCGCCACTGGCCAGCACGCCACTGAGTGCATCCGCACCAGCTTCGGTCCTGGCTGCGACAGGGATTCGACGCTCCACACGGGAACATAAGACACCAGTGTATCTCAAGGACTTTGTGTGTGGGTGTCTTTGGACCAAGGGGGGAGGAGTGTAATGTATTCAGTCTCGACCACGTGACACCCAGGGGCTCCACGCGGTCCTGCTAAACTTTGGAGCTTCGCTCCAACGAACAATGAACTAAGCAGATCCTAGCCCGCACCAATCCGAGGGCTAGGCTCCCGGCTGATAGCCCATGGAACTCTCGGCCACTATAAATAGCCTATTACAGTGTAGGGGTGTGTTTTGGGGCGTGGTTTTCACGGAATATAAGCCGGCCTGTGAGCCGGCTAAAGTTGTCTTGTTTGACACTAATAAAAGTATGAGAGCTGTAATCACTCATCAGTCTCAGTACTTTTTAGTCACCCAGCAAGCTTCCATGGGACAAGTCACCCAGCAGGCTTCCATGGGACAAGAACCTCGGTCTTCCAGATAGTAGCCCAACACCCTAACCACTACCCCACTGACTAGTTCTCTCTGTCATGCCCGTTTTTTAACACTCCTGTGTGCTGAAGCTTTTGGATGAACAAAAATGAAGAAATGAAAAAGCACCTCTTGAATGTCTGCCAATTATGCTGCTTAAAGGAACCCAGGAATCCTGTGACACACACAAAAAGTGTCAGCCTTACAGGAAACAACTGCTAGGGGGGGGGGAGAGATCGCTCAACCACACCTCAGGACAAGAAAGGATGTTGAGGCTGGCACTGGCTTCCTTTTTCAGCTGCAGACCATATTTATGGCCACTCTTGTCATACATGTGCTAACCATTTGCTGGACTATTTACTAATATACTTAAATGAGATCGGTAGATAAAATGGGAAAAGAACAATAGAATTATTTCATGGTGAGAAGTGCTACAGAAACAATATAATAGGTTTCATTTCAGAGCATCACAGTTCCCTGAGGCCATTCTCTACTTAAAGAAAATACTTCACTGTGAAATATTATTTTAGGGGGTACAACCAGGGCCATTCCCTACTAAAACCAAACCAGAGCATATGCGACTAGAATGAAGCCAGATTCTTCCTTTTTAAAATTCTGGCCTCCAACTCCCTGGTTTGTCTCCCTTATAGGAGAGTGTAGGCTTCTTGGGGCAGAGACCTGTCTTCTTGCACTGTGTAAAATGCCACACGTATTGATGACACTATATAAATCAATCAATAATAAAAGAGAGGATTTCAGGTGCAGCTTTAATCTCCCCTACAGTGCTATGCTATGACAGTCTGTACCTGCCAACAACTGTTCTTCTCTACAACTCTTTATGGATCTCTATCCTATGCTTATCAACCTATGCTCTTTTCTCTTTATGGATCTCTATCCTATGCTTATCAACCTATGCTCTTTTCTTGTTCTTTGCATGAAGGCCAGCTTTGAGCACAGAAGGTCCCAGATTCAATCCTCGGTAGCTCCAGTTACAAGACTCAGATAGCAGGCAATGTAAAAGAACCCCACTTGAGACCCCGAGGTGCCACTACCAGTCAGAGTAGACAATACCAACATTGGCCCATGGTAGGACTCAACCTAAGGCAGGTTCATGTGCATTTTTGAAAGTTTGATCCAGCACACTACACTGATGGGGCTTCATTAGACCATGACTTGAGAACCCATTTAGCAAACTTAAGTGACATACATGCAAACCTAAAATGCAAAAAGTATTCCAAGAACACACCCGGACTGAACCAGATGATTCTGCCTCTGCCTTCTCTCCTCACCACCTCTAAATGTGCGGCTACTGAGATTTTAGTACATGTGTGTAATGTGTGTGTGTGTATAAAAATCTAAGGAACAAAAGAAAAAGGGCAAACCCAAAGGTAGATGGGTCTGAGAGTGAAACCCAACAGGCCTTGATTGATAGCCATGCTCAAGGGGTCTGCTGCAGTGAAAGCTTGCCAAGGGAGCTGCCGTTTCAAAAGCCCCAGCGCAGACAGCTGCTTCTCTTCCAGAAAAGTCACATGTGGTTGCTCGAGCAGTGGATAGACACGGCTAATTGGCTGGGAAGGTTTAGCAGAGGTGGAATTAATATGACGGTCAACGAGCTCAGGTGTGCCATTCCATTACCAAGGAAAAGAACTGTTCAGATGGAATTGAAATCCATTTCGGCCAGAGCCTTGTTCAAAGTCACAGTGGCAGCTCTGTGCGTGTTTCTCCCCCTTCTCCAGAGGAGTGCCTCCCCCCCTCCCAGCTCCAACTGCCCTTAACTTCGTGTGTTGGAGATAACCTGGGAAATGCATTGCAGTCAGCTGGCCGGCCTTGAACTTTGTGTGGTGGTTGCCTAGCAATGGCTAACCTTGAAGACATACCATGAGACAGAAGAGCCCAAAAGTGCATTTGGTGGATAAGCTTGCAATGAAAACAAAACAGAAAGTAAATAACAGAGAGCGGAAGACTAACTCTACCCTGCCCAGCCATTCTGAAAAAGAAAATGCCCAGCCAGTGAGGAACAACAAACACACACAACTGGAGGAAGGGGAGGGTTCCCTGCCTGCTTTCATTAATTGCAGTGCACCTCCTGAATTATTCAACATATCTGGTTGAATCTGACACAGTATTTTAACTAAGACACACAAACTAGGGTGGAATTAACAGATAAGAAAAAAGGATTGCAACAGATTTGACAATATGACAAAGATGATCTTAGGCAATAATGTGCTGCCAAGATTGTGATAAGATGTTCTTCCTTAGCAAGTCCAGAAGGGTAGCCATATTAGTCCATTGCACATAGATGTATGCATCAAATGAATGGAGTGGACATCCATGGGAAATATATTTATAGTTTAAAACATATTTTTATTATAATGTTACAGTGCCTGATTATAGGTGTCTGTGCTTCTCTGACTCCAGCTGTTTATTCCTTGCATGTCCCAGCCCTGTTGGACCTCAAAGATACACCTTTGGTGGGTTCCCTGCCACCACCTGGGGGAATTCTTAGGATATATCAGTCAAACTGCCCAGGTCAGTTGGTACTTCACCCCTTAGGCCTGAGACTGTGTGCCTGTTAGAACCTTCTCAAGTAAAATGCTGCTTACAGGAGCTGCTTGTTGGCATGGCGCAAGAATTACTTGTGGGGGTACAAACTTGTAGCATGCCCCCCCCACACCACAACATCACAGTTCCTAATCCCAGAGATACAATTTAATGAACCATGAAAACAGTTTGCTTTAATTCTGAAAATGCTGTTATGTATTCCACGTTTCTGAAAAATGCCTGTCTTTGCTATTTTTATTTAATAATAACACCCATCCTGACAGTCCTAAAAGTTTGTTAATTATTTTGAAACTTTTTTGGTAATTAAAAAGGGATTACCCTGTCAATTTCTTGATTTTTTTTTAATTCTAATGGGCCAGTATGGCTGCAAACATTAGGCAAATTAACTCTAAAGTTTTATTTTTCTGGCCTTTTTCATTTAGGCCCCCCTCCATTTCTCTTGCAATTTCACACTCAGTAATCAAGATGGCTAGGTGACTTAATTATTCTTGCCCCATTGCAGAATGCCTGCAAAAAAAGTTTTTTGGGTATTCCTGCTTCGTGTGTGTGTGCCCCTGCCTAGAAGTCATGGTAATCTCTGGTGACTCCTACTGGGGCATGGAAGACATTCAGAGAAGTGGCCTCTGCTTCCCAGCCCTGGTATTCTCTGGAGGTCTTCCATCCAAATACTTGCCAGGGTCAGCACTGCTTAGCTTCTGAGGTTTGACAAGACTGGGCTTGCCTGGGCTATCCAGGTCAGGGCTGAATGCCTGCAGTTTTTGATGAGTGCTAGCTTGCTGAAGCTTCTTTCCGTTTTTGCCACAGTCACTGGCAGCATTCAAAAAAAAATCTGTAGGTCTCTACACACTTCACTGAAAATTAGTTGCAGTTGTTTCTTTTAAATCTCATTTAATAATATTCGTGGGAATAGTTCATACTCTTTTCCAAAAGTAGACTTGAAGGTTTTTTTTCCAGATGCAACATTTCACAAGAAGAATCCTCAGACAGATCTGTGTGATGCTTGTGAAGCAGACATTTAGAAGCTTCTTCCAGTTCCCCAGGGTACAGTATCACACACTTCAGGACTGAATCAAATATAAAATAAGTGCTTTTGATTACTTTGAACCCATGTTATAATGCTCAAGTGGCATTGCCCAAAGTTGCATCAAAAACATTCTTTCTGAATAAAGATTGTGGTTCATCAGAGATGGTTGGACATGATTCCACAGGATCATCATGAAATCATTTCCATTTCATCCCTATCTTCTTTGGTAATTGTGCAAAAATTCCCATGCTTTCTACTACAAGATGTACTTCCTGTAGTATTTTGGGCCACTGTTCCGTAAGTTGTTTTATTTCTTTGATAATACCAGCAATGAGAACTACCTCCAATTCAAGAGAGAACCCATCAGCTTGTTAAATCTGGTTTCTGTTCTCAATACTTGAAAGAACTTTGTTACAGAAGCTAGCTATCAAAAGGCACAACAATTAGCTCAAGTACTTGCACCCGCTGTCTTACAAGGCTTTGCCTTGCCTACCGGATGCTCCCCATGCCCCCAGCCAGCACTTGCACTAGAAACTCTGGGATTTGTAGTTCTTGATATGCTAGAGGATGTCAAACAGAGGAAAACAAATCTCTTTGCTTCTCAGGACACAACTAGACATGATGGTGTTCCTGGGGATGACCCAGGGGTGCTGCCACCATTTTAGACCCAAAGTCCCAAACACAAGCCCTTTCAAAATACCATACAAGTCCAATGCTGATTAGTGTTTTAGAGAGGTCCACTCCGAAACATATACATATATAATATAAACTCTACAGGGAACTTGAGACCACTGCCCTCAACACTTGCTCCATCCACCACAAAAATCATGAACCCTCCACAGATTCGCCAGCCACCTGCCAATGACCAGACCCCCTAAATCAGTCCTTTTCTCCCACCACCTCCGTGTGATTCATCCACACCAACCCACTCTCCTCCAAATCTCAAGTCTGCTCCCACTGACCACTCCTTTCCTTGCACTCCAGTCCCACTTAGAGACATGACCTTCCACGAAGACACACGTACACCACCCCGTGGTGCTGAGGTTCAAGCATGGGAACTAACAACTGGGAGGCCAAGGTTCATAAGTCCCACTCCGCCATGGAAGTTGCTGGGTGACTTTGGGCCAGTCACTCTCTCAGCCCAACATACCCTGCATAGTTGTTGTGAGAACAAAAACATAGATGGGGAGAATGATACTTGAACATTGCTTTGGGGGCCCCATTTGGGGAGAAAAGCAAGGTACAGATGCCTAGAAAATAAAAATGATGCAACAAAATCCCATTAAGTCTTTAAGGTGCCTCAAGAATCCTGTTTTATCTTAGCCTCCAACTGCATCCTGCTCTTGCATGCCGCCACCCCCAAACACTCAGCACTTTCCCTCACCCCAGCAGCCATATTTCTCCTCCCTTCCCATAATTTCCAAGCACAGTTCCCACCACACACCCCACTGCGCGCATTTCAACCCTTCCCTTCCATGGTCCTCACTCCAGTCCCTTATACATTTCCCCCCAGATACACTCTGGCATCCCCATTCCTACACTTCCCCTAATGCCCATTCTCATCAGTAGCTACCACCACCACCACCTTCATACATAGTGACTTTCTCCCTCCCTCCTTCTTCCCTCCCTCAACCTGAAGGGCTGCTTCTCCCACGAGAGCGAGAGAGAAAGGCAGTGAAGGAGGAGAAGGTGGCAGCAAGTGTGGCAAAAGGGGTGGCTTCTGCGGCTGAAGCGAAGGGGGAGTCCCAGCATGCATGCACACTGACAGTGGTCATGAGGGTCTGAGGGAAGTCAAGTGGCACAGATTTGGGGGGACTTTTGAAAATGGTCACCCAGATGGCTAAATTAGGGCTGCCAAGTGGGGGCGTGGGGCGGGTAAACCCCCACTTTGGAGGCCCGATTTCTGACGCCACAGAATCGGGCCCCGGGGAGAACCCCACCCCTGTGTGCGCGTCACCAGGAAGTGACATGGGCACGCCGGGCACGCTGGGGGCGGGGCCATGGCATGCCCACGTCACTTCTGGGTGATATGCATGCGGCGTGCGCATGCACCAAACCCCGGCTGGGAGCCCCCCGCTCCCGGCGAAGATACACTTGGCAACCCTAGGCTAAATAATGGACTTAGACCATGATCCTCCAGAACAGTCATACCAAACCAGATTTGAGAATGAACATAATAAGGATGGGGAAAGCCAGGAGAGCGGATGCTTTCCCTTCCCCCAAAAAAATCCCACTGCAGTTTGGAAGCCAAACTGTATGCAGCCCACTAGGGTACCTCCCAGACAACCATTGTAACCCTCCATTTAGACCATGAATAGTTATGCTAACCCTAGAGGCACAGACAGCAAGGCTTTGTGACATACCTGGACAAGAACTGGAGAGCCCAGGGGCCTGGCTATGGTGCTGAGTAAGGCATGCACTCCTGCCTGGTTACCTTAGCCAGGAGAGCGGATGCTTTCCCTTCCCCCAAAAAAATCCCACTGCAGTTTGGAAGCCAAACTGTATGCAGCCCACTAGGGTACCTCCCAGACAACCATTGTAATCCTCCATTTAGACCATGAATAGTTATGCTGCTGCCCTAGAGGCACAGATAGCAAGGCTTTGTGACATACCTGGAGAAGAATTGGAGAACCCAGGGGCCTGGCTATGGTGTTGAGTAAGGCATGCACTCTTGCCTGGTTACCTCGTCCCAGCTCAGTACACCAGATGCAAAATCAAACGAAGATGCATGAACATGTGAGCACATATGCAAATGTACCAGTGTAAACTAGAATGTTGCTACATCATATTGGATGGATACACTTGCCAAAATATTTGGCCACTTCTAAGTTAAGCCTTGGCTACACTATCAGTTTTTGTACTTCTTCTTTGAGGTCCTCCACTTTAAGCAGGAAAGACTGTATCACGGGAAAATGTAGCCCTGTGCTCCCTGGAGAATGAGCGGAAGACAACAAATAAATAAAGGCCCCGTTCACACGGCGAATTTGCTGCGGGACAGCCACGATTGGATGGCGGATTTTCCAGGCGCGATCACACCACAACATCTGGCAAGTGGAGCACACCCGTGGCCAACCCGTGGCATGCCGCCAAAAATGCGCGATAAAAAAATACCTCCTCGAAGGTAGTAGCAAATGGTTTGCCACAGGCTGCCTCCGGACTCCCTTGGTGTGATTGCGCCTGCGTGGCTTTTCCCTCTGGCCATCTTTGTTGCTGCACACATGCCAAGGGCCGGAACCGTGGGTTGCCGCCGCGGCGTCTGATCGCACTATTGCGTGGCTAATTGTGGCACCGCAAATAGCCATGCCTCCCCCCCGCATTTTCCAGCCCGTGTGACCGGGGCCAAAATAGGGCTTTTCAAGTCAGGAAAAAACAGAACAATGGGGGAAAGATTAACAACCCACCCACAGTGCTGCCACCTTAATCTCAATTGGCAGGGGAAGCATAGGCTGCTTTTTATCAAGAAAGAACAGTCTGGAGTACCAGTCACAGATATTCTGGTTTGTCTGGGTTTGACCCAAGAGCAAGAAAATGGTGCAGAAGAAGAGGATTCTACCCTATCTCCTCTGTCAAGTCTCCAAAAAATTCATTTCTCCCAAAGCAGTTTTTCACTTAAAAAACAGTATCGGTGCTGAGTAATATGCATATCTGCGCAACAGGTGGTTAGATCATTAATTCTGAAGCTGCCGTCTATGGTTTGGCCTCGGCACCTCCATCCACTGAAATCAGACACATATCTGAAATCACCACTAAATTCAGAAAAGATACTATATGAGGAAGTAGAAGCATATACCTCCAGATTAAAAATAAATATTAAAAACACAGAAAGATTGCTACTCCCTGTAGGCTGGATTTTTTAAAAAATGAAGTTAATTAAAAGCAATCCTTGTGTACTGCTGAGCCAGCCTGCCTTGATAAATTGAGAGCCAGATCTGCCATTGTGGAGGTCATTAGACAAAGGACATGGAAGAACATGGCAAAGATAACCAATAGATGAGGAAGAGAACCTACACCTAGAGTCAGGTGTCACACACACACAGAGGATTCCTAGCTACTTTTTTTACCCAGAATCACACATAGCATAGCATAGCATAGCATAGCATAGCATAGCATAGCATAGCATAACATAACATAATAGCATAGCATAGCATAGCATAGCATAGCATAGCATAACATAACATAACATAACATAACATAACATAACATAACATAACATGGAAGTGTGCAGTGTGTGTCTTCCTGCTTGAACCTGGAGACAATTTCTGGAATCATGACAGTTCTGAAACTACAGCCACAGAAATCAGTAAGGAGTGTAGCTGTGTAGCATTGGAACTTTGGAAGATATATTTTATTTTAATTATTTATATAATGCATACGACTATGTGTTACAAAATTCCTTCTCTGAAGGAATGTGGTTGAAAACTTCAAAAATTTAACAGGAGAGTGAAGTAGAACCAAAAGTGACAGTGGAAGAAAAAGTGAATGGAAACACCATCAAGGTGAAGGGAAGGGAAGAAGAAGAAAGAAAGATGATGGGGAAGAGTAAGAAGTCAGTTTTGCTGAGATTGCAGATACTTCTCCACCAAGAGTTTTCCCACATGATTTAAAGGGGAACATACCAGAGCTTAGTTTGTGGCATTCCCAGAGATTTTCCCTTTAAGCTGTAGAAAAATAAACTTACTTTACCTGGGCACAAAGGGGAATCTAAGGAGCAGCTACAGGCGAGTGTCTTATGGTCAGTCCCTCCATCACAACTCAAGTGGTGGACAGAGCTAAGCTCACCTTTCAAAATAGTCTGTGACAGTTTGCTGCTGTGTGCTACCTACCCTGCTTCTAGCCCTTTAAAGAGTTTCTCCCCCCCCCCCCCCCCCCCCCCCCCCCTTTCTCTAGCTCAGTCGGGAAAGTGAGGATTCAGGGCCACAGAGGGTCTGTCACTTTTGCACAGGCACAACAAGGAGGAAGGGAAGAAGTGGGAGTGGTAGTAGCAGCAAGCCATGCAGGAACAGTGTGGATATGTGGACAGCACTCCTGCAGGCATGAGGAATGCTACCACTGCCAAGCTGGAGGCATATTTCCACATTCATGTGTGGAAGCATTCTGAGATGATGTTGGGTTATCCAAAATGTAAAGTAAAGTAGAAATGTTAGACAAAAGACAGTGGTTCCATGCAGGATCGGGCAAAATTGCAAACAGCATAGAAGCAATAGTAGAAACAATGTAAGTGACTATATGCAGGGCTATTTTTGGGCAGGAACGCACAGGAATGGAGTTCCGGCTGGCTCCCAAGTTGGCCACGCCCAGCAGGAACTCATTAGCATAATAGGCCACACCCAACAGCAGAAACTCATTAGGATTGGCTACATTAGGGGTGTGTGGTCTAACATGCAAAGGAGTTCCTGCTACAAAAAAAGGCCCTGGGTTTTGACAACAAACAAGGTAAACAGAATAAGAAGGGAAAGGTGGGTGTGGCTGGATAACCACACTTCTGGTAACATGTGGGTGCGGCCTAATGTGCTAATGAGCTGTGCTGTCAGGGGTGTGGCCCAATATGCTAATGAGTTCCTGCTGTTGTGTGTGGCCTATTATGCTAATGAGTTCCTGCTGGGCTTTTTCTACAAAAAGAGCCCTGACTATATGAGTGACAAAAGCACCGTGGAAACGTCTTCGGACAGCACTGGCTCTTTGGCTTGGAAACACAGATGAGCACTGCATCCCTAGAGTTGGATTCGACTGGCTTTCGAGCAAGGGAAACCTTTACCTTTACCATTACAACAAAATGGCTGTCGGGGCACCAGTTTATCACTGCAAAATATGAGAAGGTTACAAGTCACTCACCCTCCTATGATGGTTACAGTTGGTTCAGTTGAGTTCTTTTGTGTCTGTGGGGTGATTACTCCTGGTGTGTTCTGAAGTAGCTCCTCTGCTAATGAAACGGAGGAAAGCCAAGCCAGAATTGGCTCTTTGCTTTGAGGAAGATGAGTTGTAGAAGAAGCAAGTGAGTGTCCAGATATAAATCAAAGGTGCCACAGTGTCCACAGGAGCCAATGCTGGGGATCACTGGGAACAGAAGGGCCAGTACCAAGTCCCAAGGGAGGCAAAACTGAACACAAAGATACCTTGTAAAAATGTTGAAAGAATTGTTTGAACGTCCAAGCAGTGCTTTTCCAAAGTGTATACAGTGTGTGTGTTTAGAAGGCAGAAGAATCGTGACCATTGTCTTTGTACCCCGATGTTCACAAATTCTGTCAAAAGTCTACAGAGAGACCTACTCAAATACAAGCACACATACAACGGCTTCCGTGAGACAGGAAATGCTAAAAAAAAGCAGGGTGTCAATTGCGCATATATAGCCTCTGTGTGTACACTTTTAGGAATTTAGGGCTATCTGCAGATGTTCACCTGAATGCATGTTGATCAAAAGTGGGGCCAATGGGCCATGACCCCACTCCCCTCCATGCATGTACTCCCTTGTGCCTGTTTTTGAACAGGCACGGCCCTAGTAGGGAGGTAGGACTGAAACCCCTCCTATATTCTTTTTTACTAAGCTAATTGAAGACTGGGAATATCTGAATGACAGTGCTGTGCAGCTGTTAGAGTATTAAGCTAGGACCATGGAGACTTGAGTTCAGATCGAGTCTTAATCTGTCGGAGGAAGACACCATCTCTCTGCCCCCCCACAATCAGCACTCATTGTTGCACTGTCCGTTGTTTTATATTTTTTATTTTACTTTTATTATATTTAATATTTATCCTTATTACTACTGATCTTGCATCAAAATAGACTTTGAGATTAAATGAGTTAATCCACACTTGTCATGAAACCTACAAGATGACCTTGGCCCAGTCAGTCTCCATCTGTGTAACCTAACTTCACAGGGCTGTTAGTATAAACTAGAGGAGGAGGAGATTGGATTTATACCCCACCCAAAAGAGTCTCAGAGTGCCTTACAATCTCCTTTCCTTTCCCCTCCCCACAACAGACACCCTGTGAGGTAGGTGGGGCTGAGAGAGCTCTTTCCAGAACTGCTCATGAGAGAACAGCTCTGAAAGAACTTGTAACTGACCCGAGGTCACACCAGCAGCTGTATGTGGAGGAGCGGGGAATCAAACCTGGTTCTCCCAGATTAGAGTCCGCGCCCCTAACCACTCACCAAACTGGAGATCCCTATACACACCACCCTGAGCTCCTTGGAAGAATGGCAAGAAAAATCACATTTATTTATATACACCAAAAACTAAATAAATAAATAAATACACAGCAAATGTTAACAGACTAAATGATCTCATGAGAAGAGGCCTGCTGGATCCATCTAACTCAGCATCGTGTTTCCAGCCATAAGCAGCCAGATGCCTCCATGTGTCTGGCCTTAAAACATCCATTCACCTCCTATTCATCACCCTATTTTCCTCAGGATGCTTACAAAGAAAAAGTATTTATTATTTACTGAGTTATCTCTCAAACTGTAGGGCACGGCACTAACATTAGAACTGCAATGTACCAAACTACATCGCTTCTGTTCCAAACCTTGCATGGCACACTTTAGATCTATTTTACCAAGGGCTTTAAATGGTTGAAGGATTGCATTTGAGTGCTGAATGCAATGACATACAATTGAACTGAAAGCTACATTACAAGGTAATATCAGGTAAAGCTCTTATCTTAACTTATTGTTAGGAGTAAAAGGTATTTCATCATGCCTTGGCTCTGACACACATGGTTTTAGATTTCCTCTGTTGTCGCAAACTACAGTGCGGGGAGAGGAAGGAGAATTCTACTGAACCAAAAACAATATAGATTTCCCTTTATTACTTACTAAGCACAGTCAAGCTGGAAAGAGCCCCCAAGATTAAATGCTTATTCAAGAATTCCATTTGTCAGATAGTATTGATGAGCCAAGTGAGCTTATATGTCAAATGATATCATTATCGTTCTTTCCCTGATCCACACACATCATTTCCAGTCTCAGTGAATGAAGTATGGTGCAAAATGCACAAGCAACTCTGGTGAGTCATTTACTCACCCCAAGCCTGACCTGAACTATGCAACACCACAGTGGAGCCCCACTCAAACAGTTAAACATTATGCTGGGTTATGAGTGTCTATCACCCCCATGCAAAAGATACTATCCAGTGGGTAAGAAAGCGAACAGGAGGTCAAACAGCACTTGCCTTTAAAGACAAGGTTCATTCCAGCAAGATGTGTAGTAATAAGGTTGGGGACATTCAGTATGTTCAGAATAATTTTTTTGATATTTATTTACATATTTATACCCTACTTTCCCTTCCAAAGGGCACCCAACACAACTTAGAACATCGCTCTCCCCTTTTCCATTTTATTCCCACAATAACAAAACCTGTGAGGTAGGTTGGGCCAGTCACTGTTCCTCCGTTTAAGGATACTCAAGGCAGGCTAGAGATTCAAACCAGAGTCTTCAAGATTCTAGTCCAACACTCTTAACCATCACGCCACACTGAATCTTCTCACCACCAAGACAACACTGCTAACCTTATCCATCTTAGATTAGGGAAGCAGAAAATATGTGGAAGGAAAACCAACCTAGGCCTTTTATACATGCTCATCTTACTGCAGATTTTCCGAGCAGTAAGCCTTTAAGCTTGACTTCAGATTCTGTTCCCACCTTACGCACAATTCTTTTTCCTCCGGTGTATTCATTCAGCATCTACAAAAAACCCACAGTTTTTCTAAATCAGGGTAGAATGTCAATTGTGACATGTGGAGCGGTGGCATCCAAAGTTTTTTTTAAAAATTTACACAATTGCCCTATTGCAGCTGTACAGTAGCATCCAGCAAGCACCTTCTATTTAAATAGGCCAGAGTCTTCCATTTTTGCACCTTCATCATATTCAGTTTATCATTTTCATAGTAGGAGCTATACTGAATTAATAAGAATACAATCATCTTTACAGCCTTCATGTTTACCCCTTCCTCCGCAACAAGATATGTATTACACCAAGCTCCATGCAGAGGCAACTATAGAAAGCATTGTCAAGAAAAGCAAACCACAGCTCCTTGAATGTGCAGCTCTGTGCTGCCTCCTCCAGCAGCTCAGTTTAAACTGGGTGGCAGGAGAGGTCAGCCCAGCCAGGCTTGCTGTTCATGCGACGAGTTCTGGTTTGCTTTTCTTGGCAATGCTTTTTAGCAATGGTTGCTTCTGCATGGAGCTTGGCGTAATACATATCTTGTCACAGAGGAAGGGGTAAACACAAAAGTTGTAAAGTCTTGTTTTTTTACAAGCAGCATGAGACTAGCAATGGTCTCATATTGTTAGACTCATGCCACTTGAAAAAAATTTAAATGTGGGTGGAGGAGTGGCCTCCAAAGGGCAGGGACAGGGTGAGGGGAAATGTGACAGAACCTGTATGCTTTTGACTTACCTTCAGCTTGGAAGTGAAGCAAGGGGAAAACCAGCACAAAACCACTCTCAGAAAACATGGGGAAATAGCGGATGGGAACTAAGTGCTGAAGGGCGGAAAAACAATGCAGAACAAAAAAGAAAACCTGACGGACATGCTCAGTGAAAGCGAGGCAAAACACCTGCGCATAAAAGGCCATAGTTATCGAACTTGAGTCAGTAAGCTTTTAATATTTATTTCACGATTCAGTACTGGGAAAAGACAAACAAGTTTCTGAAAGACTGGCAACGTGAACCTTCTTATTTACACTGCTGCAACTCTAAATCATTACTAGACCTTGATCCTGCAGAACATGAACAATTTGCTTTATGATTCACATTGACTTCAGTGGGATTATTTGTAGTAAAAAAGGCTGAATAGTCTTTAGCGAACTGGAGTTTAGTTGGCACAGGAAATGTAATCCTCCTGAATGACAGAAAATAGATCATTTTCTTTCAGCATTTCATTTCACTGAAGACACATGTAAGTAGGCTACAGCACTGAGTGCCAACTTTGGTCGACATATAAATAAGCGGGCAAACCCATATCCCCAGTCCCCACAAGGAACCTCCTTGACAGCAACTGCCCAGAGAAGTCAGGATTCATCAGGAACATCTTGATGATCACATTCACGCCTATATACACTGCTGAGTTCTCCATACCACTCTCTGCCAAGCTGCATCTGTTCTGAATTCTCTTTGGGCGCTGCTGAAGGTGCCATCAAAAGAGACATAGCAACTGAACTTGTATTTTGCTTACATTATAAACGCCCAGTTCAGACAGGTAAAGCTTTGATGAAGTTATCTATTATCCCCATATGGGAGGAGAACTGGGTGAGTGGGAGGATAAGTGCCAGCAATTCCAGACACACCAAATTAAATTCTTCCTTGAAGTCTTGGAATCTGCTGTTTCTGTCACTGCGAGAATTGTACATCAAGGATGTTTGGTGGGATGGTTTATAACCTAATTCTTGAAGTATGATTCCTACAATGGCTTAGGTTGTTAAGAAAAGAGCACTAAATCCAAGATCTCCCCAGCCCCCGTGCTTTTTGTTTGTTAAGATTTTGACACAGGGAACCAAATTATGTCATTCTCTTGCTTAGCTCATATTTGGTTCAAAGATCTACCACAGTTTGAAACCATTTTCTCGGAATCTTACTGAGTTCTCAGAATCCTACTGAGGTCTATCCAGTGGGGCTTATGCCCAGGAAAGGCTTCTTGGGATTGAACCATTGGTAGCAGAGAAAGCCCAGTGGGTATGCTACTTTTTAGGTTATAATGGTCATTGTACCTGCGCAGTTGTTTTATCACTCATGCAGCCCAGTCTGGCCTATTGAATACAGCACTGGTCTTGGACCATATCCCAACACTGCCATGAATTCTGCAGGTGACCTTCAGCAAGTCAATACCTTTCAGTCTCTACTCTTCTTCTATAAATAGGGCTACCAACTTATGAACAATCCCTGGTAGCTATCCCTTTAACAGCAGTCTGATCTGCAGCAATTAGCAAGTGATAATGTTTAGATACATACTATGAAACCCTTCACTTGCTGGTTTCTGCAGAGCAAAACTCTGTTACAGGGACAGAAACAGTCAGGGGCGTACGACTGGTCAGTTGCAGTAAAAGAGGAGAGTTAATGTTTAAGGATGTATAAAGTAACTCCTATAAAGCCTCGGCATACTGCACAGTGTAATAGGAAAGAGAAACGTGGCTAGTGGGAATCATCTTAGGGCTGATTCACGTGTTATTTTGCTGCTATTTGCTTGATGGGGAAATGTACATGCACTGACAGCTACACATAAATTCCCCGAACAGGGCAAAGAGCAGCTCCCAGGGCATTTTCAGATCAGGAAAATGGCATGGGGGAGACATAAACTCCGCCTCTGTGTGCACCGTGGTCCTAATCTGAATTAGGCCTTCATGTGCCTTGGAAATAAGTTTCAAGCTTCAGTGGAGGTCTGATTTGAAAGTCCATGTGGCACAAGGATTTTGTTAATATGTGGATGGACCCTCAACTTGCATCCAGGTTCTGAAGACAAGCCAAAGAAAGTTAAGTGTACGTGTTGTTAATATGTGGATGGACCCTCAACTTGCGTCCAGGTTCTGAGGACAAGCCAAAGAAAGTTAAGTGCACCTAAGATGTACTGAGACAGCTGTAAGGTAAAGGTAAAGGTTTCCCTTGCTCGAAAGCCAGTTGAATCCGACTCTAGGGTTGCGGTGCTCATCTCCATTTCCAAGACAAAGAGCCAGCGCTGTCCGAAGACGTTTCCGTGGTCATGTGGCCGGCATGACTAAACACCAAGGTGCACGGAACGCTGTTACCTTCCCACCGAAGTGGTACCTATTTATCTACTTGCAATTTCTTGCTTTCGAACTGCTAGGTTGGCAGGAGCTGGAACTAGAGACGGGAGCTCACTTCATCATGCGGCACCCGGGTCTTGAACTGCTGAACTACTGACCTTCCACAGCCTGCAGTTCAGCGTCTTAACCACTTGAGCCACCGCAGTTCCAGAGACAGCTGTAGCCTAATCCTAAACATATGTCCATGACAGAAAATCCCAGTTCATTCACTAAAGCTTACCCTGAAAAAACTGCATCAGATTGCTCCTTAAAGTCCCATTGGTTTCAGTGGGACTTGAGCATTCTTAACTATCTGACGCCATAACTATGAATTCAAAGGCTGTGCTAATACCTACCTATCTCAGATGAGCAGCCTTTTGATCCCTTCCTCCACAATTCAAAACCACAGAATTATTCAGACAGTGACATGATCCCTTGGGGAAGGGAGATACTTCAGGCACATCTCCAGGTAGAACAGGAACTGCTGACACGACTGATAGGCCTAATGATCCATGGGTGTGCCTCTGGACTGCAGCTACCAACTTTTCCGCTAGCAGCAGATGACAATTTTAGGGATGTCCATTTGGATATTAACCACTTAGAACTGAAGCTGATAATGGTATTTATTAATATAATTATAGCTCCTTTAAATTAAAAAAATCATAGTTCCTTTAAATAAAAAAATTAAAACAATCATAATATTCTGAAATATTTGGTTCTGGTCATCAGTCTGATACCTATTTAGAGTTTAAAGAAGTGAAAGGAAAAATGAATGAGTAACTCAGCAGATAGTGAACTAACAGGAACATTTACCAATTAGCAGTGTCACACACAGAGCTTGCCACAAAGGGAAACTGAAGAGAGACGTCTGTCATTGCCAAGTGATGATTACAGAAATGACATTACCAGTTCACTGGCTTGGGGAGGGCTTTGATTATTGTTTTATTTATGTATTCATTTAAAGCACTTCTGTCCTGCTTTTCAATCCAACTGAAGGTTCCCAAGATGGTGAACATAAAAATGTGTCAAACATTAAAAACAGCATTTAAAAAAACAGATACATTTTTTAATTAAACAAAGCACATATATGATATGTAAGCACTGTTTCCAGTTTGCTTGCTACTCTGTTGTTTCTGGTCAGCCAGCAACGGGAAAATATTTGGCTTGCATGTGCTAGCAAGATAGCAGGCAGCACTGATTTGTACCCCCAGACATCAAGAAGCATCTACCATCTTCTCTCACTAATGTATATACAATCCAATAAATAATACAGAGATACAGACTTGGAACCAAAACAGAGAGATGCCAAAGATCAGTCTGCAGTCTACCAACATCTTTAGTTTCCCTTCAAACTCGCCATGGGGGGTGGATGATTTGAGGGAATTTAACCCTTTCCTCCACCACTACCACCATTTGCCCACATGGAAATCCCTCTCCCAGCAACTATTAGCTTTTGAAGGGGAAATAGACAGGCAATTTTTTTTAGTTAATTAAATTAAGGGACAACCTTTATGCATCTTCGCCAGTAAAGGAAGTGGTCTATTTTTAAACAAAATCTGAGTATGTGGATGATGGCGGAATCCCTCCCCTCTCCTGCGTCTCACCTTGCTGTGCTCTATTTCGTTCAGCATTTTCTTCCAGCCAGGCTGACTTCTGGCACTGCAAATGAGCTGGGGGGAAAACAAAGCTTCAAGCACCAGGGCATAGTGAGGGAGGCTAGTATGAAAGCAGGATTTTGCTCTTTGCCTGAGTGTGCCACTGAAATAGACCACAACCACTGTGTTCTTTACTCATAAAGAGGCATCTTTGCAAATACCATTATGCCTTAATGACAGTTATTTATATACTACTCCTCTACAGCAAAATGGTCCACTGTACAGTAAAACAACATGAACAACCAGTAACACCATAAAATCATCAAACAGACGTCTTAAAACCCAGCAAAGAGAAGGAAAAAGGGCGGTGGGGAGAAGAATCATGAAGAACTCACAAAAAGGTGACTGAAAATGCTGAAGGCCTACCACTGCAAGATACTCAACACCAGCTCTACAAGAAGGTGTGGGCATTCCAGAGCCAGAGAATAGCCACTGAAAAAAGGCCTTATCTGCCATGGCTCTGCACAGCACCTCCAAAGGCACTGGACACTAAAAGGGGCTGCTGAACTCTTCATCCAGGCAGGGCTATCTGGGAGCTAGCAGTCCCCTGGTTTGGGGCTATATACAGCTTTTTGGTTAATACCAGGTTCTTGAATTGGGATCAGAAATGAATAGGCAGTCGATGGAAATCATCAGGCACAAGAATTACATGCCGCCCAACCTGGCAACCCAGTCTTTTTGCTGCATTCTGGACTACTTGAAATATCTTAGCCATTTTCAGGACAGCCTCATACAAAGAGTCTGTAGAATGCAAACTGGATTCTATTTTATTATTGTAGCACTTTTTTTACTCTTGTTTTATTCTAACATTCTCCTTTTGCTCATAACACAGCTCTTACCTAGTACTTTATATGGCTTATAATTAAACAGACATAAGCGAATTGAAGTTAAAGGCACACATCCAAGCCAACTCTCATTTGTTGACAACACTGTGACTGGTTCAAACAAACACAGATGCATGTCATTGGATTTCTCCAGTTCCTGTGCACTTGATGACACCATTGAAGATAATTGTATTTATGGTGACATAAAAACTGGGCTTTTATGCATACCTGATTTACTCCTGATTTTCTTGACAGTCAATCCACAAGCACTGGAATTGCTTTGAGTATTGCATTTCCGCATGTCTGCCCTCCCTCTGCACTTTTACAGTTGTGAAGTCAGTTGGGTTTTTTTTTCTGCACATGCTTTCAATAATGTGGAATTTCAAGAGAGGGTGCTGTCATCATTGGTGACATCACAACACCCTTCCTCTTTTATTTTTTATGCGTGTTTATATGGATATAATGGTTGCATTTTTAAAAGGCACTGAAATATCATCAGCATATTCATATGGCATTGCAATGACTGGTTTAGTAGGTTCTCTGAATTCCCAGCTATCATTTTTAAAAAGTAAATCTCTGTCCCTTTACTCTGCAGATATATGCCTTTTTTCCTCATATCTTGGCAAGGCCGATTCTGCACAATGTCCTGCCCTGGCGTGGACACCCGAAATTATTCAAATTTCTCCATTGTTTCCCCACATGTTTATGTGGGTTCACCAGTTGACCTGAATCATGTGTGCTTTCCCCCTGCACTTTCCTTTTCTGGGATTTTCAAGATCCTTTTTCTCCTTCGGTGCTGGAGTCGGGGTATCCCAATGGGGAACTCAGGATTTGCACTTGCCTAGTCTCGCCCCTTCCCACCCTTTCTCACCTCTCTCCTGTTTTGTTTGGCTGGCTGGCTTCCAAAAAGCATCCCCCGCCCTTCCCTACTTCTCTGGCCAATTAGGGGGTCTAGCCACAGTAGAGCCAATCAGGGCACGCTTGAGAGGTGGGCGGGTTAGATTTGAGTCACCCAGGGGAGGATTCTGTGCTGGTAGGATCCATCGCAGGAGCCTCCCCTCCCCCACCCGCTCCGTGAGCTGCCTCCTGGCAGAATGAAAAATGGGGAATTAGCAGAGGTGTGGGCAGGCAGGGAGCCAAGCAATTAGCATGGATTTGCTGCCTGAGGGGGTCGCTGCCGGCTGAGCCAGGAGGAGCGAGCAGGCCCGGTTGCTCTGCCGCTTGCCCTCGTAGGCTGGAAGGGCAGGGAGTCCTGGCTCTGTAGGCTGCTGGCACGCCTGTCTCCCCTCAGCGAGTGCCAAGTAAGAAGCACCACACTTGGAGCAGAAATGGCGGCCGGGCGGCATTAGCCAGGCCTCCTCCAAACACACGTAGGCAGGCTGCCGCCCAGAGCAAAGAGTGAGAAGCAAAACAAAGCAGGCCGTCTCTCGCACTGCGCCGGTGAATAGACTGGAGGTGCATCATGAGGTGTGTATCTGTTATTATCTGGACGAAACTGGATACTCCCGGGAAGCCCACAAGAGGCCCTGAAGGCCCTTTAGTGGTGCGTCGTAACGCAGCCACGCATGCGGGGGTTTTTTTAAAAGAGAGGGCGAAAAACAATGGGGGAGGAGCTGTAACATGGGGGGGAAGGCAGAAAAGGCAGGGAATGCAGCAAGAACCGACGCAAATGGACAACAAACAACGGAGAGTACACTGCTATGCAGAATTCGTGCATCAGAACCGGACCAACAGAACGCACAGATAACTAAAAGCAAACCCTTAATGTGGAATTGGCCCAAGGGAAGGAGATAGAGACTTGCTTTTTAAATGGAAGCCTGGAATTCAGAGAACTTGCTAAACCTCTCATTACAATGCTATATCGATATAGCGGTATTTTAGTGCCTTCTAAAAAAAACAAAAATGAAAGCACTTGTCTTTGGGGGGAGTGGTTTGATTATTAAATAAATAAATAAATATTTCATCAATCCATCCATTCATTCATTTGTACTCCACCTTTCTCCCCAATTGGGACCAAAGCAGCTTACACTGTTCTCCTCTCCTCCATTTTAGGTAGGGTTGCCAGGTCCTACCTTGCATCCCGCGGTGGGCTCCTGGGCCTTTCCCAGGATCTTCTGCCACATGATGACATCACCCAGAACTGACATCATCATGTCGCTGATGTCGGGGGGGGGTAACACTCTAGTTTTTGGGCAAAACTATGGTTTTTTGCCTTCAAAACCATAGAGTTTGCCCAAAAACTAAAGCGCCACCCCCACCCCCTATGTTGGTGATGCGCTGATGTCTCTTCCGGGTGAAGTCATCGTGACAGGGACATCACGCAGCGACATCCCTGTTTGAGGAGGATGGGTTTTTCCCCACTGGCCAGCTAGCCGGTAGCAGATCAGAGCCCCCAAAAGCAGAGGAACCCCTGCTGGGATCTGGGGGCTGGCAACCCTGATTTTATTATTACAGTCAGGGCTTTTTTTCTGGAGAAATGTGCCGGAATGTAGTTCCGGAACCTCTTCAACAAAATTCTTTTTAAAATGTTTAAAAGTTCACGAGTTTTCAGTATACAGATTGAAAACTTCATTTCCCTCTTGAGAGTTCCAGCACCTCTTTTAAAAAAAACACAAAAAACCCTGATTACAGTCCAAAAATGGGCTGGACGTGGGTGGGAGTGGGCAGGGCAAAGAAAAACTGAGGGAAAAGCAGACTCAAAATCGGCTTCCAGAAAAAGACCAGAGTAAAAGTGGTCTCAAAAGAACCAGAAATAATCTGGGGAGGGAAAACAAAAAAACTAAACCAAAAACTAAGGGGAAAAAATGTGTGCAGAAATTAGGGGATAAACTGAAGTAGTATGGGGCCAGAACCAACGAAAAAACCCATGTGGAAACCTTTCGGTCTGATGAATAATAAAACCTAGTTCCAGCGTCTTTTCAGAATTTCTGAACAACACATGCCTGTCCAGTCAATTTTAGCTTGGTGTTATTCACATTAGCTTAAGTAAGGCTTGGTTCACATGCTTCAGTTCAGAACATAAAACCCTCTGGTTAACATGAGATATTATGCCACTAGGTTTGCGAATGAGGATGCTCTCAAGGTGTGCAAACAGTTGTCAGTCCTTCTTCATAACTTCCATGTTGCACAACTCAAGGTTAAATCGAATCAGCATCTTGAATCAGGTGTGGTTTCTGTTTGCTGTCTCTTAAACCCACAACAGAGTAATATGGGTAACTAGCTGCATATATAAAAAAATCCAAATAAGAGAGTCCTTATGGGTTACTGCACCCAGGTTATGAGAAAATAGCCTTATAAGGAAGTGTCCATGAGGACTTTTGTATAAAGCCAACAAGACTGTAGTTAACATCAGTGCAATTTAAGGTAGTTTTCATTGTGTATATGATGCCTTTTTTTCTTGAATTGTTCTCTAATTTTGTGATCCAGTTTTATTAACCTGTTTACGGTATATAATGTAACGTTCAACTGCACTGTTCTCTCATTTTTTGTAATCCTGATTTATTTCTGCATTATACTGTGTTTCAGTGTGGGGTTCTCTAATTCTGTTGGTTGTATGTATGATACTGTTCTTACTGTATTGAAATCACAGTAATTAAATAAAATTCCTCAGACCACTTACTCTGGACTCCTCCAGTTCCAGCTGTGGAATAAGTAGATGAAGGCAAAGAGAAATAAGAACACTAGCTCTATAAAAGTTAAGGTTATATATTTCCTCAGTGGTAAATCCCATTAAATTCAACAGGACTTACTTTGTAGTATGTGTGGACAATCATACCGAGTATTACAGGAAGTACCCAAAAGCAGTTTACTCCCAACTAAGAAATACCTTAAGCAATCCCTTGCTAGAGACTAGCTGTCTTTCATTGTCCCCTCCCCACTAAAGAGAAAGTTGAGGTATAAATAATGTAAGTAAATAAATATTGTTAGAAATAAGTATGCAATGTAAATAAACGATTTTGCTTCATAACATCTGCAGAAAGTTATTTGTACATACATCCACTGAAATGAAGTTGTAACTAACATGTTCCATTTATTTAAATTGCACTTACCTGAAGTTTATCTAGATTTTTTTTAACTGTAAAAAAAATCAGCTCTGGAACTCATTTAACAGAGTACATTAAAATGTCCCCAGATATGTCCCCCATGAACTCTTTTTGCCCCCATAAACAAAGAGAGTTGGCACTTCAAATTCTTCTAGTAATTTTTCTCCTCCTGTCTCCTGAATGTTATCCCCAGCCAATTCCATTATTGCTTTCAAGGGGAAAAGGGATATGTCCCCCCCCCCCAAAAAAAAAATTACAGGCTTCAAAAAGCCCTTATTTCCCAGTGACAATTTTACGATTCCAGCTCTATCCATCCATACAACCTGATGGACTGTGAAAGACTTGAATGCTGACAAAACAAACGACAAAAGCACTACAGCAACTAATCATGCCCAAGTCACTCATGCAACCAAACAAAATGTTGTAACCTGCAACCTATCATTTCCTAAGCTCACCAATGCTACAACATTTTCTGGTATCATAGCAGCCTTATTCCCCACCTTCAGCCCATTTTATTCACACTTTCCCTCACAAGCCTGGCAGCTATATTTATCTAGCACTTTCCCAGGAGGTCAGTATTACAAGGATGGTAGAGCCTTGCTTGATTATGATGGTTTGGGCTCTACATCAAATTGCAACTAGGATTCATTTCAGGGTGGCTTTTATGTTAAGAGCCACATAAATTGCTAGCAATTTCCAGGTAGACCCCAGACATAAGAGGAAGTTCACACCTGCTTGGAAAGTTTCAGAGGGTAGCCGTGTTGGTCTCTAGTAGAACAGCTAGATTCGAGTCCAGCAGGACCTTAGAGACCAACAAGATTTGGGGGTATGAGCTCCCTTCGTCAGAGCTTTGACTCTTGAGCTTATATCCCAAAAATCTTGTTGGTCTCTAAGGTGCTACTGGACTCGAATCTACCTGCTCGGAAGGTACTCCCTACCTGTGGGAAGCCCTGTGAGAAAGAAGCACGGCTATTCAGCAGGGAGAGGAAAGCGCTCCACAAATACTTGAAGGTGCTCTCTTGTTTCTTTTATCCTTTCGAGGATGGACCCTTCCCTTGCATTTCAAGCAGGTTCTGAAACCATAAATGGGCCCAGCAAGCTGCTTTAGTAAATAACTGTGACCACTCTTCTTTCCTTATCAAAGAAAATTTTTGCGACATCTTAAAACATACAAACTTATTGTGACATAAACTTTCATGAGCCAGAGCCCACAGATGCATGAAGCATTTTACTCAGTGGTGAGAAGTGTATTCGCACACAGGAGCAAGCAGAAGAAAGGTGGGAGGGAGGTGCTATTTCAAACTCAGGTCTGAAGACCTAGCAAGACAAGGGAGAGGTGGGGTATATTAGTTTGTTGCACATAGGTTAGAACAAGATCCAGTGAAGAGAGTAAAAATGCCAATCAGAGTGAGCAACAGAGATCACTGAGCTCCTTCATGTTCCACTAAAAAACAAATGCAAGGCTCAAGCAACTTTATCCTAAATATATTACAAGAGTTGCCAACTTTTACATAGTACCCTCTAATATCAGTTTGATCCGCAGCAAATACTCATTATAAGGTGATATTATTAACTTCCATGCAGTGAAATAGCTTCTGCTTTCCATTTCCACACATTAAGCCTCTACTAAAGGGATGGGACTCAGCCTAACCTATCTCATCGGCTCATTGTGAGGATGAAGCAGAGGAGGGAAGAATCACATACACCACCCTCAGGTCTGAGGAATGGTAGGACCGAAATGTGACAGATAAATACAATCTGTTACTTGGTGAGCAGTGACTTAGCAACTGTTTAGCATGCAAAAAGTCCTTGGTTTGATCCACAGCACCCCCAGTTTAAAGGATCAGGTAGAAAGTAATGTGAAAGACCTCTCTGTTTGAGACCCTGGAGAGCTATTGCCAGTCTGAGTAGATACTGAGCTCGATAGACCTACTGAGCATAAGGCAACGTCACAATTTCTAGACTTATCTTCCTATGTACCATCCTCTCCTTTCCTTTACAATGTGCTTCTCCAGCCACACTAGGAAAAGTGGTTCAGGAGAAAGTAGACAATTTCAGATATGTGGTTATCATAAAAGATAGCTGTTGTAGTCTTTGCTGTTCAAAGATCACATGGAGTACATCACAAAAGGGTACCAGGTCTCACCTTAACAATAGGCACTGTTAAACCACTGACTAGGCCAGAAGTGGGTAAGAGACTACAATCCTAGACTACAATCCCACTGCAGTAAAAGATGAGAGTTGCATACTTCTTTATCAGTACAGCATTGGTGCACATGTTCTCCTTCACAACAACAGCAGAAGATGGGAGGGGCAGGGTACATAAGAACATAAGAGAAGCCATGTTGGATCAGGCCAATGGCCCATCCAGTCCAACACTCTGTGTCACACAGTGGCCAAAACTTACGTGCCATCATGAGGTCAACCAGTGGGGGTCAGAACTCCCACTGTTGCCCCCCCAAGCACCAAGAATACAGAGAATCACTGTCCCAAACATACTATTTCATTTATAGTAAAGATAAAGGTTTCCCTTGCTTGAAAGCCAGTCGAATCCAACTCTAGGGTGCGGTGCTCATCTCTGTTTCCAAGCCAAAGAACCAGTGCTGTCTGAAGACATTTCTGTGGTCGTGGGGCTGACGTGACTAGATGCCAAGGTGCACGAAACGCTGTTACCTTCCCACTGAAGCAGTACCTATTTATCTACTTGCAATTTCTTGCTTTCGAACTGCTAGGTTGCCAGGAGCTGGGGCCAGAGATGGGAGCTCACTCCGTCATGCAGCATTCAGATCTCGAACTGCTGAACTACCGACCTTCTGGTCTGCAGTTCAGCATCTTAACCACTGAACCACCGCATTTATACCTTGTGGCTAATAGACACTGATGGACCCCTGCTCCATATGTCTATCCAGTCCCCTCTTGAAGCTATCTATTCTTGTAGCCACCACCACTTCCTGTGGCTGTGAATTCCATGTGTTAATTACCTTTTGGATGAAGAAGTACTTCCTTTAATCTGTTCTATCATTAATTTCATTGAGTGTCCATGAGTTCTTGTATTGTGAGAAAGAGAGAAAATTACTTCTTTCTCTACCTTATCTATCCCATGCATAATTTTGTAAACCTCAATCACGTCACCACTCAGTCATTTCTCCAAGCTAAAGAGACCTAACCTCTTTAACCTTTCTTCATAGAGAAGGTATTCCATTCCCTTAATTATTTTAGTTGCCCTTTTCTGCACCTTTTCCAATGCTATAATATTTTTGAGGCGCAGTGACCAGAACTGTACACAGTATTCCAAATGAGGCCACACCATCGACTTATACAGGGGCATTACGATACTGGCTGATTTGTTTTCATTTCCCTTTGAATAATGCCCAGCATAGTATTTACCTTTTTCATTGCAATCACATACTAAGTCAACATCATCAGTGAGTTATCTGCCATGACTACAAGATCTCTCTCCTTGTCTGTTACCCCTAGTTCAGACCCCATCAACATATATTTCTAGTTAGGATTTTTGGCTCCAGTGTGCATTACTTTGCACTTGCCCATGTTGAATTTCATTTGCCACGTTGATGCCCACTTGCCCAGCCTCGACAGATCCCTCCAGAGTGCCTCACAGTATTCCCTGGTTCTCACCGCCCTGAACAACTTCATGTCATCCGCAAACTTAGCCACTTCATGGCTTACTCCCAACTCCAAATCATTAATGAACAAGTTAAAAAGCACCATGCCTAGTACAGAGCCCTGCAGTACCCCACTGCTTACCACCTTCCACTGTGAAAACTGCCCATTTATACTCACTCTCTGTTTCATGTTAAATTAACCAATATTTAATCCACAAGAGGACTTGTCCTCTTATCCCATGACTGCTAAGTTTATTTAGGAGCCTTTGATGAGGAACTTTATCAAAAGTTTTCTTGATGTCCAGGTAAACAATAGCTACTGGGTCTCCCTATCCACATGTTTGTTCACCCCCTCAGAGAACTCTAAAAGGTTAGTGAGACAAGATTTTCCGTTACAAAATCTATGCTGATTCTTCCTCAATAGCTTCTGTTTATCAATGTGCCAACTAATTCTATTTTTAATAATGGATTCCATCCATTGATACCCAGTATCAATGTCACACGGACCAGTCTGGAATGGATTCCATCAACTTACCCAGTATCAATGTCACACTGACCAGTCTGGAATCTTTATTGAAGATGGGGGTTACATTAGCTACCTTCCAGTTCTTGGGAATGAAGGCAGATTTTAGTGATAAATTGCATATTTTTGTCAGGAGATCCCCAAGCTTACATCTGAGTTCTTTTCAGAACTCTTGAATGTATGCAGGCATGTAGCTATGCTGGGGCCCCTTGGGGCCACGCCCCCTCATTAGAGAGCTATGCCCCATCCAAGCAGCTCCCCCCCCCACCCGCAGCCAGTAGGCTTGGCTGCAGGCAGGCTCGCTGCTCAAGCGCTCTTTAAATGAGGGAGCCGAGTCCTCTGAGGACTCTTCCTCATCTACTGGCTGCAGGCAGGCTCACCACTCACGGCTTGACTGGCATTTAAAAGGGGGAGCCTTTTATTTGTGTGATGTCATATGGTGTCATAAGTGACGTCAAGCCCTCTAGGTGCCCCCCACTGACAAATTTCTGGCTACTCCGCTGGATGTATGTCATCTGGGCCTGGTGATCTGTCAGTTTTTAGTTTGTCCATCAGTCGTAGGACCTCCTCTCTCACCATCTCAATCTGACTCAGGTCTTTCCACACCCCTCCTGAAATCAGCAGTGCTGGAGTGGGCAGGCAACTCCCATCTTCCACAGTGAAGACAGAGGCAAAAATTGTGTTCGGCTTCTCTGCCATTTCCCTATCATCCTTTAGTAATCCTTTCACCCCTCAGTCATCCAAGGGCCCCACTGCCTCCCTAACTGGTTTTCTGCTAATGTATTTGAAGGATTTTTTTGTTGGTCTTAATTTTTTTTGCAATATATTCATCATAGCGCCTTTTTGCCTGTCTGATCATTGACTTGCATTTTATTTGCCAAAGGCTGTGCTCCCTTTTATTTACCTCAGTTGGACTAGCCTTCCACTGCTCAAAAGAATCCTTCTTATCCTTTACTGCTTCCATTATACCTTTCTTAACCTGCAGTATACATTGTATCTGAGCTTCCAGGATTATACTTTTAAATAGTTTCCAAGCTTCCCGAAAGGATTTGATTCTCCCTACCTTTCTTTTCAGTTTCGTCTTCACAAGCCCCCTCATTTGAGAGAAGTTATCCCTTCTAAAGTTAAATGTGGTTATGTCAGTCTTTTGGGGCAATTCCCTAGTTACATAAATGCTAAGCGTAATAGCATTATGGTCACTGTTCCCAACCGTTGGTATCACATTAACATATCTCACTAGTTCTTGAGCATTACTTAGGACCAAGTCCAGGATTGCCTCACACCGGTAGGTTCTGTGACCTTCTGCTCCATGGCCCAGTCATCGAGATTATCTAGAAACCCAGTCTCTTTCTCCTGACTTGAACACATATTGACCTAATCAATGGGTGTGATCACATGGCAAGCTTACCACGATTTGTTCCCGCTGTAGATTTGATCAGAAATATTTTTTCAGGTTGGGATGACCGCTTGCATCGCGGAACAAGGCTCCAGGCACCGTTCAGAGAGCAGCGCCGCCGCTTGGGTGGCACGGCTTGTTTTTTTAAAAAAAAATTGGCTTTGCACATGTGCATATACACGTGGCCAAATCACCGCTCCCCATGGGACTCACCGTACTCTCTTGCTCTTGCAGGTCCCCCCGAATAGCAAACAAAATTAACCGGCAATGTACAACTGAGTGCTGGAGTCTACATGTGTGCTTGAATGTTTATACATTGAATTTATTCAGCACAGGATTGCTCATGTACACAACGACAGAAGCTTGTAAAAAAAAACCATTGCGAGAAGGATATTCAGATGACCTAATCGCAATCATTGCGAGAAATGGCTGTCAAGAACGGCAAAATTGCGGATTCAAAGCACAAATATCCAGAAAGTACTTGATTTTCTGGCCATGGTTACACGGTCATTTTGATTGGGTTTCACGGCATTTCTCTCTCACATTTAAAATTGCTGATCAGACAGCGGCATCCATCTCCCGCACCAAAGTGGGCTCACTTGCGCAATCTGTGCGCCCTAGTGAGGTTTCCTGCACCCGGAAAATCAAGTACTTTCCAGATATTTGTGCTTTGAATCGGTGATTTCGCCAATCTGGACAGCCATCTCTTGCAGTGATCACGATTAGGTCATCTGAACGTCCTCACAATTTTTTTTAACAAGCTTCCATCGTTGTGCGCATGAACAATCCTGCACTGAATAAATTCAATGTATAAACGTTCAAGTGCACATATAGACTCCAGTGCTCAGTTGTATGTCTCCAGTTAAGTGGGGGGGGGGGGGGAACCTGCAAGAACAAGAGAGTACGATGAGTCCCAGTGGGAGTGGTGATTCAGCCATGTGTATATGCACATGCACAAAGCCAAAAATTTTTTTAAAAACAAGCCGTGCCGCCACTATCTGAATGGTACCTGGAGACTTGTTCCACGATGCAAGCAGTTCACGGAGGGATGTGTGGTCATCCCAACCCCCCCAAAATATTCCCAGTCAAATTTACAATGGGAACAAATTGCAGTAAGCTTGCCGTGTGACCACACCCTCTGGGTGTAGGAAAACTCGCTAGGGAACCAGGAGGATTGCTTGAGTGAGCCCACCGGTGTGGGAGATGAATGCGGCCGCCTGATCAGCAATTTTAAATGCGAGAGGAAACAGCAGTGAAACCCGATCAAAATGACCGTGTGACCACGGCCAATGTGTGGATAGTTAAAATCACCTATTACAACACAGTTATTTCATCAAGCTGCTTTCCTTAATTCTTCTGCTGTTTTTAAATAATTTTAAATCATGGGTAGTAGTCCAGTGGGTCATATTATTTGTTGTTGTTGTTGCTGAAAATGTAGAGTAGGGGTTCCCAACATGGTGCCCATGAGCACCATGACACCCACTGACATTTTTCCTGGTACCAGCAAGTGTTAGCAGAAAGTGGGTGGGGCCAGGTGGGGCATTCGCCCAGTAAGGCTTCTGTTGGCCACTGAAGATTTGACTGGCTGTGCATATTTTTTTTAAGTATTGCTTTGGCAGCAGCTGACACCAGAGCACACGGTGAGCTGTGGCGGCCATTTTGTGACTGAGCCCACCATACTATGTCAGAATTCCAGAAGTGCCCAGAAGTGCCCACAGGTTCAAGTAGGTTGGGCTCCACATCCAACAAGCCAAGGCATGAAAGGGAGAGGTAGACTTCAGGATCCAATGCAGGAACTGGAAGAAGCATCATTGTAATATTTTATTTATTATGCTAAAATAATGGCAAGCTAGAGGGGGGGGGCACAGACACACAACGTACAAGCATTTTTAAAAATAAGACAGTGGAAATTCTCTCAGTTGGTTGTGACTCCCTTATCCTGCCTGCACAGACGTTTTCTCCAAATATCACCTGTCTCCATTTCATTAAAAGCAGCTTGGGAGGGGGTAGATTCGGGGGGGGGGGCAGTGAGAGAAGCTTTGTCTCACATAATCTGCCCCAAGGAGAAACTAGTCAGTATTTCACATTCTGTTATTCTATTTGGGGCAGGCTATTTTTAAGGTGGGCAACTGCCTGTGCTTGCCCCTGTGTTCATGACTCAGCCTTTGTGGTGCGTGTTGGCAAACAAGGTGTTCAGTAGCAGAAACAATACAATGGGCAGTCAGAGCATTGGCTGGTTCCCAGAAGAGAGAAAGGGAATCAGAGAAGCACTGGAGACACTCAAAGTGATCCAACAAGGACACAGAAGCACTAGCATTGTTCAGAAACAAACAAACAAAAAAGGACCTCACTGGAAAATTAACAACGCATCCAGTTAGGTACTCCAAAGTATTTCTGTCCAACATCCAGTGGGACTAGAAATGAAGTATCCCACGTGGAACTAATCTAGGGTATTAACTGAGCTGCATATGTCTGTATATACTGAAAATAAAGGGATTATTGTACACCAAAGACACAAAGACTTTAATGATACCAGATTAGTTGGTTGGGCTATACCTATAACAGGGATCCCAATCACAGAGAGGAAACCCATTGTGCGGGGCAGTTTCTGCGGGGGAGGGGGGAGGTGCCAATTTTATTTTATTTTAAGACACAATCAAAATGCAGACAGAGGAAATGCAAATGTCACTTGGCTCTCTTTCAGTGTCAGCAAGGACACATGGGGCTGACAACACCGGGCTCCGCTTTCTTCCCCCCCCCCCCCTTATTATGTGCTTTAACTGCTGCTGCCCTCATTAACCCCCGCGATACATCTTCCTCGGGTTTTTTCCGATCAGCAACTTTTAAAAAGAAGACAGAAACGTTGCTCCATCCCAAAGGGTTCTCTACAGGCACAAAAATTTGCCCCAATCCAGAGATCACCTGGAGACTGCTGTGTGCACAACAGCAGGGGGAGCTTCAGAAACAGCCTTTGATGCAATGTGGGCTCCTCTCAGCCCCCCCCCCCGCACGCACACACCAGAGCGGGGGCGGGGAAGAAGAAAAGACTAATTACATTAAAAGCCTGATTCTGTTCCTAAAGATTTCAGTGGGAAGAACTCTGGCTCGCAAGATAAATCAATCAACCGACAGCAAAGGGCTCAGGACTGGTCATGTGGAGATGCAGAAAACGATGGATGCATAATATTACTGGTGCAACTAAATTTAATAATGCAGCATTAGGAGAGTGCAGCAAGCTTCCCCCCCCCCGCCCGCGCTCTTCAGACCTGCTCCCTTTTTGTCTGTCCAGCCCGCGACACTGGCTTAACACTCCTGTGACTTCAATGGATACACGCTTCATTTGCGCCCATGATGTAAGCAAGAATCGATTCCGGATCCACCCACCGCACGCCTCTCCACCCTCCTCCCCCCAGCTCGCTATGAAAATATTGCCATTCCTTCGAGGAAGGTCTTTTTGAGGCGAGCGGAAGTGACTTCCCTTAAAAGAAACTTCCACTTTGCTGCTGCTACTGCTGTTTCTTCTTCTTTTTTGGCACGGTAGAGCATAGTCATTTAAAGTACCGAGTGGCTCTGTGCATAGGTGTAAAGGTTGAATTGAAACTGGGGACGGGGTAGTGGCCATAGTGCGACCGCCGGTATTTCACTGCCTCAATAGTTTTTATTGTTATTATTATCATTAGCTGGGGAAGGGGGAAATACAGCCTAGAAAAGGTAGGCATGAAACCCACCTAAGAGAAGCGAGTTTCACGGAAATTAGAGGGACCCCCTCGGATGCGTAACTCCGCGACCAGACTCCCACAGAACACTTTGCAGCGTGGCGAGAACGAAAGCGCGTAGAGCGTGCTGGACTTCACGGCCAGCTAGCCTAGCTTTTTATATCTCTCATGTTTGTCGCGAGGATAAAAGTGGTAAAGCCCTCTGAACGCCCCACCCCCCTTCTTGGAGGAAGGGAAGGCCACCCCGGGGGGGGGGGGTGTTCCCAAAATATGTAACCTGGTTAAAAGCAGGAGGCCATACGTTTAACCGCGTACTTTCTCGTCATCTACTCCTTCTGCCCATAAATGCAAGGTCGGGGATAGTTAGAGTTTTGAAAAATCGCAGTCCTTCCAGTCTGAATTCCAATGCCAGTGTTGATTCCAGAAAGGGACACACGGCTCCTTGCCCATCCCACCTGCAAGCGTCTCCTTTCTCCAGTTTACTGCCAAGCCCAGATCCACTGACAGCAGCGCGGATGCCTGGAACACCCGCAAAAGTGTTTTGCCAACTCTGATCGGGAGAGAGTTTGGCTTGACCGACGTACTCGATTCCAGCCCGGAACTGCAGTCTGCATAGAAGTGCAAAGCGCAGAAACACCCCCGGGGAAGAACTTTAGCAAGCCCAAAGGGACAGCGGGATGCCAGCTTCCCTGGATCTAACCTCCTTCCTTCGCTTGTACCGAGCACCGCCCCCTTCAGTGCAAGAGGGATATTTTTAAAAGGTTGAAGAAGGGGAAAGAAGGCAAATCCCACTCTCCCGAATGCCTTTAGGGAAGAGCTGGCGGTGGGCGTCTCTAAGGAACAGATGAGAACCTGACCAAGGAAAGGCAAACTACCCGCCTTTAATCCCCCGGGCAAGAGAGCCCCACTGTGCACCTGCACCGTAGTTTTCCGGATGCCCCCCCGAGAGCAGCCAGATTTTGCCCTCCGTTGCACCCCCACGATGTTTGAGCCAAGGCTACACGTCCCTGAACTGAAACACATCCCGAGTCTGGCAACTGATCTACTTTTAACAGAGAAACGCGAACGGTATGCAAAACAGGTCGCCGGACTTCCTGCGATTTATTAAAAGCAACCATCCACGAACCAGAGTCATTCATTTAGTACTACGGTCTCGCTCTCGCTCTCTCTCTCGCTTTATCTCACACACACACACAGTGTGACGGCTAACCTGCCCCCGCTGTCCTGCCATTAAAAGATCCACGCTGCCCTTTTTGCCTAAGCGAACCAGGAAAAACGCCGAAGAAACTCCTTCCTCCCCCCCGGAACTACTGGAAGGTTTGCAAAAAGCAAACTCCGAAACTGCAATTCGACCATTTGCAAACTCGTCATTATGCACCCGGTTTCCACAATCGATCGTTCTCCACTGGATCCTGCGTTGGCGACGGTGGAAGCCAACACGGACGCCACGCACAGGACTCTGTCAAGTGCAAGCACCCCCTCGGGGATCCGTCAAAATCTCCCCGTTTTCCAGCTCCAAGAAGCCCCGAGAGCTGAAAACAGCGTCGGTGCCTTCTTAGTGCTCGGAACTCTAGTTTCTTTTCATCGCCGTAAATCAATTAAGCAGAACGCAAATTTAACAATTTCTTATTAATTGCCGAGCAAAAGACTTGTGTGTGTTGCACAAGAAAAAAAGGAGGAGATCGGAAAGAAAAAAGGTGAGGGCGGATAGATCAGTTGCAGTCTGGAGACACCAGGTTCCGTCTGGCAGCATGCATCGGAAAGGCGCCCTTTTTCATATTTAAACCACGCGGAATATGTACATTTTTGATTCCTACTTACGCTTTCAGGGGGTTGTGAATGACAGTCGCCATTTTGCTACAATGTAACAGAATATTGTGTCTCAGAGTTCTAAAGGTTCGCTCAGGGGAAGCCGTCGGCCAATGGGGAAAGTGGATACCGGCCCGCTGTCCAATCAAGTGCTGCAGGAGGAGCCTGGCTTCTGCTAGTTATTAGGGGAGCTGTCAAAGCCCAGAGGTCACTCCCTTTCTGTGAAACTGTTAAGAGAGCAGGTCTTAAAGGGGCAGGAACGCAGCACAGGGGCAATCAACACTCCAAATTAGGTTAAAAGAGTTAGCGGAGAGTAAAAGAGTTTTCCCTAGTACTTTGAGTCTTTCTTTGTTGTTATTTTCTCTCCCTGCACCCCCGCACGGAAACAGAGAGGAGCAGGGCGCGCGTGTGCGTATGGATGGATGGTAAAATATGGACAGCTCATTATCTCCTTCCTTCGCTGAGACCGCTTTTCATTTCCCAAATGGCATGCCCTCTTATTCATATGGAAGCGCTGGGTTCACTCCATGTTAGCAAAAAAAAAAAGGCATTTGTAGTACACATTCATGGGGGGAGGACGTGTTGATGACAGTCTCCATTTTGTTTCCCTTGATCTATAGCCACTTTCCCCTTTAGGTTTCTTGGTAATCACAGTGACTCCCGGACAGCACCCTTCCCCCTCAGCTAGGAATTTCTCCATGTCAGTCATCCAGCTTCTGCAGCCAGTGCACTAGTTACATAATGCACAGTGGCCAAACCGACCGCCTGTTTGTTTCACTCAAAGCAACTTTTTGAAGGGATCGTCTAGTTTAGCATGTTGAGACCTGGCCTCTCTGATCTTTTGACATGAGAAAAGGAGGGGGAGGACGCTTTGCCTCCATTTCATAAAAAGAAAGAAAAGAAAAGAAACTAATTGCCTGGCCCCGGCAAAGCAAGTTCTCAGTGAAATGACTTCTGACTGCAAGGAAGAGGAGTGGAAATAAAGCCTCTTTTCTGGGAAAGGCACCAGACTCCAAGGAGACTGTAGTTTACCTTTTATACCAGTCTGAAAATGAACTACCAAGCAGAAGCTTTGAGAGGGAGGGGTACATAATTAAGGATGCAATCACAGATGCCTGAGAGGCCTCCATCCTGTGCATACTTACTTTTAAGTCTAACTGAATTTAGGGAGAAACGTCTAAGTAACTATGCATAGGATTGGGATTTACCTTGTATTAACTTTGCTGACATCACTGGAATTAAGGAAGCAAAATTCTATAAAGCTCAGGATCCTCCCCCCCCCCTCCAAAAGTTTTGCTTTGGCTTAAAACTAAAGGAAACCACCAGGTGATGCTACACCCATGCAAACTTTTTATGCTCACCAAATTCTAACAAGGAGTACTATTCCATACAGAAGCTGACTCTTGGCATTGCAACAGAGCTATACTGTTCTAAGCCCATTAGAAAGGTGTAAGTTTGCTTTGGGCTGCACTGTTAAACCAACAGAGAACGGTTCTGTCATTAAGTTAATTCTGGTTACTTTGCACCATACAGCCTAACTGCAGATTGCATTTTCCATGGGGACATTCCCAGGATTGAGTGGAGAGGTGTAGCCAGTTTGGTGTAGTGGTTAAGTGTGTGGACTCTAATCTGGGAGAACCGGGTTTGATTCCCCACTCCTCCACTTGCACCTGCTGATGTGACCTTGGGTCAGTCACAAGCTCTGGCACAGCTGTCCTTGAAAAAGAGCAGTTTGTGTTAGAGTTCTCTCAGCCCCACCCACCTCACAGGGCGTCTGTTGTGGGGAGGGGAAGGGAAAGGAGTTTGTAAGCCGCTCTGAGACACCTTTGGGTAGTGAAGAGTGGGGTATAAATCCAGTCTCTTCTCTTCTTCTTCTTCTTCTCAAATCCCATGCTTCCCAAGGATGTAGAGGCCTGAGTCAGATTGGGGTTATAGCACATGGAAAGTGGTTTACACTTCCCTTGTACCATTTTCCCAATCTGAAATGGACTGGGGGTGTTATTTGTCCCATCAGTACCTTTTAGCCTCCAAGAGGCCAAATAGCATGTTCCAAGGCTGTTTCATATTGGGAATATGGTGTTGGGACAGGGGAGGTCTAAGCCCCCTCTCTCCATGAACCACTGCATTGGGCCTAAGTGACCTTGGAAGTGAGGAACTTTAGAATATGCCTTTCCACCTGACCCAGGGACATCCTCAGGGAAAATGTAGTGTAGATCAGTCCTTCGTCTCTGATGCAACTGCTCTATCAGTGAATGCCTGTGTTCCCAGAACCATGAAAAAAATATTTTATGCATCATGTGTGCAAGACATAAGCAATGTGGGTCCATTCCTTTTGGTCTGATGCAAATTATAAGATATTTAACACAACTTAAATTGTTACAGCTGTAAGAGTAGTACAAGACACAGAATAACTTGCTTTGATTCCAGCAGTGTACAAACCATTGCAAAGCAGTCTCAAAAACAGTAATGCCACTGTTTATGTGACCATGCCCTTCTGTGAAAGAATTAGGTGGCAAAAGAAGCAAACACCTGTAACTCTTCTGCACTGCAGTCTCAAGTTAATAAAAACACCATTGACTTGAATGTAGAATATTATGCAACCATAGAAAACTTTTAGGGCAATGATACTCAGTGGCTCTTTGCAGTATGATCCCCAATATGGCACCTCCCCCATGTTTCAGGGGGTGGGCAAGGCTCTTGCTTGGTGGAGCTTCTGGTTGGCATAGTTCCTACCTTGAACTGCCACCAGAAGAACTGGTAAACTCAGCTGCCAGCCCCCCTGAGGTGCAGGTCTCATGTGACTCTTTTGGTTGATCCACATTGTGGATCTGGCTCTCGGCAAGCCCTGGAGTTAATGCCACTGCTTCAAGGAGTTTGATCTCACTACACAGAAATACATGCACAATCAGGTCCCATTATCCTGTGCATTATTATTGGCTTCTGCATTGGCTACTTCTGTGATTCTAACACAATGGTTTTCAAACAGTGTTCTAGAGAATGCCAGAACTACAAGCATAGACAGCTTCAAGAGGAGATTAGATAAACATATGGATGGGCCATTGGCCTGATCCAACATGGCTTCTCTTATGTTCTTAAATTCTAGGAAGCTTATCAGAGGTTCCTCAATGAAACCATCAGTCATGGTGGATGGGTTTTCCTGGAAGAAATTCTCATCTATCAGTTACTGATTTTCCACTCCATGGTTGCAGTGCAGGGGGGAGCTGCATTCTAGGGTGCCCTTGGATAAAGTCTCATGTGAAATGAGTATGCACCCTAGTACCCTGTGAAGAAAGATTAAAGCACTTGGGGCTCTTTAACTTGGAGAAATGATGACTGGGGAGTGACATGATCGAGGTTTATAAGTTTATGCATGGGATAGAGCAGGTAGAGAAAGAAGTACTTTTCTCCCTTTCTTACAATACAAGACTTCGTGGGCACTCAATGAAATTGCTGAGCAGTCAGGTTACAACAAATAAAAGGAAGTACTTCTTCACCCAAAGAGTGATTAACACATGGAAGTCACTGCCACAGGAGGTAGAGGCAGATAAAAGCATGGATGGCTTCAAGAGGAAATTAGATAAACATATGGAGCAGAGATCCATCAGTGGCTATTAGCCACAAGGTATAGATAGGAACTCTGGAGCAAGTGATGCTCTGTATTCTTGGTGCTTGGGGGGGCAACAGTGGGAGAGCTTCTAGTTTCCTTCCCCCCCCCCCCCCGGTGGACCTCCTGATGGCACCTGGTATTTTTGGCCATTGTGTGACAGAGTGTTGGACTGGATGGGCCATTGGCCTGATCCAGCATTGGCTTCTCTTATGTTCTTATGTTTATGTCTGAGGCTGAGGAATGCTGACACAGAATAGACAAGATGGACATGATGGAGGCTCTGTTCTATAAATGATACACCTCTCATTAATGTTGCTGCTAGATTGAAGTGTGGGAAAAATAACTTTGGTTTCTGATCTATGTGGTTTCTCTTTTGCTCTGGTGTCTACTTCGTATGGACAAGAATAGCCACAATAATATGTTTTCACTATTAACTGTAAGTTAATGCTGATGCAAGGCACCTGGAAGGCATATCTGTCTCCTTTACAGTGTAATACACATCTGCCCTCCATTTCTGATGTGCGGATGCCAGTATAGTTGTGGACCAGCATACTGTTAAATGCACTGGATTTTTTATTGGTCTGAGGAGGAATGACTTTCTCTGCTTCAAAGTACTGATCTACAAACATGTGCATGGACAGAAATTCCACAAGTGAAATATGCTAAATCAATCTTTATCAAAAGTCGCATTGTGCACATTTAATTTTTTATCATTGTTTTTTGTAAATTCTGCAAACTTAGCCCCAATAGTGCTTTGATTTTTTAAAAAAGTGGAAAAGCGCTTGGAGCCAGTACACTTGCATGACTACCTTCTCCCATATTGTCCAGCCCACCAGTTAAGATCTGCCTCATGAGCCCTGTTCTTCATGCCCCCACCTTCAGATGTGATGCAGGTGGCAACCAGGGACAGTGGCTTTTCAGTAGTGGCACCTCCCTTGTGGCATGCCCTTCCCCTTGAGGTTTGCCTGCTGCCTACATTGCTTTCTTTTAGGCTTCAGGCCAACCCATTCTTGTTCATGAAGGATTTTAAGCAAGGGATAGATCTTTTACTACTATTTTAGTCTGGAAAGAAAGTTTCTATGATTTGGTGAGCCAGTTTGGTGTAGTGGTTAAGTGCGCGGACTCTAATCTGGGAGAACCAGGTTTGATTCCCCACTCCTCCACTTGCACCTGCTGGATGACCTTGGGCAAGCCATAGTTCTGGCACAGCTGTTCTTGAAAAAGAGCAGTTTCTGTCAGAGCTCTCTCAGCCCCACCTACCTCACAGGGTGTCTGTTGCAGGGAGGGGAAGGGAAAGGAGTTTGTAAGCCGCTCTGAGACTCCTTTGGGTAGTGAAGGGCAGGGTATAAATCCAATCTCTTCTTCTTCTTATACTGGGGTGGGGTTTTAAGGCTGGGTTTTAATCAACAACTGTTAATGTTTTTGTTCTGTTCTTATTTTATAAGCTACCTTGAGCAGGTCCTCTGGAGAGGCAGAATGATTTTTAAAAATATATCAATATTTAAAAAAATAAAAGACAGTTGCAAGTGTCATACTGGTTAATGTGTTGGATTAGGACCTGGGAGACCCAAGTTCAAAACCCCCCCCACTCACCATGAGAAGGACTCCGTGATCTTCAGCCAGTCCCTTCCTCATAGCCTCACCTCCCTCACAGTGTCGCTGTGAGGACAAAATGGAAGAGGGTAAAGAATCATGTACTGCAACATATTCACCTCCCCAGAGGAATTGTGGCATAAAAACTTATGAAATGAATGCATAATTTAAATAACTTGAGTAAGATTGCCACCTGGGGATGTGTTATTTCACAATTTGCACTGAAGATGAAGCAAAAAGGCTGATGGTGGTGAAGGCAGTTCTGGGAGGTGGATGGAAACCAAACCCACGCTTACATAGACCTTAGGACAGCCCAGTTGCCACTCTTGGTGTTATAAGACATCTTTGTAATAAGAGATCATTGGTAGGACTAGATACAGACACATTAAATGTGCTATCACCTATTTTTGATTTATTATTAATTTATTGAATTTATTAACCGCTCTCCCAGTATGCCAGCACACATTGAAGTGAAGCTGGTCATCTTGCAGAACAGATCTGGCCTGTGTTATCACTATGAGGTCTCCTAGGTCTTCAGTAAAATTGCTTAATGAAAAACGGGAATCTGTCCATCTTTTCTTTCTGCACTTCTAAAAGCAACCTGCAAACAATTAATAAATGCATGGAGTAGCTTGATAATGCAACCCTAAGCAGAACTGCACCTTCTAAGTGGCTTAGAATGGTATAACCCTGTTAGGGATTGCACTGTGCATTTCAGACAAATGTTCTGCTCTACAAGAGTGTATGAATGAAATACTAATTCTGATGGTTTAATACAATTGGGTTACTCAGTGCCTTATGACCACAATACTGCATGTACCAAGTGGGGAACTATGGGGGCAGAGACACAGCAGACTTAGAAGTTTTTGGAGGGACTAATTTTAAAAGCCTGAAGATTCATACAAGTTTCCAAACAATGCAGACATCCTTCACAAAGGTTTTTTCAACTTTAGCTAATTAACTCTACCAAAGCAGTGTTAATGGAATAAAACTGAGCTGATGAACCTGGCTGAGGAAGGATATGGAGTGAGGAACACCCATAAGTGCTTCTTTTTTAGCATGAATTTTTTAATACAGTATCAAGAACAATATGCAGGCAATCCATGCCCAGTCAACATAACTGGGCACATGAGAGTTGTATCATAGTTGTATCCAGGCCTCGGTTCCTGCCAGAGGGCACCGGAGCACCACTCCGCCAGTCAGGAGCCCAGGGGGCGGGCACAAGCCATCAGTTGGGCAACCGTGGGGGAGGGAACGTTTCCCCGCTTCCCTGAGCCCCGGGGTGGTGGCCTTGGACTCGTAAGGGCAAATTCCACCTCTCACACGAGAGGTCATTCTGGCTCCCCCAGCTCTCAGGAGGGGCTCTTTTAAAAGTTATGGCCGCCGCCGCTGTTCTCGGTGGCAGCTGCGACACCCGTGGGGGCGGGGCAAAACGTTTTTTCTCCTCCCTGAGCCCCGGGGTGGTGGCCTTGGACTTGTAGGGGCAAATTCCAACTCTCGCGTGTGAAGTCCGAGTGGCTCCCCCAGCTCTCAAGAGGGGCTCTTTAAAAAGTTATGGCCACCGTCGCTGTTCTCTGCAGCAGCTGCAACGCCAGCATGGGGAGGAGGGGCGGAGCAAAACGTCCCCTTGCCTCCCTGAGCCCCGGGGTACTGGCCTTGGACTCGTTGGGGCAAATTCCACCTCTCGTGTGTGATGTCCGAGCGGCAATGCTGCATCACATGCGAGAGGTCATTCTGGCTCCCCCAGCTCTCGGGAGGGGCTCTTTAAAAAGTCCCGGACATCACACTTGAGAGGTGGAATTTGCCCCTGAAACGCCGGGCCTGAAAAAGGACCAGCCGAATGTCAATTTCGGCCCCATTATATCCTATGGGCCATTGAAGTCAATGACGAAAACATAGGGTATATTCTGGGGGCTGGAGAGGAGGGGATTTGAGGGAGAGGCTCCAAACTCTCAGGGAAGCTGCTGGAGCCTCTCCCCAAGATACCAACCAGGCTTGAAGAACATTGGACCAGGGGGTCCAATACTACGGGCCCCCAAACAGGTTACCCCTATCACCTTTATTGTTCTCTATGGTGGGGAAAAAGTAACTTTTTTCCTACCATAGAGAACAATGGAGGTGATGGGTGCAACCTGTTTGGGGGCCTGTAGAATTGGACCCCCTGGTTCAATGTTCCTGAAACATGGCGGGTGTCTTGGGGGGGGGGTCCCACAGCTCTGTTTTAGGGAGAGGCTCCAAACTCACTTGGTAGCTGCTGGAGCCTCTCCCCAAGATACCAACCAAGTTTGAAGGGCATTGGACCAGGGGGTCCAATTCTACGGGCCCCCAAACAGGTTGCCCCTATCCCCTCCATTGTTCTCTATGGTGGGAAAAAAGTAACTTTTTCCCCACCATAGAGAACAATGGAGGTGATGGG
>NW_015172002.1:1640310-1640602 GCF_001447785.1 Gekko japonicus | reverse complement strand
CCTCAGCTCCACAAGTAATGAGCACTCAAGCCCCGCCCCCAGCAGCCCTCAGGCCGGAGCACCTGGAGCAGTCTTGGGAGGCGGATTGGCAAAAAGCAAAACCAAAAGCGCAGGAACTCGAGAGAACTCCAGGAATGGAGCCGGTTCCTCTTCCACAGCCCAAAATGCAACCCACGAACCCTGAGCTTGCTTTTTCTCATTTGCGAGTCTGGCCTCTGCACTCCTTTAATGAGGCAGCCCTGAAGCTTGGGGCGGCGGGAGTTTCTTTGCACGCAGCTTGTGTGGCTGGCTG
>NW_015172002.1:1621623-1639426 GCF_001447785.1 Gekko japonicus | reverse complement strand
TGAATTTCCTGCATTGTGCAGGGGGGGTTGGACTAGATGACCCCGGAGGTCCCTTCCCACTCTATGAGTCTATGATTCTATAATTTACCCAGGCTGGCTGTGAGCACGCCAGCACCTCTGTCAGGCAGAAGCGCCTGAGATCCTCCCCCTCCCCTTTTCCTTCACCAGACTTGGAGGCAAGGGAGCGGGGGTGGGGGAGAGAATGGATCCCAGGTGCTTCTGCCTGTCAGAAGGGCTGGTGCACACTTCCGGTGATGTCAGGGGGTGTGGCATATGCTAATAAGTTATGCTAATGAGCTCCCTCAGCTCTTTTTCTATGAAATGACCCCTGGTTGTATTATTATGATCTTTTGATTCACCGCCTCGCTGACATGGGTATACATGGGGTAGACTTGCAATGGCTTTCCTCATTTCTCCATGGTCAGGGACAGAGGGTAGCACTAGGGGGAGAGATGTCCTCTAGGTACCCACTGTTATGTGGGATTCCTCAGGGGACAGTCCTCTCCCCGATGTTATTTAACATCTATTTGCGCTCCCTCACCCAACTGGCTCTGAGCTTCGGTCTTGGGTGTCACCAGTAGGCTGATGATACCCAGCTGTATCTGCTCTTGGATTGCCACCTGGATGCCACATCACAACATATGGCTGAGGGTTTGGAGGCTGCAGCAGGGTGGTTAAAGAAGAGCAGGTTGAAGATGAACTCGGGGAAGATGGAGGTTCTGTGGCTGGGGGGGGGGGGCTGGGGGATTGGAGTTCAGTCTCCCGACTCTTGATAGGGCACCGTTGGTACCAGCACACTCCATCATGAGTTTGGGCATGACTCTGGACGCCTCCTTAACCATGGAGGCTCAGGTCACAAATACAGCTAGATTGGTGTTTTACTGCTGGCCCCTTTCCTGTCGCGCCCTGACCTAGCCATGGTAATCCATGCAACCGTCACCTCCAGGCTGGATTACTGTAACTCACTCTATGCTGGCCTGCCCTTGAGACTGACCCGGAGGCTCCAACTAGTTCAGAATGTGGTGGAATGAGTCCAGGCAGGAAGGCGATGGTCAGTGCACATATGACCTGTGCTGCACCAGCTACACTGGTTACCGGTGGAGTACCGAGGCGGGTTCAAGGTGTTAGTGTTGACATTCAAGGCCTTTAGCGATCAGGGACCCAAGTACCTTCAGGACTCCCTCCTCCAATATGTCCTCAAAAGAATGCTGAATTTGCCTAGCAACAACTTGCTGGTGATCCCCAGCCCTAAGGAGGTCTGGCTGTCCTCGACTACTGTTCAAAAAGCACTTGTTTAACAATTTACAGTGTAATTTACTTGTAATGTATGTGGACCGCCACCAGGGGTCCGCGGCTAAAGTTAGGAGTTTGGTTCCCAGACACAAAGGGAACCTCAGATCCTTGTGTCCACCAATAGGCCTCTGGCGGGAAATTCAAACCCTCCTATGGGGACCCTGGATGTGCTGGGTGGTGTGTATATAGTTGGCCCTTGGAGGGCCGGTTTGTCAGTCTTGTGTGTGAAGTACAATAAAAGCGTCTGAACGCATGTCGGCGAACCCAGTACTTTTCATTACTCCTTCTAGAAAAGTTGTCAACATCCATGCGGCGAACCCAGTACTTTTCATTACTCCTCCTAGAAAAGTTGTCAACGTGTGTAATGACTCTGTAAAATTTCAACAAAATCCATGACTACAATGCAATCCTCATTTGTTGATTTGGCATGGAATGCCCCTGTATTTATGACTGAAAGTTCTTAAGTTAAATATGGGCTGGTTTGGGCAATCACACAAGTATTATTTTGCTCTCTCCACTTCCATAAATGGTAAGATGTTCTGGGGGCAAACTTTGGCAGGGTTAGCTTAATTAGGAAAAGACAGTACAGAAGAAACATGTTTTGTAATGCCACAGGTTAAAGACGTATTACATAGGGGGAGCAGGTAGACACTCATACAGAGTGTTGGTCTGCAAAATTTCACCCTAAAGCATGCAGCAGGCACCTGCCAGGCAACTGCAAAATCAGTCTTCCTTTTCCTTCACTGCCACACTGTTTCTGTGTGAGATGCGATATCTGAATAGAGCTAGTCCGGTGTAGTGGTTAAGAGCAGTGGACTCTAATTCACTGGAATTCTCTGGCAAGGCGGGATACAAATTGAAATAAATAAATAAATAAATAAATAAATAATGCAGCAGGCACCTGCCAGGCAACTGCAAAATCAGTCTTCCTTTTCCTTCACTGCCACACTGTTTCTGTGTGAGATGCGATATCTGAATAGAGCTAGTCCGGTGTAGTGGTTAAGAGCAGTGGACTCTAATTCACTGGAATTCTCTGGCAAGGCGGGATACAAATTGAAATAAATAAATAAATAAATAAATAAATAAATAATCTGGAGAACCAGGTTTGATTCCCCACTTCTCCACATAAAGCCAGCTGGCTGGCCTTGGGTCAGTCACACTCACAGTTCTCTCAGAATACTCTCAGCCCCACCTACCTTACAAGGTGTTGGTTGTGGGGAAAGGAAGGGGAGAGGAAGGGAAGGTGATCGTAAGCCACTCCAAGATTCCTTTGTGTAGTGAAGAACAGCAGGGTATAAAGCCAACTCTTCTTCTTCTGTCAGCCCCACCCACACCCTAGCAAATAAGATGTGTTCAGTAGCTAGTAACCACCACACATCAGTGCTTATGTAAGTAACTTCCAGTACAGTTTGATGTAGTAGTTAAGTGTGTGGACTGGGAGAACTGGGTTTGATTCCTCACTCCTTCAGCTGCTGGGTGTGGACTGGGTAGCTCTGTCAGAGCTGTTCTTGAAAGAGCTGTTCTTGAAAGAGCAGTTCTTGAAAGAGCTCTCTCAGCCCCACCTACCTCACAGGGTGTCTGTTGTGGGGAGGGGAAGGGGTTTGTTAGCCACTCTGAGACTCTGAGTGAAGGACGGGGTATAAATCCAATCTCTTCTTCTTCTACATTGCAACAACAACACCTTGTGCTAGGAATTAGGAATACAGAAACACTTCCGCCTAGGAGCTGAAACCTCCCTAGCCTAGTTGGGGGCCACAGAGGCTGTGGTCACACGGGAAGGTAATTCCACTTTGTTCTCGCTTAATTTAATTGGGAACATTTTTCTTCGTGTTGGGCTGATTAGATGCAGCCGGCGCCTCTCTTCCACCCCCCCGCTCGCCTGCCAGCTCCTAAGGAAAATTGCCGTGCAGTACCCGTGGGTTGTTTTTTTTTTAAGCTTCCAGTTTGAGCGCTTGAGCAAACATGCACTTAATAAATCCATTATTAAACGTTATTTTATGTTCATTTCTCTGTTTAAAGATAATATGACAACTCCAGCAAGCTGCCTGCCCGACCAGCCCCGGAGGGGCGGGAAAAGGAAGACCGGCCGAGAGGGCTGCTGCACTCAGCTTGGCTCCTTGGGGCTGCGGTGGAGCCTCCACTGCACTCAGTCCCTCCAGGTGATCCTACCAGCCACGGGGCAGGCTCTGGTGGCTGCTGCTCCTGCCACTGCTGTGGGCGGTGGTGCCACTGCTGCTGCCGCCATTGCTCCACGAAAAAAGGCTCAGCCCCGCCATCTCCGCCATCCTCCTTCCTGGGGAAGGGGCTTCTGTTTCTTACAAGAAATTCATATTATCTTTAAACAGAGAAATGAACATAAAAATAACATTTAATAATGGATTTATTAAGCGCATGTTTGCTCAGGCGCTCAAACCAGAAGCTTTTTTAAAAAAAAAAAAAAACACCAAAGAGTGGTCAGACAGCCCTAATCACAATAATTGCGAAAGATGGCTGTCCAGATGGGTGAAATCGCACATTCAAAGTGCAAGTGCCAGGAAAATACTTGATTTTCCAGGGGACAGGAAAACCCAGGAGCATTGTGGGAGTGAGCCCACTTCGGCGCGGGAGGCGGATTTGCCTGTCTGATCAGCAAACTTAAATGCGGGAGGGAACAGTGGCGAACCCCGATCAAAAGGACCGTGTGACCGCACCCAGCCATAGCATCACTACTGCTAGTGAGACTCTGGGACCCACAAGGTGAAGAAACTGGCTTTTCCCCCTTGTTTGACAGCTGCTGAATCAGCAGCAGCACCTTGCACACTGCAAGGCCTCAGCAAGGCACCACCACGCATATGTGGACAAGGCTCCCTAGAGGCCTCCAGGACCATCACTGCAGAGGTCTCTAGCGCATTTGTCCAGAGATGCCCAGGGTCTCAGACTCTGGAGCAGAGATGGCCTCACACCTGGGGAGCTTTCCTGGAGGCAGAGCACAGCAGCAGCTTCCTCCAGCTCAGGAGAGCCAGGCAGGGATGAGCTATCCTTGTGAGTCAGAGGCCAGCTGGGGGTTAAGCCAGATAACAGAGGGATAATAGAGGGAAGGGCTAGGAATAAGGGATGAGGGAGGTGGAAAGAAATAGGTTCTCTCTCGAGGGGCTTGGATGAGGAAAAGTGGGAAAGGGAGGAGCTGGGATTGGAGAGGAAGATAAAAGAAGAACCTTTAAAGCTGGTCAAGGAGGAGAAGGGAGGTGGCTCCGTTGACAGGAAGCTGAAGACACCTGCAGGTAGTGAGGTAAGCAGATCCTGGGAGACTCATGCCTTGCTGAGGCTGGAGGGAGGGCAAGCAGGACAGAGCCAGAGGAGGAGCCCGTGGACCACCAGGAGGGCAGACACAGCATCCCTTCATCCTGCCTCTCCATGGAGTGCCTCTTCAGTCACAAGTGGTGTCTCTCCTTCTTGAAAGTGCTGAGTGAGGCACTGTGTACAAAGACAAAAGCATAAGAAGAGCCCTGCTAGGTCAGACGAGTGGTCCATCTAGTATAGCATCCTGTATCACACAGTGGTCAACTAGTTCCTCTGGAAAGCCAACAACACGGTGCCGAGGCCTTCCCCAGTGATATCTCCTAGCACTGGGTTTCAGAGGTTTACTGCCTCTGACTGTGGACATCAGTGGGTGAGACACAATCTCTGAACTGGTGCTTGTGGTGAATAAGGTGCAAATTTTGACCCAGCTGATGCTGTATGCTAAACAGAAATATGTGTCAGAGGCTTCTGCAATAATGCTGCAAGCACTAAGCGGTGAACCGCTTCTGACTCAAGCATCCCATGAACAAGTTCAGCTAGGCACCCTCCCAGCTTGGAGAAGAGGTAAGAGCCACAAAACAGTTCAGCAAGGCCCTGATGTGGTCTGCTTGCCAGCAGCTAGCTATATTCCTGCCAGACAAAAGACTGAACTTGGTCATCACCTAACATGGCCACAGACAGAAGAAAAAAAAGAATTTTAATAAGAGATGTCTGCCCAGATTCATGAACAGATTACTGAAAGAAACACTGAAAAGCGAGTGCAGTGTGCTTTACTCTCACTAATGCTACTATCTTAGTCACGAACCAGATGAAAACTCAAGATAACTGTATTAGATTCTAAGATAGTGATGATGTTGAAGGAGTTTATCTACCGTCATACACACGAAATAATCCACACAGTAAAAATCCAGTTAGAAAGTGCACTGAAAGTGGAATGAAAGTGGATTATTTAGTGTGTGTGACTGCAGCCAAACGCACACAACATGATCCAAAGGGTTTTACTGGCATGCATTTAATGCACCCATATTATTCACAGGTAGCGACGCCACCAAGGTAATCAAAGGTCACTTGTAAGCTGCAAATCCTGTCTAGTAATGTCTGTTGATGAGAAACTATCTTAAAAACATTTCAGTGTTGGCTAGTCATACTATTTTTATACCTTTCTTCTCCTGTAAAGCTAGAAATTAATATTCAGTAATTGTTAAGAACATGACCTACTGGGAGCCAGAAGATGCCCAGTACCAAACTCAACCCACCAGGAAATCCTGAGCTGCTATAACCATAGGATTACTTTTCCTGGGACACTCCTCTCCCCAGGCCTATCTACCCATACACCTGACTGGGGACAGGCTATTGGTCTAGGCTCCTTTTAACACAAATCAGATATTGTGCCCAGAAAGCACAAGCCTAGATCCAAAATTGGAAGTGGTTCAATACACAAAGCATTGCTAAAGATGAAGCTGGAAATCCATTTCTCTTTGCCGGCATCCAGGGATTAGTGCTGAGACCTTACACTGAGGGGGCAGATTTGGGATGTATTCCCATGCATATTTTGAAATGGCTATAGAACAACTATAAGCTCTGCTTATGGGCTTCTTTGTGGCATTTGACCAGCCTCTGTTAGAAATAGGGTGCTAAATGGACCATTGCTCTGACCCAGCATTGCTACTGTTGTGTTCCCAGGGCTATTTTTGGGCAGGAACACACAGGAGCGGAGTTCCGGCTGGCTTCAGAGTTGGCCACGCCCACTACAGCCAAAACCTCTGTGTGCCTGGCTACAGAGGGAAGGCCTGGAGAGTGACCTCCCCTGGTGACTCCAAGGTGGGCGGGCCAGGGGCCCCCTGGAAGGATTGGGGAGGCATTTAAATGCCTCCCCATGCCTTCCCCGGTCTGTCCAAGGGCCGGCTTGCCCGGGCAAGCCAAGGGAAGGCATGGGGTGTGTGGCCTAATATGCTAATGAGCTGTGTCATCATGAGTGTGGCCTAATATGCTGATGGGTTTCTGCTGTTGGGTGCGGCCTATTATGCTAGTGAGTTCCTGCTGGGCTTTTTCTACAAAAAAAGCCCTGTATGTTCCTATGACTGACATACATAACTGTAGGTGTCTACATAACTGTATGGATGCAAGGAATGGGGACAAAGAGAATCATAAACTGATTTTTCAACACGAAAATGCCTTCATATAAATGAAGGGTTGTACCTCTTGGAACCCTCCAAGCCAAACACAGTACATCAGCCAAGTATTTCAGCCCCATGTGCTTGACAAGCTGCCCCTCTGCCAGGCAGAGACCAAAACAGGCAGCTTGAGAAGTGCCTACCCCTCATGACTGGAGTATCAGGACTCATGTATCAGGAGGTACAAGCCTGATACAAGGTACTTACAGATTAGATTCATCCCCCCTGCTGTGGCATGAACCCTGCTGGCTCTAAAGTAAATTAGATGTTTTGTAAAATGGAAACATACAGAGAGAGAGAGAGATTTGTGTTTTTTAGTTTGTTTTAGAGTTCTATCTTCTGTGCTTTATTATGGAACTTTTGTGGTTTTGATGAAGTGACATATTATGAAACGTGCTAAATAATTTGCAAGTCGCCTCAAGTCCCTTTTGATGGAAAGGTGGCCTAGAGAGCCAATAGATGATTCTGCAGTAAGCTGTGCTAGATGTTATGGAACAGGAGTTTGCCCTGTTGATTAAGGTACTAGGCACAGATCACCCCATGGCCCATGGATACCTTGAATCAGGTGCCACATCCCTGTAAACTCGAATGTGGGGGGGGGGGGGTTTCCTGCCTATTATGGCATCTTGTAATTGAAGCAAAATATTTTTGGCTGCTATAAAAGCTTGAGGTGCAGGCTGAGGGAGATCGTTTATCAGCGAGTGTAAAAGAAAAGCTGGAACTAGCCAAAGAACTTGGAGCAGACTAAGAATCAAAGGGGTTACTAGATAAGCATTTCAACAAAAGGGAGGGGATGCTGTAAAGTCCAGGAATGCTCTTCTGAGATAAGCAACTGTTAATTATCTTACATGGTACTCTGCTATTCAGAAGTCAGGGAGCTTTCCTTAAAAATAACTGACATCTGTCAAAGTTGCTTGCAGCCCACAGCCTCTTATAAGATGCACAAACATCTACAACATCAGGAAAATGGCTATAGCTCCATGTCATTAGGAGTGTATGAGCCCATTTGGGAGAAAGAAGAATGTTTAAACAGTATGGTTCCATAAGAATTTGGCTCTGAAGAAGAAACATAGTTGAAACTCTCGCAGCCGACAAGAGAAATCAGCCAGCCTGTTACAGCCTCCTTGCAGACCTGGAAGTTGGCAACTGAGGAAAAAATCAAGAAGACCACAGTGTATCTATGGACTGTGTATATTCATTGGTCTGACTGGGAAGGCTTTTTGTGTGTATTTTTCTAAGCCTTAGTATTAAATGTCATAAGCTAACTGGAACGTTTATTTCATGTATTGTTTTTGATTTATGCATTGTGTTAAACATACGCCTTTATAAAAACCTTGAGTGGTAGCAGACTTTGAACATAGTTATTTCACGAGATATTTTGTGGTTGTTTCACTACTTAAAGGACTTTGTCAGTTGAAGAGGCTCTGAACCATGGGGGGAGGGGTGTTATGTATTGAGCCTGAACTGTCCTTGCAAAAGGACTGAGCTTGGGATGCATAACAATAGATTGCTAGGATCCTAGAAGGGACCACTAGGGAGACAAGGATCCTAGAGTAAACCAATTGGGAAACCATAGAGTGTAAATAGCCTATCATTGGGAGTGGGGTGTTTTTGGGTGTAACCCTTTTTAGGCATAAATCCCTGGCTTTGGCCAGGGATTGCAGTCTTCTCTCTCTTGTTGAATCACTTACTAAACTATGAGCTGATCACTTCTACACATCTAAACCCAGTATGTTAAGATGCTGAACTGCAAGTTCGAGACTTAAGTGTGCCGCATGATGGAGTGAGCTCCCATCTCTGGTTCCAGCTCCTGCCAACCTAGCAGTTTGAAAGCAAGAAATTACAAGTAGATAAATAGGTACCGCTTCAGTGGGAAGGTAACAGCGTACTGTGCACCTTGGCGTTTAGTCATGCCGGCCACATGACCATGGAAACATCTTTGGACAGCGCTGGCTCTTCGGCTTGGAAATGGAGATGAGCACCGCAACCCTAGAGTCGGATTTGACAGGCTTTCAAGCAAGGGAAACCTTTACCTTTTCAGAGAAAATGCTCCAACGTCTTGATACTGTTAGGCCCCAGTCACACGGGCCGGATATCGCGGGGGGGAGGCGTGGCTAATTGCCCCGGAGGAAACTAATGCGCGGCCGCCCAAGCACACATCCCGGTCAAGGTCCCATGGTTAGGGGGGAGATGCCAACCAGATGGGTATCCTGCAGCGCGGCACAGAAGCCGCACTGCACGATCGCACTACCAATCGCTCTTTGTGCACATGTGCTGTTGGGCGCTGTTGCGCAACCTGTGGAGACGGGCGTCAGATGCCATGTAAGTCCACCGGAAACGCGATCAGATGCCCGCCCTTGGCCCGCGGTTTCCAGAAACTAGTACCTCGTAAGTACTAGCCACGGGAGCACTGCGCTTTCCAGATGTTGGGGTGTGATCATGCCGGAAAATCCGCGGGACTCCCATGCCTCTCCCACGGCAAATTTGCCGTGTGACCGGGGCCTTAGTTGCCCTTTCACGTACCTTTTCTAACTCAACCATGAATCTTTTCCCTAGCCAGCCACGGTCCATTCAGACCCCATCAATATATTTATGAAGTCAGGATCTATCACTTTCTACTTACTTACACTGAATTTCATTTGACATTTTGCTGCCCACTCTCCTAATTTGGAGAGATCCTTTTGGAGCTCTTCACACTCTGCTTAGGTTTTTACTATCCTGAATAATTTGGTATAATCTGCAAACTTGGCTCACCACTCAACCCAGGCTCCAAATCATGTATGAATAATTGAAATAGTATTGGTTCCAACATGGAACCTTAGGGGGACCCCACTGCTTACTATCCTACATTATGAACATTTATTCTTATCTCCTGCTTTCAGTTCTTTAACTAGTTACAACTGCTAAATTTACTGAAGAGCCTTCAGTAAGGTGCACTGTTTTGTCAAAAACTTTTTGAAAGTCTGAAGAATCATTTCAGTATTATCTACAAGATTGCTAACTTCAGGGGGGAAATCTAGAAGGTGGGTGTAGCAGGATTCCTAGGGCTGTCAATTATGGGAGTAGAGATCTGTGGAGGCCGGGGTTTGGGGAGGGGAAGAACCTCAGTGGTGCATCATGCCATTAAATTCACCTTTTCTCCAGGGGGACTGATCCTCGTTGTCTAGGGATCAGTTGTAATTCCAGAAGATCTCCATGCCCCACCTGGAGGTTGGCAACCCTAACTAGATTCCTTTTTCACTAGTAATGCTGATTCTTACTCACTGAGGCTTGTTCAACCACACTTGAAGATATGGCCTCCATTCTCTTGCACCAGAGAACTGGAAGTGTGATACTACTAAGAGCAGTGAGTAAGTTACTCACTGGGGACAGAAATTCTAGCTCTGTAGAATTTGGGCTCAGAGACACCCTGGCTAACAGAGTAGGTTTCTATTATTATTGGAAGTGAAGGCCTGTATGATGTCTCTTTGTGCCAAGCACACCAGTATTTCAGAAGGGGTGGTAGAGCCAGGAAGGTGGATAGATCTGTTACCTGTTCTGCTGCTCTTTATTTGCCCGGAATGCAATCTGAAGGACTTCCTTGTTTGAGCCAATTCATTCTGCTTCTTTGACTGACCTCCATGAGGGTAAAATGTGCTCTCAACCTCTCTCTGTATCCTAGCTTATTGTTAAGAAACTCCAAGTCCGTACTATGATAGGAAAGGAAGAATGGGCATCCCTATCATAGTACAGAGCTCCTTAACAATAAAGAAAATTAATTTCTTTTCTAAAGCAGCAAGCCTTGCATGGAATTCAGTCTTAAGCAGCTGATCCCCATGCTGTTGTGCTAAACGAGGTCTAAAGCTATGTTCCCAAAGTTACATGAACCAGTCTTACGGGACCTGCAGATAAGCTTTCATTGGTTCTTCCTCTGCTAACATTCTGCTACCTCAGCCTTGTACAGCCACCAACAGCCACACCTCTTCTACGTGTGCATTAATGGGCACATGTAAAAGTGCATATCCATTTACACAAACATGCAATCTCATGTTGGTATTCACTCATGCATCTGAATGTGCGATCTTCCTTCATGTTTTCATACATTTATTTACTTTATTTTACAAAATTTATACCCCACCTTTCTGCCTCACAAGGGCCACCAAGGCAGCTAACAAACTAAAACATACATAATATAAAATTAAAAAATTAAAACCATTAAAATCAACAAAACCCTCACATCATTAAGACAGCTAACCCCAGAGCTAAAATATATACAAAAACACTCACCTCATCCTAATATGTGTATATAACCACATGTACAATCTGTTTAGGAGCTGCGGTGGTTCAAGTGGTTAAGACGCTGAACTGCAGGCTGTGGAAGGTCGGTAGTTCAGCAGTTCGAGACCCAAGTGTGCTGCATGACAGAGTGAGCTCCCGTCTCTAGTTTCAGCTCCTGCCAACCTAGCAGTTCGAAAGCAAGAAATTGCAAGTGGATAAATAGGTACCACTTCAGTGGGAAGGTAACAACGTTCCGTGCGCCTTGGTGTTTAGTCATGCCGGCCACCTGACCACGGAAACGTCTTCGGACAGCGCTGGCTCTTCGGCTTTGAAACGGAGATGAGCACCGCAACCCTAGAGTCGGATTCGACTGGCTTTCGAGCAAGGGAACCTTTACAATCTGTTCACCATCTGCGCCTGTGTGAGCAGCATCTAGCCCCTCCCTGCTTGGCTCTCCGGCCATTAAAGATTTCTTGTTACAGCCAGAGAGGGCATGCAACTGTCATCCCACCACCAGAAGCAGAGCAACACTTTGCTGCTGCTCCTAGCCTGGCTCTTGTTGTATTCACAAGACTAGGAACTCTTTCAAAGCATGAAAATCAAGATACAACACGGATTTAAACAGATAAGAGTTTAACAATGAGGTTCTCTCTCGGTGTAGAGTGACAGCAACAAGAAAAAAGTTTCTCTCAGTCTGTCTAGCCCATTACTAGTCCTGTGAATTTGTATCTGGACAACCTAAGGAAGTCTGAAATACTGGCATAGATGAAGGAGTGAAGGTGCCCAAACACCACAACTTTCAAGACATGAAACACCTCTTGTCCTCGGCAGAAAGGACTACAGCATTTACTCAGCAGTGTGGACTAATACATTATGGAAATGAGAGAGATAGTTAAGATTGTACGTAGCAGGATATAAATAAATAAATGAATAAATGCACAAGAAAACCAGTTTGTCAGGTTGGCATCCATAAACACTTTCCAGGCTAAGCAAAGGAGTGTGTTTCTGGAGCCAATCCATTTGAGTCAGTTAAATCTGAGAGCTGCAAACTTCACCATGAATAATGGATAGAAAACTAGAGACAAAATACTTTGGAAAACATCCTCTCATTTACTAATCGATCAAATCCCTGTTTCTACGTTCCACGTTTTTCAGTCAGGAGCTGATGAGGCTGTCCTGAATTACCCACAGAACACCAATATGGTTGCAACAAATGGCACAGGAAATTGCTGCTTTGATAATAAGATTGTCTTGTATTGAAGATTTCGCATTAACTACTTGGATCAAAATGATTACTATTTTTAAAGGTTTTGAGAAAGAGAATCCAATGGAAATGTTTAGAAAGGACAAACTCCCTTTTAATTGTAAAAAAAATATCAGCTAAGATTTTTATCCTTTCAAAATTTCATCATAGTTTTTTTATTGTGATTGTCAGTTAGGCTCAGTTCAGGCTGGTGAATATTGTTTCATGCTGTTTTGTGCCCCTAACTTTTTGAGGAGCTTATTATTGATAATTATTATGCTGCTGTTTTTATGATTATATTGTATTGTTTTACTTTGTGAGCTGTCTTGAGAAAAAGTGCTGTAGTCGTTTGAGTGTCGGTGCAGGAAGTGGGCGACCCAGGCCTGAATCCCCACTCGTGCCATGAAGTTTGCTGGGTGACCTTGGACCAGTGGCACACCCTCAGACCAACCTACCTCACAGGGTTATTGTGAAATTAAATGGAGGATGTAGAGTTGCCAGCCTCCAGATGGGGCTTGGAGATCTCCCGCTTTTACAATGGATTCCCAGCTGACAGAGATCAGCTCCCCTGGAGAAAATGGCTGTTTTGAAGGGTGGACTCTATGGCATTGTACCATGCTGAGGTCTCTCCCCAAACCCGGTCCTCTCCCGAATCTACCCCCAAAGTCTCCAGGTATTTTCCAAACCAGACCTGGCAACCCTAGGAGGATGGAATGATGTAAAACACTTCTCACCTTTGGCCAGAAAGGTGAAGTATAAATAAATAAATAAATTGAACACGTCTTTAGAAAGGTGGCATATACATTTCTGAACCAAATAAATAGCCAAAAGGTTTTGGTTGAGAGAGGGTTGCTGGGAGGAGGAGAGTTAAAACAAGTGCTGGCTATGCTGTATAGTGTTGCACAGGCCTACAAAGAACAACAGAAACAAAACTTTCTGAAATGTGGCATTGCTGCAAGGCAGCAGCTGTATTTTTCCTTGTATATTAAATTTTTACCAAAAAATTTACATGCTCACTCTAACTGTTCAGTATTACACTGAGGAAACATTCAGTTTTTGAGATGTTGTAAAAACCCAAATATTAGATATGTCCCAGATTATATAAAATGATACAGATATTACTGGGGGCAAGGTCTTATATTATACAAGGAATGAATGTCATGGTCATCATCCAATAGGCACCTCTATCACCCATCCCGGTCTGTTTCACAGTGCAATGGAAATCCACCAGGCAAAGGAGGCCTCCATTTTCCTAGCAACAGCTTGTTGTCTTTTGGATGGCTGTGCAAATGTGATCTCCCTGTTGATGCAGCACTTACTTGGGAGGAGGGCAATTAAATCAGCTACACCAACCAAGAAACCCCTGTGCATTGATTGCTCAAAAAAGTGAGTGTCTGGATAAGCCCCAAGTTTCATTAGGCAAAAAGCTCCAGGGAGAACGCTTGCCTAGAACTGCCGCTAAACATGTGCAGCCCCAGCCAGAAGCCTGAAGGAGCCAAGGATCCCATTACTATTGGAGGCCTATTCATCTAAGCCCCTCTAAAGGTGACAGTGCAGAAGTTCTTCATCTATCTCCTCCCTCCAAGGGCTCTATCAGCTGGAGCAAATCCCCCGCAGAGACTGGAATTGCTATCTGAACAAAGTCCAATCCTTTCATGACATGAGTTTTAAAACTGGGAGTGTTTTATTGAAGCTCATGTAAAGCGTTATCTAAGCTCTGAATGTTTAAGGAATACCTGCAAATGTTGCTTTCTGGAGAAGGTCTGCAAAATAAAAGATTGGAATGCTACAGCTATTTTGTTATCGATGAGGGATCATGAACCATTTCGTTTATCACAGGTTCAGCAGATGACTCATATGCACGTGGCTTATCCACTCTTCTTCCGAGGCCCTTTAATTTCCACCAGTACATCAGAGCAAGGAGAGCAGCGTGTTGAAGTCCCAGACTCGATATCAGGAGCTCCTCACAGATGAAGGTCACCACCTGTGCAGACCTGCAATATAAACAGACACCAGTCAACTCACTCTTTACAACTGCAGTAGCCTTAAACTCTTAAAATTTCAAGCCATTACTTTCTTTGAACAGAATTCTTTCAGAAACAGCCATACGTGCTGAATGCCCCAAGGTTATAAGGGCTGCTCAGCATATTCTGAAGCTGATTTCAATCTCCAAGTTTATACCTATTCATTAAATGTCAGTACTAGGGATCCCAGTTTTTAGGATAAGTAGAAAACGAATCAGGTATGTTCTGCCTTAAAAGAATCAGACACATAACAGAAGTAAAATTTGGAGGCTATTTCCACTGTTAGCCTCCCAATACACTAACATCACAATCATAAACAAAATTTATATCCTTCTATATCTGTTGATGGCACCAGACTTAGAAGTGTATAACTCTTCTTAGGACTGCACTGAAGATAATGGTCTTCAGACCTAAGAGGCTGCAGGTGTTTTCACCCACAGGAGGCTTAAAGCAGCCCTTTCCTCAATTACTTTGTAATCTCTCTTATAAATAAAAGCCAAATGGTGGTGGCACTTCTCTAGAACATTCCACACACTCCAAAATCAGTTCGCTCTCTGATCTGTCATTCAGAGGGTCTCCCTATCCACTGGCTGCTTTGCTTGAGCCCTGCCTCCAACATTCTAAACATTTTGCTAATCCTCTCCCCCCCCCCATAGCCAGTCAGAACACAGAGGTTATTTGCATATGCAGCCTCACTGGCCTCTGCCTCGGAACACAGAGGTCGTTTGCATATGTGACTTGATTGGCTTTTGCCTCTAACATTCTATACAGTTTTGCTCTTCTGAGGTAAAATGTGTCCAATCTCCAGGTGAGGGCTGCAGATCACTCAGAATTACAACTGCTTTCCAGATGGCAGAGATCAGTTCCCCTGGAGAAAATGGTGGGCTCTGTATCCTTATATGCTGCTGAGGTGGCCCCCGTATGACAGCCAATGTGACATAGCAGTCAGGGCTTCAGAGCATGGGAGAGGCTGCAGGTGTGTGGGGGGTGGAAAGCTGGAGGGGGAAATAAAGGTAGGTTGATGATTGGCTGGGGAGGAGATAGGGTTGCCAACTCCAGGTGGGAAATTCCTGGAGATGTGAGGGATGGAGCCTGGAGAGGGTGAGGTTTCAGGAGGCGTGGGACCTTGGACAGGTATAAAGCCATAGACTCCACCCTCCAAACGAACCATTCCCTTCTGGGGAGCCATCGTTGCCAATATCCAGGTGAGGGCTGGAGATCACTCAAAATTACAACTGTTCTTTAGGTAGCAGAGATCAGTTCCTCTGGAGAAAATGGTGGACTCATTGTCATTATACCCTGCTGAGGTCGCCACAGCAAATTGACACTGAGTGTCCAAGGCCGGGGCACCCACCCAGAGCCTTTTTCTAGAGGTCGTTGTATTTATTTCCACAACGGGCCTTTTTCCTAGTACAAATAATAATGTAAATCCTACAAGTTACCTTAACCATAATTGTCATTGACTTTACCATGCTTCTTCTCCCAAATCTCATCTATATTTACAACAATCACATGACAATATCAAATGATTTCAGAAAAGGTCAAAGGCAATTTTAGTCCCACACGTGAAAACACTTTGTCTTTCTCCTTAGGCACGGTTCAAGTAAAATGCAGTAACTAATTAGCCATGCCAATCAGTGTCCAGATTCATGCATCATGTTCAGTATGTAATGTGCCAATTCAGACAACTGCCTTTCTGGCATATGTCATAAAACCAGCCATGGATCTCCAGTGTCTCCTAGGTAAAGGTAAAGGTTCCCTTGCTCGAAAGCCAGTCAAATCCGACTCTAGGGTTGCGGTGCTCATCTCCGTTTCCAAGCCGAAGAGCCAGCGCTGTCCGAAGACGTTTCCGTGGTCATGTGGCCAGCATGACTAAACACCAAGGTGCACAGAGCGCTGTTACCTTCCCACCGAAGTGGTACCTATTTATCTACTTGCAATTTCTTGCTTTCGAACTGCTAGGTTGGCAGTGTCTCCTACCTCAGTATTTAAGATTAATGCATTTCTTCTCACCATCTGTACACTATAGAAACACTCCAGGAGGCTTGGATTCGCCTCAGATTCCCGACCTGGGTAAATGCAAAGAGAGAAGCTGTTGCAACTGCATAGTTACAGCATGCTGCCCATACCATGGCTGGGTGCTGCCGAGAAGGAGCAAGGCTCTTGATGTGTAAGGGATCATTCCTAGCCAATATTCTTTCCCCCATTAGTCTACTCTGTCTTAACAGTAAAGTGCTGTAGAAGACTTATCAGGCACTATTATAAAATTCTCAGTAATAGATAAGGCTGCTCTGACAGAGTCTGCAGGGCTCAGTACCATTTTTGCTGCTTACCATGCTGCAACACTGACACTCTGTTTACCATATAAGATTCTCTGACAGAATCATTATCTAACTCTTGGTGTGCTTCACAGCCCAGAAAATACAGGCAAAGCCTGCTTCTAATATCATAATAGATTTATAGGATTCCTTCTGAGGAATCCAGCACTATGGGTCAGATTCTAGTGATGCAGTTCAATAATTGGCATTTTACCCTGATGGAAGTCTCTTGTGTCTTTAGAAGGTTTCTGGAGCCAGAGGAAAGCCCCACTGTTGATTGAACTGATCCATAGACTCTAGCCCTGTATTTGTTTTTATATACATGGGAATGAAAAGCCAAACAAATACTAATGGCACATAAGAACATAAGAGAAGCCAATGTTGGATCAGGCCAATGGCCCATCCAGTCCAACACTCTGTCACACAGTGGCCAAAAATACCAGGTGCCATCAGGAGGTCCACCAGGGGGGTCAGGACACTAGAAGCCCTCCACTGTTGCTCCCCCCCAAGCACCAAGAATACAGAGCATCACTTGCCCCAGACTGAGAGTTCCTATCTATACCTTGTGGCTAATAGCCACTGATGGACCTCTGCTCCATACATTTATCTAATTCCCTCTTGAAGCTGTCCATCCTTGTAGCTGCCGCCACCTCCTGTGGCAGTGAATTCCATGTGTTAATCACTCTTTGGGTGAAGAAGTACTTCCTTTTATCTGTTGTAACCCGAATGCTCAGCAATTTCATTGAGTGCCCACGAGTTGTTTTGTGAAAAAGGGAGAAAAGTACTTCTTTCTCTACCTGCTCTATCCCATGCATAATCTTATAAACCTCGATCATGTCACCCCTCAGCCATCATTTCTCCAAGCCCCAAGCGTTTTAACCTTTCTTCAAAGGGAAAGTGTTCCAACCCTTTTATCATTCTAGTTGCCATTTTCTGCACTTTTCCCAATGCTATAATATCCTTTTCGAAGTGTGGCGATCAGAACTGTACACAGTACTCCAAATGAGGTCGCACCATTGATTTATACAGGGGCATGAAGATACTGATTGATTTGTTTTCAATTCCCTTCCTAATAATCCCCAGCATAGCATTGGCCTTTTTTATTGCAGTCGCACACTGTCTTGACATTTTCATTGAGTTATCTACTACGACTCCAAGATCTCTCTCTTGGTCAGTCTCTGCCAGTTCGGACCCCATCAACGTGTATTTATAGTT
>NW_015172002.1:1621356-1621554 GCF_001447785.1 Gekko japonicus | reverse complement strand
GACAGATCCCTTTGGAGTGCCTCACAATCCTCCCTGGTTCTCACCACCCTGAACAACTTCATGTCATCCGCAAATTTAGCCACTTCACTGCTTACTCCCAACTCCAAATCATTAATAAACAAGTTAAAAAGCATCAAACTGAGTACTGATCCCTCTGGTGGTGTAGTGGTTAATTGTGCAGACTCTAATCTGGGAGAA
>NW_015172002.1:1576634-1620364 GCF_001447785.1 Gekko japonicus | reverse complement strand
TATACAGCTCACAGACAGAGTGCTTTGCCAGCATCTCATTACAGGGGAGAAGACACTGAGCATAGGCACTCTGTACATTTATACATGGTACAGCCAATCAGCACTGTGCTGAGTCATGGTGACTTAGTCCTTGCCCAGACATGTACAAACAGGATCAGTCTGGTATAGTGTCACATGACATTCACCTGACAACTGTCAGTTAGATCAGGATCATCTATGCTGAAGCTTATATATTGACAACCCCTTGGTCATCCAAGGGCAACACTGCCTCCCTGGCTGGTTTCCTGCTTCTAATGTATTTGAAGAAAGTTTTATTTCGGTCTTTATCTTTTTTGCTATATGCTCCTCGTATTCCCTTTTTGCCTGCCTGATCACAGACTTGCATTTTATTTGCCACAGCCTGTATTTCCTTTTATCAACCTCACTGAGACTAGCTTTCCACCGCTTAAAGGAATCCTTCTTACCTTTTACAGCTTCCATTACTTTGTTTGTTAACCATGCAGGCTTTTTTCTATACCTATTTGTGCCTTTCCTAATCTGCGGTATATATTTTTTCTGAGCTTCTAGGATTGTAGTTTTAAATAGTCTCCAAGCTTCCCCAATGGTTTTGACCCTTTCTATTTTTCCTTTCAGTTTCTTCCTCACATGTCTCCTCATATCAGAGAAGTTACCCCTTTTAAAGTGAAAAATGGTTGTGTCAGTCTTTTGGGGCAACTCCCTATTTATACAAACGTTGAATAACATTATGGTCACTGTTCCCAAGCGGTGCAATCACTTTTACATCTCTCACAAGGTCTTGGGCATTACTTAGGACCAACTCTAGGATCACCTCTCCTCTGGTAGGTTCTGTGACCATCTGTTCCATAGCACAGTCATTGAGAGTGTCTAAAAACTCAGTGCCTTTTTCCTGACTTGAACACATATTGACCCAATCAATGTGTGGGTAGTTAAAATCACCTGTTAGGTAAAGGTAAAGGTTTCCCTTGCTCGAAAGCCAGTCAAATCCAATTCTAGGGTTGCAGTGCTCATCTCCATTTCCAAGCCGAAGAGCCAGCGCTATCCAAAGACGTTTTCGTGGTCATGTGGCCAGCATGACTAGAGGCCAATGCGCACGGAACGCTGTTACCTTTCCACCAAAGTGGTACCTATTTATCTACTTACAATTTCTTGCTTTCGAACTGCAAGGTTGGCAGGAACTGGGACCAGAGATGAGAGCTCACTCCATCATGTGGCATTCGGATCTCGAACTGCTGAACTACTGACCTTCCGGTCTGCAGTTCAGCGTCTTAACCACTTCAGCAACTGCATCCCCTATTACAACACAGTCATTTTATCCAGCCACTATCTTTAATTCATTCATCATTTTATAATCCTCCTCTATCTTTTGATCTGGTGGGCGATAACAAACTTCCAGTGTTAAGCTTCCTTTTGGACCCACTATTTCAACCCATACTATTTCCAGAAGCAAATCTAATTCTCTTACCCTCTCAGTCTTACTGGACTGTATACCCTCTCTGACATACAGAGCCACCCCACCTCTAACCCCCCCCATCCTTCCGATATAATTTCTAACCAGGAATCACCGTATCCCACTGATTTTCCTCATCCCACCAAGTTTCTGAAATACCCACAATGTCTATTCCCCCCCCAACACCAAGCATTCCAATTCCCCAATTTTACCTCAGACACTTCTAGCATTTGCATATAAACAGCTATAGTATCCCATGCATGTTAAGCCCAAAACCTTCCTCTTGCTGCATCGAGACCTTGCCAGGCAGTCCATATTGTTAGCCACGGTCTCAGTGGACAATTCTAGTCCTTTTCCTTGTAGAGAAGTAACAGCTACCCCTTCATCTCTTTGAGATGAGCCATCCCGAACCAGAGACTTTTCATCTCCTGTCGGCTTTCCCCCAATATTCAATTTAAAAAGTGCTCTGCCACCTTTTTGATTTTAAGCGCCAGCAGCCTGGTTCCTTCTTGGGACAAGTGGAGACCATTTCTTTTGTACAGCTCCCTCTTGTTCCAAAAAGCATCCCAGTGCCTAACAAACTTGAACCTTCCCCCCTACACCATCATCTCATCCACGCATTGAGACTCCTGATCTGTGCCTGTCTCTCTGGCCCTGCACGTGGAACAGGTAGCACTTCTAAGAAGGCTAGCTTGGAGGTCCTGGCCTTGAGTTTCTTGCCTAGCAGCCTAAATTTTTCCTCCAGGACCTCACGACTGCATTTCCCCACATCGTTGGTGCCAACATGTACCACGACCACTGGCTCCTCCCCAGCACTGTCTACCAGCCTATCTAGAACACACGTAATGTCCACTACCTTCACACCAGGCAGGCAAGTCACCATACGGTCAGTACACAGGTTCACCACCCAGCTGTCTACCTGCCTAAGGCTCGAATCACCAACTACCAAGAGCCTCCCTCCCTGCCCAGGGATGGTTCCTTGGTGCCAAAAGATACCCATTCACCAGCCGAAGAAGAGGTCCCTTCTGAGCGCACATTCCCTTTATCCGGAGCACGGTGCCCTGTTTCCTCTCAACCCTCATGCTCCCTGGGCTGCCATATTCAGAGTGGGACATATCTAGCAAGTCCCCAAGAGTCTTCTCCATGTGCCTAACTGACTGTCTCTGCTTCTCCCAGTAAACCACCTTGGCCTCAAGGGAGCAAACTTGTTCCCTCAGAACCAGGAGCTTCTTGCACCATGCACACATCCAAGACTTCTGTCCATGGAAAACACTGGATAGCCCCCAACCCCTTGCTGGCATTCTGGCTTCATAATTGCTTTTAAAATAATAATTATATATAATCCCTCTTTTAAAACCCTTTGTATTTATGTGGTTCTCCTTGTAGAAGTCTACTTACCTTACTGGGAACTCAACGAGATTAGGGCCTTGGCTTTCTGGCTCTTCCTGGGCTTCTTTTTAATATATACTTTTTATTGCTTTTCACTACACAACTACAAAGGAAGGGGGAAAGGGGATACTAAACTAAAATACAAAGCTAAGTCAAGGATCATGTTACATTAGTTACATTGATATCATAACAGCCTTCCCACATGTAAAAAAAAAGTAAAAGGAGTGATACTGTCTACTATTTTTTCAAAACCAAACTAATACAAACATAATTAGCCAGATTAGGTGCATCCTAGTTTCTTATATATCAAAAGAGAATAAGGCTTTCAAGATTAAGGTATACATCACATCATTCTCTCCTGTGTTTGTTTTTATCATAGTTCAGTTTAACCATGAGGTGTTTAGGAGCTACTTCTCCTTTCTCCGATTTAGAATCATCTGAGAAGCTGCCCGGGGTGCTTCCACTGTTTCCCAGTCTATGGTCGCTGTTTTCCTCTGTTTGATTGCTGTCCTCTGCTGTGACTCTTTCTTTCACAATTTTTTGATGTTGCTCCAAAAAAGTCTTTGTTTTCTGAACAGAATCAATCTTCTCGTTTTTCTCTTTATTGTTAAAGATAAGACTTTCTTGAAAAATCCACCTGAAGGGAGTAGAATATTGCTGTAGAAAAGAAGTTCGGTTTTTATACTGTTTCCTCCATTTTCTTATCTCAAATGGAATGTATTTTAAGACTCTCGCCTCTTCGCCTTTGATTTTCAGGGTTGTCCCATTTGTCTCTTTCAGAATTATATTTCTTGTTGACCTCTTGAAGAACTTAAGAAATACTTCACCAGGCAGCTTATTTTTCTTGATAAATTCTGAATAGGTTCTGTAAACCATATCCATATCACTTTGTATAAATTCCGCTTTAAGATCTGCCACTGGAGCCAATGCTTCGCTAAAAATCTCTTTTAAGTTCTCATCCTTCTGTTCTGGGATACCTTGAAATCTCAGGACATATAGTGATTTTTCCATTTGTAGACATACCAGCTGCTCTTTGTCAGAAAGCCTTTCTTTTTCTACAACCTCCAGCCTCTGGTTGATCAAATTTGTCTTGGCTTCAACTTTTTTAAGCGCCTTGACTGTTTCTTCTGTATTGGTCACCATTTGTCTCAACTGGTTCTGGAGAACATCAAAGTTGTTGTTGAGATTAGTCATCTGGTCCAGCAGAGGGCACAGCGCTGTAGCCAGCATGTTTGGAAAATTGGTGGTTACTTCTGGTTTGGGAGATGTCACTGAGCTGGCAGTTCCTGAAAGAAGTTTCTTCCTAACCCCCATTTTATCTCCTTGCATCAACATTTTTTACACAGGGAAAAAATGGTTAAGTCTTTGAAAGTCTATTATTTCTATACGCTTTGTTGTATTCTGCATGATACTCGGCTAGTTGTTGCTCTTTCCACTCGAAACCGTCTCTCTGCCCCTTGCATTCACTCATAGATCGCAGCTTATTTTTTGGGGGGGTAACTCCTCCCCCTCCTCCGAGTCGGCTTGGGGCGATTATCTGCTTAAATGCTTGATTAGTTACATGAGAACTCACAATCACAGTTCATTCTGCGGGTTTGACCAAAGGTGGGGAGGCCGTCAAAAAGCGCTAAATCACTTGCTCACTCAGCCTGGCATGCGCCTCTGCTTCCATACTGGTCTCATAGCGGTGGGAGCTATTGGGGCAAAGAAGAGCCTCAATTCCTTGGCTTTTGCCTCGGAAGAGGCACATCTCGCGCCCCAGGCAATGAGCCCTCTACAAGGGCTCTGGGGGGGGGAATCATCCAGGACCCCTCCTGTTCGCCGCAATTATGGGGCGCTCACATCAGAGTGTGATGGAGTGCACCCGTCCAGCAAGTCGCTAAAACCAGAACTCCGGCTTTTCCTGGGATTCTTACAGAGTCCCTAGTCTAAGAGCCACAGGCCAGGAGCCCTTTGGCTCATGCCAGAGGCTTGTGCCTCTGGCAAGGTGCTGCCTTAAATAGAAGCCTCCCCCAGCAGACAATGTGGCCAGCAGCTATTCAAATTCACCCAGGCACTCAATTATAGTCAAACAATGCCCCTTTCTCCCCATATCTCAAACAGCCAGGACTCTGCAACAACTCAAAACTCTTCCACACACTCCCTAGCACATTCCCTCCACACAATACCCTCTCAGCTAAATCACCTCAGTTGAAAACAAATTTAAAAAAACACTCACGCCTCTAGCACCTCTATCTCCTACTCCTTCTCAGAGCTCAGCTGGGTCAGTTCAGATTAGGTTCTGGTCTGAGTCCAAGCAAACTATTCCGTCTCCATTACAATTTATCTACTTCATTTATACCCCACTTTTTTCTCCAACAGATATCCAAAAATGCTTACATGTTTCCCCTCTCCTACAGTTAATCTTCACAATTGTAATGATCTACCACCCCTCTCCCTGCTCTCCTTGCTGAAGAGGCAATGTGGAATCTACATGTGAGGGACCTAGCCCACTTGCCCTCTTCACTGCCACCACTAAAACTTTCCCTGTGGTTTGAGACACTGACAATGGCATTCTTTATCCATGGTGGGTGATACTGCCCTTCCCCCTGCCCTGCTAGCCCTCCAGCAAGGGTCAGGTGTACTGCCCCAATCATAACATGGAGCACATCCTCAACTTTTATCACCCCAACTCAGGATATCCAAACAGCAATCTATCTGGCCCCTTCCTGTCAGATAGGCAAATGGTCATCTCTGTCCTACCCATAAATCTCCATAAAGGGAAACCATCTCCTTTCAGCCTGAAATCCAAGGAGTGTATTGCTTTGTTCCCAGGAAAGACAGTGACCTATCTGGGAGCCAGTGTCTCTTGTGTTTTCAATAAGATATCCTTCATTTCCTTATTACAACAACCCATAAGGTAGGTTAAGCTGATAATATATGACTGGCCCAAGGTCATCCAGCAAACATCCATGGCAGAGTGCATATTTGAAAAATGGGCTCCCAGATCCTAGCCAGATACTCTAACCACTACATCACACTGGTTCTCACTGTTCAAGTAAACAAGGCTTTAATAAATGTATATATAGTACGATCCAAAGGGTGCATACTCAGAATTCAGTCCCACTGAGTTCACTGAGACTCTCTGTAACTTGAAATCAATGGGCTTAGAAGGGTGTAACTCTGCTTAGGAATGCACTGTTAGCTTCTTAAACTCACTTACTAAGACCACTACCACAACTAACAAGTCTCAATTAATACATAGTTAACTATTTTGGTACTCTTGTTTGAGTCACAGGATGCCACGTTGACCCATGAGCACCATTCCATTTTGGGTTCTCCAAGAGGTTGAGACACTCAGCATTGTTCCAGGTCTCTGACCTGTGGCACACCACTGTCCTGAATCCACCCTACTCCCAGAGGGGTTCCTTGCTTCTCTCTGGGTTTCTACACTGCCACCTGCTGGTCAATTAGGATTGTTCTCACTAAGAGGGCCAGCACTTCATCTGCATTGCTATCTACAGGCTCCACCTAGTACTTGTGCCTCCTGCTTTTGCTCCAAGTAGCCTTTGTAGGGACAGTTTACCACACTTGTGCACTCCCAGGGATCTAGCCATCTACCAACCCACTGCCTTCTTTCCCCTGGCACCCTTTCAGTAACATGTTTGAATGGGGCTTATTGTACTGGCTTGCAGACTCTGAGTATTGAGTGCCAGAAGTCAGGTAAGGCACGGTCATTCAGTCCAGGGTCAGGGGTCCAGAACTCAGGCAAGGCAGAGTTGTTCAGTCAAAGGTTAGGAGTCCAGAAGTCAGGCAAGGCCAAGTTAGTGGCTTAGCATCTAGAGTACATATTGCATCCACACCAAACAGCTTCTCTTGGCTGGTTTTTATAGCCCCATTCCTAAGGGTCATGCTTGCATTTTGAGGAGGAGTGCATTTTACCATCTTGTCTGTAGCTCTGTTCTCCGCCTCTGTCTGATGTGCTCTAAGGGTGTGGGTGATACTGGTGTGCTGGGAATGGCCCACTGAGGTTCACCTGCTGAATCAGGACTGGAGGGTGTCAGTGGCTCTGCACCAGCTGTTGGCTGTGAATAGGGCTTTTTTTGTAGAAAAGCCCAGCAGGAACTCATTAGCATAATAGGCCACAACAATCAGCAGGAACTCATTAGCATATTAGGCCACACCCCTGATAGCACAGCTCATTAGCATATTAGGCCACACCCCATGCCTTCCCTTGACTTGCCCAGGCAAGCTGGCCCTTGGACAGGCCGGGGAAGGCACAGGGAAGCATTTAAATGCCTCCCCAATCGTTCCAGGCCCCCCCAGCCCACCTGCCTCAGTCGCCAGGGGGGTTGCTCTCCAGGCCTCTCCTCTGCAGCCACGCACACAGAGGTTTTGGCTGTAGTAGGTGTGGCCAACTCTGAAGCCAGCCAGAACTCCGTTCCTGTGTGTTCCTGCCCTAAAATAGCCCTGGTTGTGAATCCTGACAAGCCTGCAGCTCATTTTCCAGCTGGTCAGCTTCTCCTGTTAACTCAAGGCTGGCTACACAAGGCTCCTCTTCTCCTGAGGAGTCCTTGCTATTGCTGAGCCCTGCCTGACCATGACACTTATCATGATATGGGAATCAAACTTCCAACACTCAAACTAATAACAAATTTATTAAAAAGAACATGGCCACATACTCTGCACAGCAATAGATCAAGCAATGTTACAAAGTAAAGGTGCATACCAGCAATCTTCTTCTCTTGTCTAACATTCCCTGACTGTTCTTATTCTAAGGTATGCTCTTTATTCTTAAAGTTACAGCTTTCTATCAGTCATTGATTACCTTGGTTCTTTGGCTGCCTGCCCGTTTATTAGCTCCATGTGGTAATGGTGGCCATCAAGATGGAATCAGCTGAGATAGACCCTGCCAAATGAATCCTCCAAAATAGAATTCATTCCCTTCATGTCCAGGGAATTTAACTCCACTGTTCCCCCCCCCCATTGGGTCAGTTCTTTTTCTGTCCTCAGGAAGAGATATGATTTAGCATTTAGCTGCCCCAAATCTCTGTTACCTCCTATGTGTCACATTCCTGCCAGGGAGTGAGATGGCCCTTTGATTGTTCTCTGCTAGCTAGAGGCATTTGTATCACCAAGTCTTAAGTACCGGTTGTTTGAAGGACCTATAGATAGAATGAGGGTGCTTGAGAGCAATTAACTTATCTCCTGTTTAGTGTACTTGTGCCAACAGAGAAACTTCTTAGAATGAATGTGGGATTTTTTAGCCTCAAACTCTCAACTGTGTGATGTAGCTCAAAATGGAATGCATTTCTCTACAGTAAGTATGTGCAGAGTAGACTAGCCCTTCAACTTATTATGCATGATCCTTTGCCAAAATATATATGTTTAAATTAAGCTTTACCAAGGCTCAGCCTCTACTAGTAGAGTCATAGAGTTGGAAGGGACCATATAGGCCATGTAGTCCAACCCTCTGCTCTATGAAGGATCAGCCTAAAGCAACCCTGACAAATATTCATCCAGCCACTGCTTGAAGACTCTCAGTGAGGGGGAAATCAACACCTCCCTAGGCAGTCAATTCCACCATTGAACTACTCTTACTGTACAAAAAATTCCTAATATCCAGCCGGTACCTTTACTCCCTTAATTTACATTATTGAGAGTCCTATTCTCTGCTTCCAACAGGAACAGCTCCCTGCCCTCCTCTGACAGCCTTTCAAATACTTAAAGAAAGCAATCATGTCCCCTCTCAGCCTCATCTCCAGATTGAACATTCCTAAATCCCTCAGCATTTCCTCATAGGGCTTTGTCTCCAGGCCCATGATCATCTTTGTTGCATTCCTCTGCAACTGCTTTTTGAAGTGAACTGCATACAATACTCCTGGTGCAGCCAGACCAATACGGAACGGTCACATCTTGCAATTTGGATGTTATGCCTCTGTTGATACACCCCAAGATTGCATTAACTTTTTTTGTTGCTGCATCACACTGGCTGCTCATATTTAACTTACGGTCCACCTGTACCCCAAGATCTTGTTCATACTACCCAGAAATGTATCCCCCATCCAGTATGCGTGTTCCTCATTTTTGTTACCCAGATGTAGAATTCAGCACTTATCCTTGTTAAATGGCATTTTATTCATATCCACCCACTTTTCCAGTGTGTGACAACCAAGGTACTGTAACAGTCAATGTAGTGTAGTGGTTAGATCATCAGACTTGGATCTGAAAGACCTAAGTTTGAATCCCCACTCTTCCATGAAAGTTTGCTGGGTGACCTTGGGCCAGTAACACATTTTGCCTAACCCAACCTCATAGGGTTGTTGTGAGGATAAAAGGAGAAGGAGAGATCATTGTAAGCCACTTTAGCCCCCATTGGGGAGAAAAGTGAGGTATAAATTAAGTAAATACAAAAAAAATGAATAATACCTTCAACAAAAGATCCAGTCTTAGGATATTTGAAAAATTCTTCAGAAAAGTAGCACAAGCAAGGTATCTGTTCTCCCCACAGGGGAAATAACATTGGGCTTTTCTGCATCTGTGTTTCCCCGCTGTTCTTCTGGAGCTGTTAATCACCCTCTGCATTGCATCATGCTTTTACTTTCTGTGCGCCTTTTGGAATTTCTGCATACTTTTATGGCCATTCAGTGGTGACTTCGGAGTCAGTCAGTATCCAAGAGTGCTTTTGCAGTGGACTTAAAGACTAATCTGCTCCCGAGTTGGATGTAATGCTAAGCAGACATATTACTGTGACGACCTCCTATTGGGGAGGACTGAATTTCACTTTAAATTATACTTTATGTTTATAAAATAGGTAGTTCCAGCTGCCACCAGGAATTTTATTCAAATTCCAAATCCCCTTTCTGCTTCTGGTTTTGGTATTGTGACCCAGGGTCTTGGCTTTCGAGGATCTATGTGGTCCTGACTGAGGAATAATGGATCAGGCTTCTGGGATAAACTTAAATAAAAAGGATTTATTGAAAGAACAAATTAAGAGGTTGTTTAAACTGTAACTGTTCAGGAAATAGGTATTTGTAAGTATGTATGTCAACTGTATCACACAGGCTATTCTCTTTGTAATTTTAACTCTCTTTAAGAACTGTAGTTTTACTTTACAGATATATACTGCTTTCTCTCTCTCTGATACCACACAGCACTGACTTCACATAGAACTGATTCCACACAGAACTTTCAGTTCTCTCTTTCTCTGACTCCACACAGCACTGTCAGAGCTCTCACTGACTGAAATCCAACTGAACAACATCAACTGCTTTTTCTCCAACTGTCATTATTCCAACTGTCATTTTCCAATCTCTCACTGACACACCGACACAGATCCACACAGAATAACTCCTCCCACACTCTGCCATCCACCAATCACGGCACACTAGTTACTATCAAACATTTAAAGGGACACACACACTCTCAAACAAGGAATCATCACAATTACCTAGGACTGTGTGACACCACCCATGTCTCTGGCTGTTTCCACCCTTTTCCCACCCCTCCTTTCTTTTGTCACATCTCCCCCACGTTTGATTTCTCCCACTTTACTTTCTCTTGGCTGGTGGCAGAGAGAGAAACAAAAGGCTGGACTTCTCCCCCCTTTTGCACAATGTCTGCACACAACTTGGAGGGCAGGTAGATGAGCAGCCTGGGGAGGTCCTCCACAAGTCTGATGCTTCTAGCTTGGTGGGGGGGCATTTGACACACTCCTCCCTACCTTTACACACTGGACCCTAGGGAGGGATCTTTTTCCCCTTCCCCAAAGCCAATCTGCACACAACTTGGAGGGGGGGATGTAGTAAAAGGAATGACAGGATTGCCCACTGGAAACAATGGGAGAGGCTTGAAGGCCCATTTGTTTTGTTTTTTTAATTTAAAACCATTGGGACGCCACCCCTCCCAACAGACCAGCCAGCCAGCCTCTGAGGTGGCATCTCTCTATGGGTTGTGAATGCCTGGAGTAGCCCAGCAGCAGTTAGCCAAAGGGGGTGGGGGAGCGGGGAGGAAAGGAGAGAAAGGGGAGGGTGCAGTGTGCCCCATCCCTTGCTCACACACTTGGCCTAGTTGGTGGCAATTGGACCACCCCCAGATGTCACAAATGATGTTCTCACACCAATTAAGAAACTGTGCTCTTCTGTTGTAGCCGCAGAATTAATCCATTGGGGGGGGGGGGACAATACATAGACGGCAGGCAAAGAAATCCAAAGTGATGTTTAATGGCTCGACTGCTCAGATTCTTTGCAGTAAACTGAAGTAAGCTGTGAATGCAGAAAGGGCCATTCTATACAAATCCTTAGAGGAAGCCTGATAGACCTCTGTGCACTGGGTCCTACCACCTTGATTCAGAGAGCCAGTGGAAGAAACTCCACATAAAATACAGATGTTTTATGCAACAACAGACCAGAGGTCAAGCATCTTCAGCTAAAAGGCTCAGACAGTAGGTGATGTGAAAGAGCTCCACCTGAGATGCTGGAGAGCCACTGCCAGTCTGAGTAGACAATACTGACATTTATGAATTAATGGTCTGATTCAGTATCAGGCAGCTTCATGTATGTTCATCTAGCTGGATATTGACTGTTCTGACTGACAGCAAGTCTTTCAAGATCTCAGACAGAGTCTCTGAGATCCTTAAATTTCCAGGTTTAAAAATGCCAGGGACAGAACCTGGGAATTTCAATTATTTATCCCTCTGTACAAGGTGTGTCTAGAATTTGGACTTCTCATACCTCAGGTGACAATCATACACTTGGACTAACAAGCCAGACTTGAGTTTTGTGTCTTCATTTTCTGCAGGTGAAAGGCACTTGCTAGTAAAGTCAGCACTAGCACTGGATAAGCAGCAGACTCCTCACTCTATTTATACATTTGGAACAATTCACCACTTAATGCTTTCCCTTGGTAAATAAACGCCCACTGCCTGAAATGGATTCTGCTTTCCCAGAGTACCGAGGTTACACACCAAGGGTCAGCATGCAAAGCACGATGCCAGAGACATGCAGCTGCTTCCTTCACTCATTCCCTGCCTGTGCTCATGGAACATGGGAATTCTGCTTGTATTCCAAATCCTAATGTAACCATATTATTTTCAAAAGAACCCTGGCCATAGTCCAATTTGCTGTACTGACAACAACTATGCTGCGTAGCACTACAGCACTGGAGCAATAAGAGGCAAGCTATATGCCCCCCAGTAGCTGCACTGTAACAAAGCCTTTGATGGTCCTTTGTCCTTTGCAGGCCACCCTCATGAGGGGACATCAGGGGTCATGGAAGGAATGAGAAAGGTAATAATTAAACCTTCCCCTTAGCCACTTTCCTATTGTTTCTCACCAGCTATTTTTACCCTGACAGTGTTCTTGTCTTTGGTTTGTGAGGTAAACACAGTCTAGAACATTGGTGGGGGTAAAGATTGGGGGGGGGGTTTTCTGGGAGAATACAACTATGTGATGCCTTGAGGGTTAGGCATTGCTTCTCCCCCTGGCCACTCTATCCATTCCCAGCATCTCCAGTAACAGGTAGACACCAGGGGGACATGAAAGGTTGCCATTTTCCACAGTAATAGAGTCTTAAATGCCTGATCACAAGTCTATGGCTGGCAATCTTCAGGTAGGACTTGGAGTTTTCATATGAACATAAGAGCCCTACTGGATCAGACCAGTGGTCCATCAAGTGCAGCACTGTGTCTCACACAGTGGACAACCAGTTACTCTGGAGAGCCAACTAAAGGGCATAGAGGCCAAGGCCTTTCGACTCCTGGCACTGGAATTCAGAGGTTTACTGCCTTTGAATATAGAGATTCTCTTTAGTTACCAAGGCTAGTAGCTGCTTATGGACTTATCCTCCATTATTCTGTCTAATCTCCTTTTAAAGAGATCTATCTTCATAGCCATCACTACATCTTCTGGTAGTGAATTTCACATTTTAATCGCTTCTTGCGTAAAGAAGTATTTCCTTTTGTCCATCCTAAATCTACTGCCCATCAACTTCATTGGAGGCCCTTGAGTTCTAGTATTTTGGGATTGGGGGAAAAGTTCTCTCTGTCCACTTTCTCCACCCTGTACCTAATTTTATAAACTCTATCATATCCCCCCCCCCGGTCATCTCTTTTCTAAACTGAAAAGTCCCAGACTCTTTCGCCGTTCCTCATAAAATGGTATTCCAACCCCTTCATCTTGGTTGCCTTCTGCTATACTTTTTCCTTTTTGAGATATGGTGACTAGAACTGCACACAGATGAGGCCACACCACAGATCTATACGGAGGCGTTATAATATTTGCTGTTTTACTTTCAACCCCTTTCCTAATAATCTCCTGCATAGAGTTTGCCTTTTTTACTGCTGTGGCACATTGAGATGATAATTTTGTTGAGCTATCTATGATAACCCCAAGGTCTCTTTCCATCTCAGTCTCAGTAAATTAAGATCTCATTAGCATATACTTGAAGCTGGGATTTTTTATTCCAATGTGCATTTCCTTATACTTCTCTACAATGGAATTAATTTGCCTCATTGTTGCTCACTCAGACAACTCGTGGAGATCCTCCTGGATCACAGTTGCCCTTGGTTTTCACCATCTTGATTAATTTTGGGTCATCTGCAAACTTGGCTGCTATGGTGCTCACCCAGATCATTTATGAACAAATTAAATAGCACTGGCCCCATTGCTGATCCATGTGGGATCCCACTGCTTACTTCCCTCCATTGCAAGAACTGTCCAGTTCTTGCTATTTCCTGCTACCTATCATTGAACCAATGTTTAATCCATAAAAGGACCCAGCTTACTCATAGTCTTGGTGAAGTGTATTGTCAAAAGGCTTTTGAAAGTCAAAGTATATAATGACTGCCAGGTCACAGTCGTCTATATGTTTGTTCATTTTCTCAAACAACTCCAAAAGGTTGGTGAACCAGAACTTTCCTTTGCAGAAACCATGCTGATTTCCCCTCAGCAGCCTTTGTTCTTCTATGTGCCTAATAATTAAGAACATAAGATCATAAGAGATGCCAATGTTGGATCAGGCCAAAGGCCCATCCAGTCCAACACTCTGTATCACACAGTGGCCAGAAATACCAGTGCCATCAGGAGGTCCACCAGTGGGGCCAGGACATTAGAAGCCATCCCACTGTTGACCCCCCCCCAAGCACCAAGATGACAGAGCATCACTTGCCCCAGAGTCCCTATCTATACCTTGTGGCTAATAGCCACTGATGCCTACTTATTATTTCCTTAATAACAGTTTCCACCAACTTACCCAGCATCGACGTCAGACTGACTGGCCTGTAATTTCCCGGATCTCCTCTGGAACCCTTTTTAAAGATGGGAGTGACATTAGCTACCTTCCAGTCCTCAGGAATGGAGGCAGATTTTAAGGAAAGATTACATATTTTTGTCAGGAGATCCACAAGTTCACAATTGAGTTCTTTCAGAACTCTCGGATGTATGCCATCTGGGCCTGGTGATTTATCAGTTTTTAAGTTGTCTATCAGTTTTAGGACCTCCTCTCTCATCACCTCAATCTGACTCAGGTCTTTCAACACCCCTCCCGAACTCAGCGGTTCTGGAGTGGGCAAGCACCTCTCATCTTCCACAGTGAAAACGGAGGCAAAAAATGCATTTAGCTTCTCAGCCATTTCCCTATCATCCTTCAGTACTCCTTTTACCCCTTGGTCATCCAAGGGCCCCACTGCCTCCCTGGCTGGTTTCCTGCTTCTAATGTATTTGAAGAAAGTGTTATTGTTGGTCTTTACATTTTTTGCTATATGCTCCTCATATTCCCTTTTTGCCTGCCTGACCACAGACTTGCATTTTATTTGCCATAGCCTGTGTTCCGTTTTATCAGCCTCACTGTGACTAGCTTTCCACCGCTTAAAGGAATCCTTTTTACCTTTTACAGCTTCCATTACTTTGTTTGTTAACCATGTAGGCTTTTTCTTATACCTGTTTGTGCCTTTCCTAACCTGCGGAATATATTTTATTTGAGCTTCTAGAATTGTAGTTTTAAACAGTTTCCAAGCTTCCCCAATGGTTTTGACCCTTTCTACTTTTCCCTTCAGTTTCCTCCCCACATGTCCCCTCATATCAGAAAAATTACCCCTTTTAAAGTTAAAAGTGGTTGTGTGAGTCTTTTTGGCCAATTCCCTATTTGTACAAATGTTGAACTCAACAACATTATGATCACTGTTCCCAAGCGGTGCAATCACTTTTACATTTATATTTTACAATTATATCTTTGATTATAGTTTTTAATAATTTGTCTGGGAGAGACATTAGGCTAACATGCCTGTAATTTCTTGGTTCCCCTCTGGACACTTAAAAATAATTGGGGTAATATTTGCTAGTCTCCAGTCTTCTGGTACAGTGGCTGACTTTAGTAACAAGTTACACATACATGTGGATAGATCAACAATCTCACAATCAGGATTGCCAGCCCCCAGGTCCTGATGGGGTTTCTCCTGGTCCTGGGGACTACAATCTGCCCCTGGCCAGCTGGCTGCTGGGGAAGCCCTGCCCCTAAGTCCCGCTCTCCCCTCTCCCTCCCTGCTAAAAGATTTAAAGGGCCCTCTAGTTGGTCGGCAGGCCACGTGCTCCCCACCAATCAGCTGAAGCCCTTTAACTCTTTTAGCAGGGAGGGAGAGGGGAGGGGAGGGCTTGGGGGATTACTCTAGTAATCCATTTGGCAACCACTCTAGTCATAGCTAGTCATATGAGTGTTACTAGGAGATATGACTGGAGTGGTTGCCAAATGGATTAATGTTATATAGGTATTTCAACGCTACCCACTTTGATAAAGTTATACACAAAACGAGATGTAATATGCATGGATCGTTGGTGTTGATGGCGTTTGAATTGCTTCAAGTAAACTGAATTCTGGAAAAAGAATTTTCAAGTCTCTGAAGACTTTTTTTGGTACAATACATCACGGTTGTTTGTTTCCTTTCAACCTCCATCCCGTGATCTCTTTGGTTTGCAGCCTCAAGTTGGGGCATGGAGATCTCTTGGAATTGTAATTGATCTCCAGGCATCAGTTCCTTTGGAAAAAATGCCTGCTTGGATTCTATTACATTATACCCCACTGAGGTTTCTCTCCTCCCCAAATCCTGCTCTCTCCAGGTTCCATCCCTAAAATCTACAGGAATTTCCCAAATCAGAGTTGGCAACCCTACTCTTTAGGTACCTGCAGGGTCCACTCCCACCTTTCCTTCTTCCTGTTAGCTAATGTGCAACATCTCTTGCAGCTGTTCCCAGGGTGCCCCACTTTATACCCTGCCCAGGGGTCCCATGGGCAGGGCCAGCCAGATCCTTAGGTAACCTAGGTGATTGTGATGGGGAATCCTACGGGCCAAATGGGGCTCGTTGAGTGGGAGGTAGTCATAAAACAACACAGAGTGAGTGTTTTGAACTAGTTTTATTGGAATCAATTGAAGGAGCGTCTGGCCCCTCCAAGGGTGGGGGGAAAGAGACTCAGCAAAAAAACAAGAGCACAGTGTATATAAAAGCAAGAATGATACATAGTGAAAAAAATATATAAACTTGATATTGCCCATGGCTAAGTTGCTCAAAATAAATGTTACAGCTCTAGATGACGTCAGAGGTACATTGTTAGAAGACAGGGTTTTGAGAACAGCAGCTCCTAAGAAAGAAACATCTGCCCTTTCCCTGATAAGCCCTTGCTGAGTCTCGGCGATCAGGAAAATTCCGGCCTTGCGGTTTCAGCCTAGCACAGAGTGTATGTGACCTGTCCACTATGCTCTGATGGCGTTCAGACTCCATTTTGTTTGCTTATTTCCCCACAATCGCCTAGTATGCTAGATTTAAAGGAGTACCATAAAGGTAAGGGGAACTTCTCAACTGTCTTGAAGGAAAGCTTGGCTTTAAGTAGCTTCTTGAATCACCGTATCTGTTGACTCTGGTCTTCTTTAGCTGCCATGGGGGAACATGGAGGGCTTTGGAATAGCTTACCTATTTGTCTTTTTACACTGTTCATTTGGAATGCCCTGCAAGTAAAGCATTCATTCTAGACGTCTCACTTTTATCTCTATTGAAGCGGGGGGGGGGGGGCAAAGTTTACCTAGACTGCCAAAAACCTGCAAATTTTCATTAGTAGGAAAACATCCCCAAATATGTCCACCCAACTTAATAACTAATAGTGCCTGGAGTCCAATAACCTCCAAGATCTATATGCTGGTTACAAAAACATCTACAATGGTGTATAAATTTTCCAAAATGGTTTCCTAATTCACATGGGACCCTGGTTTTACAAGGTTCTTCATGAGTCCACAACTTGTGAAAGGCCCCTTCAGGACCATTTTACAGCACAAAGCTATGCTAGCAAAGGGTTAGAATGACTTCATGGGCTAGGAAGTTACTGTATTGCTCCACCCATGTATAATTATAATGTCCCAGATGTCTGCACACACGAGTCTCTCTGCCATACTTCTCCCAAATCACTTTCCCAGAACAGGCAAAGAGGTGCCATAAGAAAGATGGGGGATGGAAAGCAGCCGGCTGAATGTGAGGAACCTGTGATCCCGTGACCTTTAACCTGGGCAAGATCTCTCTAGATGCCCCATCTAATAAACAAGTTCTCAAAGTGGTGCAAATGGCTGGTTACTGTTTTAGAAAAGGTATTAGGAAAAAGGCTCGTTGTGGAAATAAATACAACGAGCTCTAGAAAGAGGCTCTGGGCGGATACCCCGGCCTTGGACACTCAGTATCAATTTGCTGTGGTGACCTCAGCAGGGTATAATGACACTGAGTCCACCATTTTCTCCAGAGGAACTGATCTCTGCTACCTAAAGAACAGTTGTAATTTTGAGTAATCTCCAGCCCTCACCTGGAGATTGGCAACGATGGCTCCCCAGAAGGGACTGGTTCATTTGGAGGGTGGAGTCTATGGCTTTGTACCTGTCCGAGGTCCCACGCCTCCTGAAACCTCACCCTCTCCAGGCTCCATCCCTCACATCTCCAGGAATTTCCCACCTGGAGTTGGCAACCCTATCTCCTCCCCAGCCAATCATCAACCTACCTTTATTTCCCCCTCACTCTTCAGCTTTCCACCCCCCACACACCTGCAGCCTCTCCCGTGCTCTGAAGCCCTGACTGCTACGTCACATTGGTTGTCATACGGGGGCCACCTCAGCAGCATATAAGGATACAGAGCCCACCATTTTCTCCAGGGGAACTGATCTCTGCCATCTGGAAAGCAGTTGTAATTCTGAGTGATCTGCACCCCTCACCTGGAGATTGGATACATTTTAACTCAGAACAGCAAACTGTTTAGAATGTTAGAGGGATATAAATCTCAAAATAAATAAAATAAAATAAATAAATAAAGCAATCAAGTCACTTATGCAAACGACCTCTGTGTTCCGAGGCCAATGAGGCTGCATATGCAAATAACCTCTGTGTTCTGACTGGCTATGCGGGAGAGAGGAACAGCAAACTGTTTAGAATGTTGGAGGCGAGACTCAAGCAAAGCAGCCAGTGGATAGGGACAGATTCTGAGTGACACATCAGGGCGCCAACCAATTCCGGAGCGTGTGGAATGTTCTAGAGAAGTGCCACCACCATTTGGCTTTTATATATAAGGGAGATATGCCATCACCCCAGAGACCTGCTCAAGATGGCTGTGATGAACACAGGATGTAGCAATATGGAACTCCTAATTACAGGCATGGGACAGTTTGATAGGGAAAAGGGAAGCAGACACAGGCCTAAGGGGATCGTACAGATGAGGTAATGAGTAGAGATGAAGGCTCATAGGAATGGAAAGAGGGAAGGAAATGAGAGGGGAGTGGGGGAAAGAAAGATGGAGAAGAGTAGCTGCTGGGAAGGAAACATCACACTGGCCCACCCATTCAACCTTTATTTATGGATACATTTCCATTCACTTTCCCATCATGTGTAGGCATTTTACTGACACAGCAATGTGGATGGGCTGTAGCTGAATAGCAAAATGGATGAAGCAAGGAGACCAGGATAAGGGTGCAGATGAGGCAACAGAGGCAAAAAAAGAGGCCATAGAGATGGAGATGGAAGAAAACAAGGGCTAAGCAACAAATGTGGCTCAAAGCCAGCCAGGAAGCAAAATGATGACTAGCACACAATAATGCACTGACAATATATCTTTCTGGTCACATTTCAATATGCATTCCTACCATTTGGCAGGCATTCAGCTAAATATGAATCTCCAAAAGAGGTAAGGCATTTGTGGCTCCCTCTCCTCTTGGTATATACCACTGGGATGGACTTCTGATTCAATATTACAATTTGGATTAGGACAAGTTTGCTACTCCTGCAGGACCAATCACTGAATGTCTGGTAAGAGGGTGGTGCTACATATACTTCCTGGAAAATAAATTTCTTTCCTGCAAGTCTACCCTGCAAAGTGGTCAGATGTGAAAGACAGTCCCTTCTCTGGTGGGATAATAACCACAGCTATTAGAGACAGGAAAGAACACTAGCTCCCTCTCCTCCTGCTTTGCTTAGTTCTCCCTATGCCCAAGGTAAGTAGACTACAGGGGACCATGGAATTTATTTGGATAAATATAGTGGTAAGCTTTTGTTAGTGGTAAGCTTACCGTTTGTTAGTGGTAAGCTCATTACTCACCAATGTATTTTGAGAATGCTCTGTCTGTGGCTGCTAACATTTCCAGATTTCCAAGATATCATACAATGATTGTTGTAATCTGAATCTATCCTTAGTTACATTCCCAACTTTCATTTTTCTTAAGTCTCTAGTGCCTTTTCTTGCAGAGATATAAGAGGAAAGGCATATCTCTGCAAAAAAGGCTAGAGACTTAATTTAAAAAAAATGAACACTTGTAATTCAGAGAACACGATAGATACATTGTTATAATGATATAACAGTATTCATTTGCCAAACAGAAACAAAGAAACTTAAAACACCCTCAAATAGCAAAGTGAGACAAATGCAGAATGGCTCGACAAACTTAACAATTATGTAATAGGCTCCAGCTCTATGCACCTCCACGTAGGATAAAACAGACCCCCATTGCCTGGACTTTTCGTTCTGCACAAAAAACCTGTGTACTCTTCATCTGTAGTAATGAACTAGCCACCCCCAAATCCCCAGGATTTCCCAACCTGGAGCCGGGAGCCTCCAAAAATCGTGATGGTGTAATGGTAAGAATCTCCAGTGTGCCATGGAAGCTGGCTGGGCAGCCTTGAGCCACGAACACTCTCTCAGCCTACCTCACCCTAACCGACCTCACAGGATTGTTGCTGTGAGGATAAAATGGAGGCAGGGAGGGGGAGAACACTGTTGTAAAGTGCTTTGATCCCTGTTGCGGAGAAAGGCAGGGCATAAATATCTAAATATACAAATTATCCTTTTTCCATCCCCTCCATGGAATTAGATGGAAAGGGCAGAGAAAGCTGGGTATAATTTGGCACACTGATAACCCATAAATCCAGGTTTTCAAATAATCTCTCTCAGATGTTTTATATAGAAATTAAATAGCATTTGCTAATACAATTACTTGAGAGTAAGTCCTATTGCACTCAGCGAGGCTTACTTCCAAGTAAACATGCCTGAGAGTATGCTATAAGGGAACAGAAAGGAAAGGTTAGCAAGACTGATGGAGGGCAAGTTCTGTGCTCCTGCACTAGGGTTGTCTACACAAAATATGGTAGCAGCCACATTTTCAATATAGCCCTCCACACATGTAGCATTACATTCATTCCTTTTCCTGCTAAAGAGAATCATTTCTTCCTTCATGTATCCTAAAAAAAATTGAAGAAGTTATAAATATGGGGTACAATACTGCACACAATTATGATGTCTTCATGTCTCTGAGATTTCAGTGGAATTTAAGCTGGGATAGAGCTTTTAAAATTAAAATATACTTTTGTAATAGCCTCAGAAAGAAAACCAAACACAGATTCGCATATGCTACTTTATTGTGGCACTTAGACTATCAGCTGCTCCCACACCTACAGATATACATCATATAAAGGTGTGGTGAAGTTAGATATTAACAGGTATTAGACAGAGCAAATATTCATATGCATGATTTCTTTAGGGACACATACATGTGGAATTTCTCTTCTTGCTACCAAATATTGTCTCAGGCTGATTACATTTAATCATCACTGAAGTTTTCCGGATAAAACTAGCCAGTCTACAAATTTGGAAAGTGAGGCCACAGTGATAATGGAGGAGGAGTGAACTGAGTACACTCCTTGGAGGAAGAAACAAAGAAAAATGCATTATTTTTTTTAAAGTTGCCCTTTGGAAACAACTGTGCCATTGGACCCTGGCTTGTTAGCTACCTCTGGTGGTTATTTAGAAAACCGCAAAGAATGAAACAAGATATTTGTTAACAGACTAGCAAGGTACATGTGCCAGATTTTCTTTTCCTTACTTGTTAAGTATTAAAACTATATCTAGCCAAGGTTTATACATGAAGAGCAGAGAGAGCCTGCTTCAAACATCTTCATCTTTGCACCTATATTTTGTTTCCTGAATATATGTATGCCGTAGTGGTTTTGCCAATTTACCTCTAAAATAGGATAAACCCGACAAAGGGGGGGAAAGCCTGCATTAATGTAGCTTGCAGTCTTTGGCGCCTCTGCTGCAGAGATATGGATGGACATTCCAACACCTCAGATATTTTTTTTAAAGTATTGTAATGACCCAAGCCTTAAGGAAATGGAACTGTGTGCTGATGCTGAGTCAGCAGGAGGAGTAGATAGCACTATCAAAATGCTGAAGTGTGTAGGCTTGAGAATCACATATATAAGTCATTTATTTATATCTTGCATATTAGTAGCATGAAAAAGTGTTACATAAACATGACGGGCTGTGGGTGGGGGCTGAACACAGAATCACACATACAAAAAAGTATATTGACAAGAGTCTCCATTGGCTTGTTTTATGGAGTTATATATTTTGTTTCCAAAGCACAACATCCTCTCCATGGTTCTTGCTGGAAAGAGAGGGCTCAGCCTTTGATGTTTAGAATCTTCTGTGTTACAAGGTCTGTGTTGGGTCAGGGTGATGGTGGTGAAAGGCAGGGACAAGCCTTCAATACAGTTGATTATGAAATAATGTAGACCTTCCTAGCAGATCAAAATTCTCTCAAAAAGTGGTCACAGGAACACCTTAAGCTATTGTATACCCATTTAATTTAATTTAATTAGCATTTCAGTGGCAAACAGCCAGCAAAAGAGTTTGCAGTCAGTATCCTTCACCCTGAAGAAAAAGCACAAATAGTGTTAATTTACGGCTATTGTTATGAATAGGTTTAGGGGCTTGTGGAATAACTTCAGTTGGAGAATCCCATTAATTAGTTTAATTGAAGCAAGCTCCAAGTTAAAAGTATTATATGATGTAATATCAATTAATTGAAACCAAGTTACACTACAATATATAGATGCAGTTCTCATAAATGCAATAAAAATTAAGTTTCTTTAACCGGATGTTAGCGGAGTAGTGCCTAAGTCAATATTGACAATGCATTCAAGCTTGAGAATATTTAAGACAAGGGAAGCACTATGTGAGAAGTTCAAGACTCATCCCTGTGGGGATTTCTGCCGCATGATTTACAATCACCCATAAAACCAGCATTAAGTTGATCAGCATGTGTATTGGAGGGCTCTACTAGCTATCAGTTAGCTGGCTGTTTTCCTGCCCTGGATTAGCTTGGGACTCCTCCTTTGGAAGAGAGAGTCTCTCCAGAGAGGACATCTGTTAGGGCAGAATTGCATCCAGATGCTGGGGAACATGCAAATGAAGAAATGAGTGAAATCCAGCATCCCGAGAGCAAGGATTTGGTAATAAGACTAGGCTGCCTGCTTGTGTCTTGGGACTGACAGTAGGGGTTTGTTGATTGCTGCCTGGAAAAACACGCTGCTACTGCCTGTGGAAACAGACTCCAATCTGCTGTAGGAATTTTCACCTCTATAAGCTGAGTGAAGAAGTGTGTGTGTGTCTAATTTAGAAGAACTTGCCTCTTCTCTATCAGCATATAATTATTTACAGGAATACTTGCTTGGTAGGCAGATTAATTGTATACGACCTCAGTCTACTACTTTATGCTGAAAAAGGGGTCTGGTTTTCTTGCACATTAACTACATACACAGGGTGATTTTAAAAATGGCAGCACCTTAACTACTGAGTTTAAAGAGAAAGTATTTATGATGACTATTGATTTGAGGTGGTGGGTCTGGCTGGGAAGCATATTTTCCCTCTGGAATAATTATTGACATTAGCAAAGGGGGGGGGGCTTTGTGAGTGTGTGTGTGTGTGCTGGGAACCAAAATAAGGGAGCAGAGCAGGAGAGTGGCTCTACTGACAGCACAGACCCTTGCAGAAAATGTCAGTGGGTCAAGAGATGTGAGCTGCCTCCATGCTGTCAGGGAATGTTGGCAGCAGTGAATCATGTGCTAGCAGAGAATAAAGGGAAACAAGGGCCTGCCCTCCTTCAGTCTGAAGCCTGAAAGGGGGAGGGGAGAAATGGTCACAGTGCTCAGTGCTTCCTTCCCCAAATGCAAGGCCTACCCCCCCCTGCCCCCAAAGGCTCCTTCAAGCTGCAAGAGGGATTGATTGCCCTCTCACAGTTTAAAGGTCTGCAAGAGAGACCCAGAAAACAGCTTCAAAGGACACTTTATCTGAGATCAGTTTTGACCTACTCCTTTTACCCATGGATCGTTTTCACAAACCCCTGCTTCTTAAGCACATTTTGAAAACTGCACAAAACAAGATTGCTGGGATCTTGATAATATCTACTTCTTTATCACAGAGTTTAGACTGAGGTGTAAAGCATATTCAATTTAATTACAATTACCATTGTTCCAAACCTGGTATAACAGTAAAGCTGCTGTAGACTTCCATGTAGTACAACTATGGTTATAATACTGAATCAGGATGTGGATTGACATATAGCGCAGTTCTATGCAAACTTATTCAGAATTTGGTCCCAATGCAGCCAGTGGGATTTTTGGGCATTACCACTTCTCTATCTAACCTAGCTATGGACTATATCGATGGCATTAATGACAAAGATTATTATCAGTAATAACAGTTCAATAACACTTTTTGGGATCTGTTCCCAAAGGGCAAAATGAAATCTTTTAGATTTGTGACTGTATGACCTATATGTATAACAAACTTTATCTTATCTGCTTTTTAGTCCTATTATATAAGGGGATTTTAATGGCAAAGAGAAATTCAAGTCCACTTTAGGACAATAAACATTGCTTCAAAACAGGTTTACAGTTTAATTTTTAAAAGAACGTGTCCATTCCTATTTGTAAAGGGAAGCATAGGCATTGTTTGTGTTAATGCAATATTACCCTCTACTGGATGGAATGAGTACTGACATTGCAAGTTCCGCAACAATTTTATGTGGGAAAAGCTGTAACAGAGTCCAGTAGCACCTTACAGACCAACAAGATTTTTTTTTTTGGGGGGGGGGTTTAATAAATGTTTGAGAGCTCCCTTCGTCATGTTCAAAGCTCCCTTTGTCAGACATGAGCTGGTATGGAGATTTCTTATATCCCAGTCAGAATGTGGGAGGGGTGTTGCAAAGAAGGAACTCAGGATGCAAAGGTACAATGTGCATAGTCATTAGCTTAATTAGAGGAAGAGGAGGAGGAGACTGGATTTATACCCTGCCTTTCATTCAGAGTCTCAGAGTGGTTTACAATCTCCTTTCCCTTCCCCTCCCCACGACAGCCACCCTGTGAGGTAGCCGGGGCTGAGATAGCAATACAAATTCCATGTCCATCCTGCATTGGCAGGGCAATTAAAAAAGGGGCAAATGTGCTCCTTTTTTGAAAAGATAGAAAGCATTAATAAATGAAATATACCTAGTGGCAACTAGGTATGGGTCAGTGAACAATGTTTTGACTTTGAACCACGTGACCATGAAATTCCTCATTTCAGCTACTGAAAAATTAGGATGTTAATTAATGACTTCTTAACAACTGCCTGTAAGAATAAACATGGCATGGAACGTATTTATTTATTTACTTCATTTATGCCCCATCTTAATCCCCAAGGGGATTAATCCCCAAAGCAGCTTCCATCATTCCCTTCTTGTCCACTTTATCCTCACAACAGTGCTGGGAGGCAGGTTCGGCTAAGGATGTAGGGTTGCCAGCCTCCAGGTGGGGCCTGGGGATCTCCCGCTTTTACAACTGATCCCCAGCTGACAGAGATTAGCTCCCCTGGAGAAAATTGATGCTTTGAAGGGTGGACTCTATGGCATTGTATTATGTTGAGGCCTCTCTCCTCCCCAAACCACACCCTCTCCTGGCTCCACCTCCAAAGTCTCCAGGTATTTTCCAACCCAGACTTGGCAACCCTATAAGGATGTTATGCCTGGGCCAAGGTCATCCAGCAAGTTTCCATGGCACAATGGAGCTTCAAACCTGGGTATTCCAGACCCTAGACTATACTCAGATCACTACACCACACCACTGGCTTTACTGTGAGCACTCTGAACATGAATCATGGAGTCAGAACTTGCAAAAAACTTCCACTAGTGAGACAGTGTGATTTTCATGCATTCCCACGTGTGCTATTCCAGGGCAGTCCTGTCATCCAGGAGCAACATTTCAGGGATCATTTTGAGCTCCTACAGGATGGCGGAAACAAGTAAGTTCCATTCCACTGAAGGAAATCCCTTTCATCAGTAGAGATTTACAACAGGATCCAAGCCATTCTAGAGATACTATATAATTGTCTTCTGACTGGATACAACTTTGAACTGGACTCTCTTTGCAACATTTCCCCCCCACACACACACACACACACCCCTTCTGTTGCTTTCAGCCTCAAATACAAATTCACCGGCCTCGTCGATGTACACATTGTGTATCTGAGGAAGACAATTTTAACTCAAGAAAGGTTATGGTAGAATAAATTTTGTTGGGCTCTAAAGTGCCACCAGACTTTGTTTCATAACATGGCGAATACAGCAGGCTTGCCCATACAAGAGACATGGAAATGGAATTGTGTTTTATTAAGTAAAGGGATTGCTAATGTTTTGTAAAGCAAACAGATATTCTTCATAGATTTAGGTGGGTAGCTGTCTGAAGCAGCAGAACAACGTTTGAATCCAGTGGCACCTTTAAGACCAACAAAGTTTTATTCAAGGTATAAGCTTTCATGTGCATGCACACTTCCTCAGATTATACCCAGAATAAAACTTTGTTGGTCTTAAAGATATTCTTCAATGGGATTTGATAGCTACCAAATGCTTATTTATATGGGCATTTGAGACTCGGGATTGCTAGCTATCAAACATCCTGCCTGTTATGGGTGGCTTGTAGGAAATAGTTTTAACAGATGGAACATAACCAGTGCAAGACAGAGAACTGCGAGTTTTAAGGTTACGTAGACAGGAACCTGGGGGGGAGGATGTTATTTGCTTTTGAGGAAGGTGATTTAAAATGGTCCATCTACATGCCTTCCTATTCCTCTGTGCTTAATTAGTAAATTTTAAAAAGGTGTTAACGGAATACCAGAAGCAGCCAGTACCTCTTCTCACATGGAAAGTGACCCTTTCAAACAGGGGTCCCCAATGTGGCACCCATGGGTGCTGTGGCACCCGCTAAGACCTCTTCTGGTGCCCACCAAGTGTTTCTAGGAAGAGGGTGGGGCCAGGCAGGGCTTTTCCCCAGCAAGGCTTCCAGTGGACTACTGGAGATTTGACTGGCTGTGCAGTTTCTTTCAGTGTTGCTTTGGTGGTGGGCCTGGCGGCAGCCCCATAGCCAGATAATTTTTGTTAGTGGGACAAATATCGGAAGTGGGGAGGAATGCCAAAAACAAACCTGATGTGCCTACATAATCTGGAAGTGATGTATGGAAGTCAGTGACATTGGGGGTGACGCTCACCCCTCCTCTGCCATTCCAACCACCCTCCTGGAAGCCAAGCAGAGAACCAAGCCAGTTCTGGGCCATGCACCCTCCCCACCTTCTCCAAAGGGCCTGATAGATATGCCTCCTTCACAACCATGAAGAACACCATGCTGCACTATACCGTTAAGGCATGTGAGAGAACCCCTACCAGCGCATCACTAAACCCCCCTCCATTAACAATCGCTAACTTGCCTCCTCCATGACAAAAGAGTGTTCTGATGGGCACGCTACTCCTAATGGGGGAGGGGGGAAGCTAATGAGGGTAGCGGTCAAGTCAAGCAGCAGCCTGGAGCTTCAAGCAGTGCTCAGATGCTGGCAGCCAGCAGCAGCTGGTCACCACATGCCAGCTTCTTCTGCAGAGTTTGTGCATGCGCCTTGTCAGTTCTAGTCTCTTGTAAACAAATGCAACAGCACTGGAAACCTCCCTCCTCCTCTTCCTCCTCCTCTAGGCAGAGAAAAGGAGGCTGTGGCAAGAGGGAACGTCCCTAGTGCAGGCGGTGGCAGCAGGGGGGAGGGAGACAGGGTGGCCATGGGGTCTTCCTCCTTCCACAGCCAGCTTCTCAAACTTTGCCTGCCCACGGGTCTGGGTAAAAGTCGGATCTAAATGGATCCTCATGAATTCATATGATTTTTATACTGAAACGAAATAAAACCACCATCATATTGTAGGCCATGTGTTAGTCTACAAGGGGCACCACAAAAAACACGTACCCACAGATTTGTGGCACCACAGCAGCACAAAAACATGATTTCAAAGGACGGATTCTCATGAATTCATATGATTTCTACGCTGGAATGAAATAAGACCTACATCATACTGTAGACCATGTCTTAGACTATAGGCAGCACTCCAAAAATCATGCCCCCATGAATTCGTGGCACCACAAAACTGCAAAAACATGGTTCCAAAGCACGGATCCTCATGGATCCTCAGGGTTTTTCAACTGGGTCACCCGAAACACACCATCAAATCACATAACATGTCCACGGCCACAGCTTGCACCACAAAAATCACAGATCCACGGCTTTGTGGTGACACCATTCTGTAAAAAACATGATTCTGAAGCATGGATCCTCATGGATGCTTCGGCTTTTTGTGCTGGGACACCCCAAACATACCATTAAATCCCATATCATGTTCATGGCCACAGCCTTCTTCACAGAAATCACGGTGCCACGGCTCTGTGGCAACACCATGCTGCAAAAACATGGTTTTGAAGCACGGATCCCCATGGACCTTTATGATTTTTGCATTGTGTCACCCCAACATCACCATCAAATAATATGCCTTGCCCATGGACACAGAATGCACCACAGAAATCATATGTCCACTGCTCCGCAGCGACACCATTCTACAAAAACATGGTTCTAAAGCATGGATCCTCGTGGATCCTCAGGGTTTTTCAATTGGGTCACCCCAAACACACCATGAAATCACATAGCACATCCACAGCCACAACTTGTACCACAAAAATCACAGATCCACAGCTTCGTGCTGAATCCATTCTGCAAAAACAGTATTCTAAAGCACGGTTCCTTATGGATCCTTGGGGATTTTGTGTTGGGACATCCCAAATATACCATTAAATCCCATATCATGTCCATGGCCACAGCCTGCACCATAGAATTCAGGTTGCCATGGTTTTGTGGCAACACAATGCTGCAAAAACATGATTCCAAAGCATGGATCCTCATGGCTCCTCAAGGTTTTTGTGTTGGGTCACCCCAACATCACCATTAAATTACATACGTTGTCCATGGCCACAGAATGCACCACAGAAATCACATGTCCATGGCTTCATGGTGATACCATGAAGCCAAAATATGGTTCTGGAGCATGGATCCTCATGAATGCTTTGGGATTTTGTGTTTGGACACCACAAAGATATCATTAAATCCCATACCATGGCCATGACCACTACTTACACCACAGTATTAATGGGTCCCGGGCTTCGTGGCAACACCATGTGCAAAAACATGGTTCTGAAGCATGGATCCTCCTGGATCCTCAGTGTTTCTGTGTTGGTTCACCATGTATTCACCATCACATCACATATCGGACATCACACGCGAGAGGTGGAATTTGTCTCTACAAGTCCAAGGCCACCACCCCGGGGCTCGGGGAGGCGGAGGAACGTTTCGCCACACCCCCACCCCGTTTTTTAAAGAGCCCCCAAAGAGAGCTGGGGGAGCCATAATGACCTCTCGAGTGAGGTGGAATCACACACAAGAGGTGGAATTTGCCCCTACAAGTCCAAGGCCACCACCCCAGGGCTCGGGGAGGCAGAGGAACATTTCGCCACACCCCTGCCCCGCCCTCCCGCCGCGGCCATTGCAGCTGCCACCGGCCACCGCCACTCGGACAACACACGCGAGAGGTGGAATTTGCCCCTACAAGTCCAAGGCCACCACCCCAGGGCTCAGGGAGGCGGAGGAACGTTTTGCCACACACCCGTTCTCCCGCCGCAGCCGCGGCCATTGCAGCTGCCGCCAACAGCGCCGGGGGCCATAGCTTTTTAAAGAGCCCCTAAGGAGAGCTGGGGGATCCAGAATGGCTTCTCGTGTGTGATGTCCGAGCGGCGAGACATTATACGCGAGGCCATTCTGGCTCTCCCAGCTCTCCTTGGGGGCTTTTTAAAAAGTTATGGCTGCCGGCCCTGTTGGTGGCAGCTGCAGCGGCAGCAGTGGCGGAGGGGGGACGTTCCTCCACCTCCCCGAGCCCCGGGGTGGTGACCTTGGACTCATAGGGGCAAATTCCACCTCGCGTGTGATTCACGCGAGAGGCCATTCTGGCTCCCCCAGCTCCCCTTGGGGGCTCTTTAAACAATCAAGAAGGAAAAAACCTATATATAAAAATCTTTATATTCCCATTCATACTACAGCTGCAATGGCCACGGCAGGGTGGGGTGGGGCGAAACGTTCATCCAGCTCCCTGAGACCCAGGGTGGTGGCCTTGGACTCGTAGGGGCAAATTCCACCTCTCGTGTGTTCACATATGTGGTGTATCAAGTCCTGACAAGTCCTGACAAGTCCAGAGACAAACGCTCCAAGAGACAATGGACTATGCGGATCCTAGCCCGCTCCAATCAGGGGGCTAGGTTCCTGGCCGAGAGCCAATGGGACTCTCAGCCGCTGTAAATAACCTATTGGGAAGTGGGTGGGTGTTTTTGGTGGCGGTTTCTCGGGGAATATAAGGCGGCCTGCGAGCCGGCCAAGTCGTCTTGTTCCGGATAGAATAAAGTAGCTTTGCTGAAATCACTCTCTGTTTACCTACTTTTCAACATAAAAAAAGTCAGAGCCTAAAAAGCAATAGTGGTTTTCTAGGTAAGTTCATATTGTTCCTATACGGTGACCAGAACCCTTTGCTCCCCTCTTCTCCCTTGCCTTTTTAACATCCAGCTTGATATAGATGTCTGGGATTGGGAAACTTGAAAGCTTTCACGGATTCACGCTATTGTATGTGATTTTGGTTGGCGTAAAGTAAAGGTATTACTCGGCCTTTCGTTTTGGATTTGGCTCTGGACCAACGCAGCTACCTGGCACCCCTTCGTCCGCAGACCGGATGACTCTTCTCCTGGCTTCCATGAGCTGTCCAACCACCAGTCCTAGTCTGATCTGACGTCCCGCCAATCAGAACCCCTCGCTCTCCCCAGCGCCCGCCTGCACTGACCGGCCTCCTCCATACGCCAAAGACGAGCCCACGTGACTCGGAGCCTGCCTGCCTGCCTTCCACCCGCTTCCTTCCATGAAGCAAAGGCCTTGTGATGAGGCAAGGGGAACGCGCTATATGATAGGCACTCATTTCCTCCAATTAAAAAAGCGATATGCCGGCGCTGGACTATGGAAAAGTACTATTTACATCACAGGGGAAGGAAAAGAGCTGGGAGGCTGCTGCGCGTGGAGTCTGAAAGGAATTCCGGACACGAGAGGCTTGTCAGGGAAGGAAACGGATCGCTCCAGGGGACACGAATCTGGAGGCGTAGGTAGGCTGCACTTCCACGTGTAAGAACGTCGCGAGGGAATCAGGTGTACGGTGATGCGGTCAGGAAGGAGACGCTCCTGAACCGTCGCCTTAATAGGGGCCGGAAGCGACGTACAACCTGGAGAAATATGGAACCGGAAGAGGGTGTTTTGCCGGAATGTGGGGGTGGTAGGGAGTGGGGAGTTGAGGGCTGCCGGGAGTAGAAGAACTCAAGCGATTTGTTTCTTTAGAGGTAAAAATGTTTCTGCCGGTATTTGGCTTCTTATATTTTTAAGAAGCCAGAAAAGAGCAGTCATAGCTAGGTCTACTGAGAATTCTGCTCAGGGATATTAAATGGCACTTACTCCCAGGAAAGTGTTCTTGGGAATGCACTGGTTAAAAAAGTGTAACTAGCGGAAGACAAGTCATACCCACTACGTTAACTTTTAAAAGAACGAAAAATTAACCAGTCGAATCACGATTTCCGTTACTTCAGTCCACAGGCAGCATGACCCCGTTTCAGTGAGTAATTACACGTTAAATAAGGCCCTCCTTGAGATATCGGTCACTAGTAATGATGTTGACTGAGTGTGCGATATAAAACATATTAACTGTTTTGTCCTTTTGTTGGTTCTTTATAGCTGTCTCGCTGTGCAGGTCTGCCATTCAACAAAGTCACTTTATGTGTTTATACAGAAAAGAAATATGCTTACAAAGCTATGATGAAGAAAACAAAATGGATAAACCAGGATTATATCAATGCATTTACAGAACACCATTTTCCATCTACTCATAGTCTGTAAGCTGTATGATTGAGCTTCGCGTGTTAATTATACATATCAGCAATCACTTTTTATAACCCCCTTTCAAGTTTAAGACCTTTTGTTCTTTAGTCCAGTCCGATTCTTCGTAACCCCACGGACCACATCATGCCAGGCCCTCCTGTCTTCTGCTGTCCTCTGGAGTTTGCTCAATTTCATGTTCGTTGCATTGGTAACACTATCTAACCATCTCATCCTTTGCCGTCCCCTTTTTCTGTTACCTTCAGTCTTTCCCAGCATCAGGGTCTTCTCCAGTGAGTGCTCCCTTCTCATTTGGTGTCCAAAGTATTTGAGCTTCAGCTTCAGTATCTGTCCTTCCAGAGAACAATCAGGTTTGATTTCCTTTAGGATTGACTGATTTGATCTCTTTGCAGTCCAAGGGACTCTCAAGAGGCTTCTCTAGCACCATAATTCAAAAGCATCTATTCTTCGGCGCTTGGCCTTCCTTATGGGCCAACTCTCGCAGCCATACATTACTACTGGGAATACCATCACTTTGATTATGTGGACTTTTGTTGGCAGTGTAATGTCTCTACTTTTTATTATGCTGTCATAGCTTTCCTCCCAAGCAGCAGGTGTCTTTTAATTTCATGGCTGCAGTCACTGTTGTCAGACCCCTGAAGCAATCAGTTCCAAACAATGTTTATTCAGAGAAGTAAAGTTTATTCAGACAGTAGTGCTACAGGTATCATAACTATTTCATGTTAGAACTAAAGAGAAAGCACGCGAAGCAAATAGATATACATAACTCAGAGGGGTCCCCTGATGGCCCCCAGCCAATCGGGTTGTCAGCAGAAGCCTGCCAAATTAACGGGTAACATTTCGCAGGAGAAAGACTACACCAGGCTCTCAAGGTCATATAGAACAGAAGACAGATAATAAAACCAGTGTAGGCACAGCAGAAATGAAACTCATTATTCCAAAGCATCCCCCCCCCCTTCATGACAGCGAGGCCAGAGGCCTAGCTGACAACTGTCTGCAGTGATCTTGCATCCCAGGAACGTGAATTCTGTCACTGCTTCCATGACTTCCCCTTCTATTTGCCAAGAGTGATGGGGCCAGTTGCCATGATCTTAGTTTTTTTGATGTTGAGTTTCAAGCCAACTCTCCTCTTTCACCCTGAGGAAGAGGCTCTTTAGGTCCTCTTCACTTTCTGCCATTAGAGTGGTAACGTCTGCATATCTGAGGTGGTTGATGTTTTTCCCAGCAGTCTTAATTCCGGTTTGTGATTCACCTAGGCCGGCATTTCGCATGATGTACTCTGCATATAAATTAAATAAGCAGTGTGGCAATATACATCCTTGCCATACTCCTTTTCCTATACTAAATCAATCAGTTGTTCCATGTCCAGTTCTAACTATTGCTTCTTGACGCTTATATAGGTTTCTCAAGAGACGTGAGGTGGTCTGGTACTCCCATCTCTTTAAGGACTTAGAATCATAGAATGTTAGAGTTGGAAGGGACCTTATAGGTCATCTAGTCCAACCCCCTACACTCTGCAGGAGCATAGCCAAAAGATAGCCCTACAACATACCTGAAAGATGGTCGTCCATCCTCCGCTTGAAAACGACCAGTGAAGGAGCATCCACCATCTCCGAGATGTGGATTATAGGGTCGGTGGGTGGGGTTTCTACCACCTTGCATACTTAGCCTGTGTTTTTTGAATGTTCATGGGACGTAGTTCTCGTTCTCCTTCAGTGGGGGGAAGTCATCCAGGAACTGGTTAGGTCACGCCTCTGCTCGCTCGATAGGCTATGCAATTCTGTAGTGTTTCACAAATGTGGAAAAGGACGCCCAGGTGGCCGCCCTGCAAATCTCCTCGACTGTGGCTCATGTAGAGAAGGCGGCTGACGTTGCTGCCGACTTTGTAGAATGCGCAGTGAGCTGGCCTGGAGGTGAGAGTCCCTGTACCTCATATGCCTTTGTGATGCATTGTCTAATCCAGTAGGCCAAGGTGGCCTTAGATGTCTTCTTCCCTTGATTCGGGGCACAATATGCCATGAATAGAGTGTCTGACTGCCGAAAGGTTGCTGTTCTATCCATGTACGTATGTAGAGCCCTACGTACGTCCATCTTGTGCCAGGTTTTTTCCTTCGGATGTGTCGGATTTGGGCAGAATGGCAACGTAATTTGCTGGTTGAGGTGGAAGGCAGAATTTATCTTCGGCATGAAGGAGGGGTCCAGGCACAAGGAGACGGAGTCCTTCTGGAAAACGCAAAGCTCCTTCCTTGCCGAGAGAACGGCCAGCTCGGATATGCGCCTGGCTGTAGTTATTGCGACCAGAAATGCGACTTTCCAAGACAGTAGGCGGAGTTTGGTCGTCTTGAGAGGTTCGAACGGAGGTCCTGTCAAGGCGGTCAGAACCTTGTGGAGACTCCACGTGGGGAACCTGTGCCGGACTGGAGGCGACAGCTGTGTTACCCCTTTTATAAACTACTTTTTTCTTGCCTCCCGCCCCAGACATGCCTGTATGGCTGCCACCTGTCATTTTAGTGTGTTCGGCCGAAGGCCCTGTTTCCACCCTTCAGAGAGAAACAGTATGATTTCCTTGTCTGTGGCGTGTAAGAGTCGTATGCCCCTTGTCGCGGCCCAGATTGTAAATGTCTTCCACGTATGGCTGTATATGCGGTGGGTAGAGGGTCTTCTTGCCTGAAGCATAACCTCGACCACCTCCTTGGCAATCATGCGTGTTCAATTTCCATGCAGTCAACTGAAGCCACGTCGGGTCTGGGTGGAAAATGGGCCCTTGTTGAAGAAGGTCCTGTCTCTGTGGGGTAGCCTGCTTTGTCTATTTAAAAGGGGTAGTCTGGCTTGGAACAGGAGCTCCAGACGTCCTACCAAGCACAGGGCTATGCAGGAACTGGAGAGGTCAGCCTAGGCCACTCCAATAGGAGCCACGCAACAAAAGAAATTTGCATAGCCTATCGAGCGAGCAGAGGTGTGACCTAACCAGTTCCTGGATGACTTCTCCCCCACTGAAGAGAAAGAACCTTCAGGTGGGTCCAATGTACCGTTTTGTGGCTGCTTTATTGTTGGACCTCCTACACCTGGCCCTAGGTGAAGCAAAATCTGAAATACTTTTATGGGCTTGCACTGTAAAATTGTAAATATTGTGGTGTCCAAGTCAAGAGACTTGCATTGATACTATAATGAACCTTGTCAACAGCAGATTACAGGATTGGGACCATAGATTCCTCTTGGTACCGTAGTTCTGAAAAGGTAACTGGATGCTTTGCTCGGAATTTAGATGTTGGCATAACTAAAATAAAATGTTTTGTCATTTTCTTAGCATAAATAATTGTACTAGTTGTACCAACATCAGAAGTTCTAAACCAATATGCCATTTTTCTGTACCCATCAGTTTTATCCTGAAAGGATATTTATGTTACTATAGAGTATGTATTATTTGGATTATATATAGTTAATCTTACACACTTTGATGTACCAATAGCACTTTCAAAATATTCGGTAGATTACTGTCCTGTCCATCTTTATTGTTAATAGATTATTACTTCATGAAGCCTCTTTAATCTCTTTAGCTATATAATTTTTGAAACTATGACCACTATATGTTTTGTTGAAATGTGCATTAATTAATACATTATTAATAAATATTACATTCAGAAGAATTTTAATTTTTTTTCCATCATCATAGCTGACTTATGGCAACCCAGTGGGGTTTTCAAGGCAAGAGACGTTCAAAGGTGGTTTGCCATAGCCTGCCTCCATGTCACGACCCTGTATTTGTTGGTGAGCACCCTTCCAAAAACTGACCGGTGCCAACCTTGCTTAGTTTCTGAGATCTGATGAGATTGGACTAGCCTGGGCTATCCAGGTCAATTTTTATATCAAAACATAAATCTGAGTAATAGGAGACAATCCAGAATTTTCTTGTAATAAGCCATTTGAAATTGATAGTCACGTCCTGCATGTATTTTACATTCCAAAGACAGTTTCCGTAAGTTCTCTTCTCTGATTGTTTCTTAAAGTATTCTAAATTCTTGTGAGCCATTTATCTATTGAGATATTACCAAATATTTGCAATAAAGTTTGATGTTTCTCCTGTTGATAGGAGAATAATTCTCTCTTCTTCCTCTAATGAAACCAATAATCCAGCAATATTTTGTTGTTCTGTCCTGCTTTTTTGTTAAATTATAAGAAACAGTGGCGATATCAATTGTTTTATCAACTTCCTTAAAAGCACATGAAAAAGTAACATTTTAATTTGTCACCCCAAATCCCTCAATGAAGCACCCAGGCAGAAATTACCACAAAGTTGCTGGAATCAAAAGAACTAATTAGTCCAACCCAACTCCAAAGTGGGATTCTTGACTTTTTTCCCTATAGCACAACTTTTTGAAATTTTTCCTAGTTTCAGAAGCTTTCCTGTTTGGCATATTATGTGACTCTCTAATCTTTCAGTATAGTTTTAAATCTTTCCCTGTTATAATATAAATGTTGTGAATTTAAAATATAGTTGGAAAAATACTCTTCTATGCAACACAAGGTGCCTGCTGTTCAAGAAGCACAAGTGCAAACACTTAATTGGACAGTTCTTAGGATCCTGGCTGATGTTTCTTAAATATGAAACTGTAAGCAAAGCTTAAATTAGTTGAATTACTAGGAACTGTGTACTGATCCCTTCAAAACAGCTGTAAATTCTCTCATGCAGTATTGCAATAATGAAGAAAAATAGCTGGCGAGGAAGAGAAAATCATGCACGGAGCAATCGGAGACAAATTTACAATCCCAGGCCGTATCGGATACGCAATCACTGGAGCCATACAGAAAGGCAAGTTTTTGTGATGATATTTTCAGTGTTGTAAACTTGGATACTTCAGAGTGAAGGATGCTACTTAAAGGATTATCTCAGATATTTACAATAATAGCTGAAACTCCCACCATTTTTTTGGCATTTTGATGCAGTTTTCACTATTAATGCTAGATGAGAACTCTATGAAAGTAGTAAGTTTCTGGATACCTTATAATTTTGTAGTATTTCATGTTTTAATTTAGTAATTACTGATGATAGGGAAAAATAATAGATTTGCAGAGAGGTTGGGAAACAGGTTCTTGGCGTCTGCATACGTCCCCCTAACCAATGAGAATTGGACACAGGCCAGATGCTAGTCTAGTGAGTCCTTGTCCAAGGAATTGGAGGAAATATGGTTGTAATATAATGCTTGGCTGTAGACAATGGATTGTGCAGTACACTCAGGGTGGTAGCTAGAAGCCTGTAGATATTTGTAGCAGTCAGTGGGTTTTAAGTATATTCAGTACATCTTGCAGTTGCTTATCCTCTCTCATATGAGAGAATTTCGGAAGAAAATCAGCTTGTGTCTCATAAATTACAGCAAAACATTTGGCTGTGTGAATCATGAAAAGCTATGGTTGGTTTTAAAAGAAACGAGTGTGCCACATCATCTGATTGTTTTTATGTGTAACCTGTACTCTGGACAAGAGGCTACTGTTAGGACAGAATATGGAGAAACAGAATGGTTTCCAATTGACAAAGGTGTCAGACAAGGATGTATTTTATCTCCTATCTGTACAACCTGTATGCAGAACATATCATGAGGAAAGTTGGATTAGATTTAGATGAAGGTGGAGTGAAAATTGGTGGAAGGAATATTAACAATTTGAGATATTCAAGTGGCAGAAAATAGTGAAGGCTTGAAACAACTACTGATGAAGGTCAAAGCAGAAAGTGCCAAAGCAGGATTACATCAAGAAGACAAAAGTAATTACTGGGGAATTACACAGCTTTAAGGCTGATAGTGAAGTAATAGAAATACTTCAAGATTTTATATCCCTAGGCTTCAACATCAACCAAAAGGGAGAGTGCAACCAAAAATCAGAAGGAGATTGAGACTGTAATGGGCAGCCCTGAAGAATCTAGAAAAGTTTCTTTAGTGTAAGGATGTGTTGCTGGCAGCCAAGATAATCCATTCTATAGTATTCCCCATTACTATGTATGAGTGTAAAAGTTGGACAATGAAGGAAGCTGACAGGAAGAAAGCTGATTAATTGGAAATGTGGTGTTGGAGAAGACTTTTACGGATACCATGGATCACCAAAAAGACATCTAAGTGGGTTCTAGATCAAATCAAGCCTGAACTCTTCCTAGAAGCTAAATAACTAAACTAAGTCTATTGTACTTTGGTCAGATTCTGGGAAGATGAGTCACTGGAAAAAGACAATAATGCTAGGAAAAATTGAAGGCAGCAGGAAATAGGAAAACTTAATATGAGATAGATTGACTCAATTCAGGAAGCCGTGGCCCTCAGTTTGCAAGCCCTGAGCAAGGCTGTTAACAGTAGGACATTTTGCAGGTCATTATGGAGATTGCCAGAAGTTGGAAACAATTTGTTGGCACTTAGTGTGTGCACACGCACATACGCATACACACACAAATAATACTCGTATATTATTTATTCTCTTGTTTAGGTTATATATAGTTTGAATGTATAGTAATATAGCCTCATTTATGCCATTTTTAAGTAGGCATGAACAAGAAGAATTGCAAAACTCACAGAATCCAGGTACAAGCCAAAGTGAATATCCCTCTACATCTTCTGGCATGTGCCAGAGCAGTCCAGTACCTGGTAAGGAATGATATGCCAAGAAGCTCCACATTACTGTCATGACCTTTTATTTAACATTTCAGAGAACACTTGACCATCTGTGACTGAAAACTATTTAAACATGTTATTGGTCTCAAATTGGCAAGTTAAATTGACATATAGAAGATAAACTGCTTTGCTGTAGCTAATATCATCCATATTATGTTAATAGATGAAAAATTATTGAAATAACAGAACTTACGTAAATAATGTTGTCCCCCTCCTGTCCCTGCCTATCAAAGGATCCAACTGGGTGTGATGATGGTTACACATCTCTACTAATCTGTTAAAGACAAATTATAGTCATGCATGATCCCAGTTTGAATTGGGTCTGCATGGGGAAGGGAGTGGGGCTTAAACTTTGACCCATATAGTTAATTAACTGAGATTAGGGCACTGCCACTGCACTTCAAAGGAAAAAAATGTACTTATGTGGGGGTGGAAAATTTAAACTCCCTCTCTCTTCCTTTATAACTTCAAATGCAGCTCCGTTGGCTAGGTGTATGTGATCCTAGACACGTTTCCATCTTCAACAACGGAGAGTGAGGTTCCCCCTTCATCTTCATACATAAGAACAGCCAAAGTGTCTGTTGGAATGATTGAAAGATCATTCCATAACTAAATTAATTGTTTAATATTCTATTTTGAGAATCTGTGAGACTTTACATAACATACAGGCAAAACGTCTACATATGTTTAGATTGACATTTTAGGAAGTAAAGCTGAAAACAATTGCTTACTTGGTAAAAAGTGTGACCTTCCTGAAATCTTTCTTTGGCTGTATAGTACACTAAACAACTTGTGTACAAGGTTACAATAGTTATCTTTAAGGTCTAGAATTACTTTGCCATCTAGTTGCGGGATTGCATTCTCTGTTCTGTGCTCTTCTCCCACCCCCACTCCCACCCTCCTAGTATTCAGTATATAAGTGACAACTTGATCCTTTCATTGGGCTCAGTAGCAATGTTTGTAACAACAATATCTTAATTAAACTGAGATTATGAATTTTTTTTTATTGTAAAAAGTCATTGTCTTCCTTATAGGGTTAATTATTTTTCCAGCCAAGCATATGCAGGTCTAATAACTTCCTCTGTATGAACTTTGTAAAGCAATTACTGATATTTGTGTTGGTTGAGCAATTCAAAAGCTTGTTGTATAATATCCATGCTATGGTTAATTTTGACGAGAATAGCAGTTGATAGGAGTAAGTTAGAGCTGAAGGGTCACAGATAAGAGTAGTGATGAGCAATTTGTGTGTGTGTGCACGTGTGCGTACATGCGCGCGAAGGCAAACACCATTTTGGTCTGGATATTTAAAGTGCTATTGAGTTAGATACTTTATTTTTACCCTTGTATTTTAGGAATTCTACCCCGTCCTACTACTCCAGTGTGCAAAGTTTCAAGCCTTCCTCCAACTTAAGTGACTCTTCCATTGGGAGGGACACTAGTTGGAGGAAGTTTCCTTAGGCTGGAGAAAGGCTCTTTGGAGGATGGTTGGATCCACTACACTATCAATAACAGCCTTCTTGGATTTCAACAATCCTGAGCAGATGTCAAAAAGCATGTCCTCTGTAGGCATACATATCATTACTTCTGGCCTCCTGGTGGTTGCTGGTCCTGCCTCTGCCACTTGCACATTCAACCATGTGTTTGCAGCATAGGGTTGCCAGCCAGCAGCTGGCAACTGGTGGGCGTCTGAGGTGGCATACCCATCTAGGCAAAACCATATAATTTCCAGTGACTGTTGTCACTTCTGGGTTTTCCCTGAAAGTGGCATCACGCCATCACCCAATGGCAATTTTCCCCATTATTTTTTCTTCTGTTGGCCATGGGAGCTGAGGATCAAACGGGAAGGCTGCTGCAGCAGGCCCTACGTGTTTGTATTCTGCCATATGATTGGGAATGATGAAAATAACAGTGTTCCGGATTGTAAGGAAGAGCCTACATAACTTCCACTTTTATGATGAAGGCTCAGTACACACATTTAGCATGGGGGGATGCTGGGGGGAGGGCAGGGCCACTGAGCAAGTTCATACTCTCTTCGACGTGTGCTGGGTAGGTGTATGTACTTCCTAAACATCTGCACAGAGCTGATGTTCTACTCAAATATGAGAATTAAATATAGTTCACAGCCTAAATATTAATAGGACATGGACGAATTACTCAAAATTTGATGTTTTTATCTGTCTGACCAGTAATCATGCCAAGCCACCAGAATGTTCTAAATATTATTTCCAGAGTCCTGTTTGAGTCTGGAATACCACAAATGTTTATTTTTCAATGCTTTATAGTTCAAATCATTAGAAGATAAGATACTTCTGCTAACAGAATCTAGTTGTGTTTTATTTCTGTTTTAAGAATTACCAGGATTTTACTATGATCCTGAAAAGAACCGTTACTTCCGCTTGCTTCCTGGGCATAACAACTGCAACCCTCTCACCAAAGAAAGCATTCAGCACAGGGAGACGGAATGTCAAAGACTGAAGCTCTTAGAAGAGGAAGAGAAACGCATGAAGGTAAGATGTTGCATTTAATCTCCCACTAAATTAGAAACATGGAATAAACTTTAGAGCCACAGCCCAACACAAAGTTTGGTAGACTTAAACTAATTGATCATAAGCATGCCTACCTTTGAACTGGTTTTGTGACCTTTCTTTTTTAACATTAGTCTAAGCATCTCTGTTGATAGATATCTGAGTCTTATTACTCTATTAAAAATAGAAATCTTAAATTATTTGGTGATTATATTGGAAGATGCTAGGGATGTAGGCAACCATACACTTGCTAATAATTGTGCATGAAGAATTTCTGGATGTCTTTTGGTTTAAGCACAGAATGTGACAGTATCCTTTTACTCTTTTAAATAGAAAACATCCAGATCTGGGCTGAACTCATCAATCATCTTACGTAAGAGGCAGTTAGGTTTGTTTAGCTCTGTTAGTTATTGCAGGTAAGATCATTTAAAATTCCTTTTTATGCTCAAAAATCTTCTACTGTATCTTTACCCTTAACCTGTTGTCCCAGCCTTCAGTCAGGGAAAAGTGTCAGGATGAAAAGTGTCATCAGGATGCCTAGTTGATGAAGACGCATACTTGCAGATCTGATTTTATACTGTGCATACAATAGTGGGTCTGCCCACTTTTGATTCATCTGTAGTCCACCCTTACCTCAGGCTTCATCTGTTTGACTAAGGGAAAGAGATAGTCTCTGAAGCATTTTGTTATCAAATTTTTATCTTTCTCCAGCTCAATGTGTTTTACAAAAAATACATAGCTGCTGTATATATGTTAATGACCTTTTATTAGACTAGATTGACAAATTCCTTTTCTTTCCTTACTGTTAGGCTGATCCATGAATTAAAGGTGAATTGCATGCAGAGAAGAAAAATAGAAATTGAAAGCCCAGATTCTTCCATTTCTGGGAGCAACAATTTTAAACTGATAGCGGTATGTTGGAGGACTTATTTTATGGTACAAAATTAATTTAGTATTGTCTTTGAATCAGGGATGTGTGATCTTATGTGAAAGATTGGGTTAGATCCAGAGATCTGCAAAAGCAAGGGATATGGATCATTCCTGCTTCTCTCCAAAATTATACCACCTCAGAGCAGTTCACCACTTTTACTTTTATAGGCAGACGCAGCCTGTGAGAGGATATTCACTGTGAATGATGTAGACCACGGAGGATGTAAATATGGAATTGTCGACCTCAGTGGCTTGGGGAAAGATTCTCTTACTGTGGAGATGTACGACAATCTGTACTTCACAAATCGCAAGGTACTGGTAGTTCTGTCATTGAAAATTGTGATTGATTCTGTTAGACCAGGGGTTCCCAACCTTTTTGAGCTTATGGGCACTTTCAGAATTCTGACACAGGGTGGTGGCAGCAGGAGCCAGAGCCCCATGCACAGGGAAAGCCCAAGTGCAAGGGAGAAGAGGGGTAGTTAAAAAATATACCAGGAAAGAGGGGTGAGAGAAAATAAAATAAACATCATGCTGGCTGCTGCCGCTGAAACAATGTTATTTTAATCTGCATAGCAGATCAGATCTTCAGTGGCCAATTAGAAACGGCTGGCATGGCTGCCACAGGCACCACACTCTGTGTTAGACTGTTTCAATTCCAGACTGTAATCCTGCCGTTCGCATTCTTTATCTTTTCGTGTACTTTGTACAGTGCCTGGAAAGTTTAGGCATTTAATTGGGTTTTATAATGGGGGGGATCTGGTCTGGGTTATTAATGAACTAGGAAATTAACTAACTTCAGAGTCGTCACAAACACATTTCAGTTCTTGTTCATTATAAAAAAGGTCTGCTTTCATTAAGCATCTATTTTCAGCACTTCTATAAAAGATCACTGTGTATCTGAGTGACTTTTGGGCTGATTCTTGATATATGAGAGCTTTTGGCAGCAATTTCTTTAGAAGATTTCTATCCTTCCTCTGCACAGTCTGCTCAAGGCAGCTAACAGGAGGATTAAAAAATGAGAATGCAAAATAAAAATGGAAAATTATAATTGAAATAGTTACTAAAATGTGTCTGATACGATAAAACAGAGCAACAGCAGTAAAATCTTTCCCTATATGTTAAAACAGGAAGTAATACTTTGCAGTAGTCTATAACTTGGATGTTCTCTAGGTCACCACTGTGCTTTTGGGTGGACCTTGTGTGAGCAGAATCACTGAGTATGTGTGACTGAAAGGCCAGTGTGGTGTAGTGGTGTGTCGGACGAGGGTCTGGGAGGCCCAGGTTTAAATCCCCACTCTGCCATGGGATGTTGCTAGATGACTTGGGCCACTTGCACATTCTTGGCTTAACCTACCCTGCAGGGTTGCTGTGAGGATAAAATGGTGATGGGAAGAATGTTGTAAGGCGTTTTGGATTCCAATGGGGAGAAAAGTGGGGTATAAATGAAGTAAATAAAATAAATTAATTAAACATAAAAGTGGTCTGTGGAATATTGAAACGATTAAAGAGGTGATGCAGTCGGTAATATTTTATTTTAGGTTAACTACTGCAGTACAGCTACTCAGTGATTCTACTCACACAAAAGATTCTTCTTACTTCTGATCATTACAAATAGGCTGTCTAGTAGCAAGATCTCTTATTGTTCATAGATAGTAGAATGCCATACATCTTGCTTTTAAGAGTGTATTTTATTTATAAGATGTATATGAACCACTTTTCTACTTTAACAAATGCTCAGTGTGGCTTATGAAGAAAGATAATTTTGGGACAGAAAATACATCTTCTAAAACAGACAGTAATGTTACTACTAGGGGTGTGCAAAAAAAAAAAATTCGGTAAAATTCGGATTCGGGTTTATTGAACCCGAATTTTTTCGGGAAACCCGAAAAAACCCGAATTTCTATATCCGTAAACCATAGATATCCGAAAATTTTCGGAAAACTCGAAAAATTCGGGTCCATTATAACCAATGGGGCCATTGAAGTCAATGGCAAAAAACCTCTTGAAACTTTGCGGGGGGCTGGGGGGGAGGGGGTACGAAAATTTTCGGAAAACTCGAAAAATTCGGGTCCATTATAACCAATGGGGCCATTGAAGTCAATGGCAAAAAACCTCTTGAAACTTTGCGGGGGGCTG
>NW_015172002.1:1551103-1573982 GCF_001447785.1 Gekko japonicus | reverse complement strand
CATTGGTTATAATGGACCCGAATTTTTTCGGGATTTTTTTTCGGGATTCGGGAAAATGCATAGGAAGCCATTTCGGGATTGCAAAAGCCGAAAAAGCCGAAAAACGTTATTTTCGGCTTTTTTTTCGGTTCGGGATCCCGAAATGCACATCCCTAGTTACTACTGTACCTTGATAAAACTAGGCTCTCAGAAAGGTTTAGATCTTCTGTTCATCTAGTTTTATCTTTCAAAGAAACCACTGAATGGAAAATGAGGCAAAATTCTTTGTCTACATATTGTCATAAATGATAACGTAAGGCGATGAAAATCCCACCGAAGTCTGAGAATTTAATGTAGTCACCTTTTTTTGATCAGGTTATAATCTTCCAAGTTGTGTTATATATTGATTCTCTGACCCCCTCTTCAATAACTCTTCCTGGTGTAGATTTATTCTAATAGGCTATGTTGTTCTTGTTTTTTAAGGTGAATTCTGTGTGCTGGGCGTCACTAAGTCATCCGGATTCCCATGTTTTATATCCTTTTTATTAAAATAGGAAAGAAACCCCTCAGGATAAGGAGCCTGTGCCTCACAGAACCGTTGTTACACAGGGATACACAGGGATTCATTTTCACAAAATTACATTTTTCCTCTTTGGAAAATAGTTATAATTATCCTCTGTGCTCAGGCGTGCAGGGGGTGGGGAATCTGACATTATGATACAGATAATGTGATACAAAGTGAATGGAAGTCATGTTTGCAAAAAATCATGGGGTGATTTGAAAACAAGGAGAGACTGAGGAAGGCTGCCTCCTGAAGAGGGGCTCTCAAACTGCAGTAGCTCGATGTAAAAAACAACAGTAGTTCCTCAGGCCCAGATCATTTTTTTGTCTCAAGGTTTCATGTAACAACACTGTTGTCATAAAATTCACTCCTGTACTGAAAGCAAGTAAAAAATGGAAAAAAATTCCATTTCTGAAGAGTCCAGGAATATGCTTTCCACTCTGCTCACCTTTAGGAATACCTATATTGCTTCCTCCCTTGGCATTGTATGCTGTAAATGTGCCTTGATGTTTTCTCCCCAGTTGTCCTTCGTATTAAAATGATAGGGATCAGAGATTTCAGTGGAAAAATAGAAGTTATCCCTTCATAGGAGCCCTGCAGGGCTTGCCCAATTGTGTATGTGTTAACAACAGTTTGTTACAGCTGTTTGTTACAGACCAGCAAAAAGGTGGTCCTAAGATGGAGGTATGTCTCATCTCTGAGGCTGCTGTTAAGCTGTTTGTTTATGTATTTAGGAATTTATATTCCCTTTCTTCAGAATAGTCCAAAACATCTTACAATATAGCAGAATTAAACTTACAATAACAGAGAGAAAATCTGCACCAAAACAGGCAGTCAAGACAACCTAATGAAAACAGCACTTTACCTGATCGGCACTTTTCATTCAATGCCCTTTGAAAAGGAACAGGATGACAAGAGGGAGGAGCAAGCCAGAGGTATTCCAGGAGGCTATTCCATATTGCCTGTGCCATGACAGTGACCGAATGAGCCTTCACTGAGGCCGAACCACACTTAGCAAACTGATGGATTCGCTAAGAGGGATTTCTCACCTAATCTGAGTTGACAGGTGTCTTTTCTCTTTTAAGATCCTTAACAGCCTTTATCACGCTGTGCCTCATGGGCGTTGCAGAAACTTTGGGCTGTGCTAGTCTACTCCCTGCTTACTTGTTCACCAGCTCTAACTCAGGTAGTGCATACCAGTTGGGTGAGTGGTTGTGCAAACAGAGATCCTGTATGTGGGTATCCATTTTTCAGTTCCTCCAGTGGCTTTCTCTTAAGTATCATGGGAAGAAATATTAATGCTGCCTTACATTTACTAAGAATTTGAAGATAACACAGAGCTGAAATTGGATGGCACTTTTCATTTGTGGATGTTGTCAAGTCACAAAGCAGGAGCTTCTTTCCTAGCAAAGGAATTTGAGGGGTTTTTTGAGGATATGTAAAAATACAGTATCTGTCTGATTTGCATTTTCCAGATTATTTGCAGACTGATGTGTGATGAGAATACATACTACACAGCTGCCATATAGTACTCTTAAGACGCAGGAGCTCAAATTTGTGACCTCATATTGGGGGTGTTCTCCATAACAACTCATTTGATTGGTGCATCAGAAATGAGAAGTCACAAACAATCTTGCATTATTTTTTTAAAAAAATACAAATTGTAGTGTTTTTTTCCTAGAATTTTTCTGTGATTCCCTGCTTCAGACATGAATTTAAAACACACACGCACCATTCTCCAAGCTTTTTAAAATATAGTGTCTCTTTTGGCCTTAAGACTGAGCTGTGAAATGCAATAGCGCTCGTAACTTGTCCCAGTTTCATTGACTGAGTCCTGTTTTATTTGAATGCTCTGGTGTGGAAAGAGGCAAAGGTGTTGTTTCAATAATATGCAGTGCTTCTAAGGAGTTATTCCCACCCATGGGCTGCATTACTTAAAGCAGGCACATAGAAACCAAAAATCTCTTTGCCTGTTTTGAAGCAATGCATTAACTATGAGGCTGTATGAAGAATGGTCAGTTTCTGCAATGGTCATTCTTTACAGATAACACTCATGTGACTGAAAAAAACCAGAAGTTTATTTATTTATTCCAAGTCTTAAAACCTTATATCCCAGCCAATGGTCACTTAGTGTTGTCTTTTAAGAACTTAATTTAAAATCTCTGTAGTCTTTTAACAAACAATAATCACAATTACTCAAAAACACTAGATTATGTAAATGAGATTTTAAATAAAAACCATATATGACATCCTTTTTTCTACCTAGTGTTCCTTTAAAAATGAAATGCAATTTCTGAGATTCTTACCAACCCATTTCAGAAAAGATAAGGAGTCTCACCACAATTGAGATTTGAGAGATATGGCGGGATTAGGTTGTAGCTACCTTATATAGACATAATTATGTGAGCCTAGTATAACTTTATTAAGCTATCTAATTTGATTTCTCTAAAGGCATGATGCTAGGCATTTCTGAGAATTTCAAAAGATAATTGTCACAAACTTTTTTCCACTTGTTCTAGGATTTATTCTGGGCACAAAGCCATTGATTCATGTTATTTTTTCAAGGCTGAAAACTATAAGTTGGCTACAATACTGAAAAAATGCATGTTGGCAGATTTACACAAAAATCTAAAGCAAAATCTCAGGCCTCCTATGGTACAACAGTTAAAGTTAAAATCTACAACACCCCCTCCATGACTAGAATAATCTTTCAGGCCATGAAGCAGGAGAAAATGTATGTGTGTGTGTGGTGGGGGAGAGAGTCCAAAGCAAAACAAATCACTGAGGCAAAATCCAATAAAATTGGTAGTTGTGGAAAATTGCAGCAACAGTAATATCTCTTTGAGGTCATCACTCACATCTAAGTTAAAAATGCTCCAGTCTGGTCACTTCCATGTAGTTTCAAAGAAGGTAGATCCCTGATTGCATGGAGAAAAAAAACATAGCTGGTCTCACTTATTTTCTGTCAGGATAGTTTTCTCTGAACTAGATCTATAATTTGAAGGTTGCAAGACTCACAGCCATTAATGAGAGTCAGGAATCATACCTGCCTTTCACAGTTCTCATTTAGGATCAGTGAATCAGGCATCTGTGTTTCAGTTAATAACATCAAAAGACATATTTCAGTCAGGGAATTAGATAAGCTTGCTCTAGATGAGAATTCCATCCTTATATTAATATAATTCTCTTGCAAACAGTCAAGCATCTGGAAGAGAAAGCTGCTGCATACAAGGCCACAACAAAATCTACTGATGGTTGTGCTCAAAAGTATTTGAAGAAAATTGCACATTTCTTAAAATCAGAAAGAATTATAAGACTCTTGGTCATTGAAATAGGCCTAAAATAAGTAACAAACAACCTATTGATTAAAAAAGCAGTAGTTTCAATAGTACTTCCAATCAGTGAAGCACCTGCTTTTAAAACTGTTCCAAAGATAGAACTAAATGATTTAAAAATCAAAATAAAATAACAAATTCACTAGGCAGGAAGAAGCATAGTATTCATAGGGATTTAATCACTTGAGGTATATTTCTCAATATTGTTACGATAGCATTGGATATTGAAATACTGTAGCTTTAACAAATCTAGTGTCAATACACAAACAGCTTCTAAAGAAGGATATAACAGTTTCACAGCACTCAATTTTTATAACTGTTAGAAACAATACTGAGCAAAGTTTGAGTCTAATGGAACCTTTAAGACCAAAAAAGTTTTATTCTGGGTATAAGCTTTTGTGTGCATGCAGATACACTGAAATGGAAGTCACCAACCATTACATATAGGTAGAGGGTGTTTCCAGGAAGGGCTAATTAGAGTCAACATGCATAAGTAACTGAACAATAAATATAGCGAAGATTGAATTAAGGCAGTTGTTAGGACTTGTGAATAGCAGCAAATTAGCATACAGCTTAATAAGAGTTTACAAAAAGATCAAAGTAGCTGATCCCCCCGGGAGGGCGAGGTTCAAATCTGATAATAAATAAATAAAATCTCTGCCACCGGCTCAGCTGGGGCTGTCTTGGGCAGTTCTGGAGAAGAGGAGAGGAGGCATGTCCTCATTCTCAGCCGGAGAAAATTCTGGGAGAACTGCCAGCAAAACATCATTCTCAGCAGCATGCAGAGGCTGTAAAGGAATTTGTTTGGGGATCCTGTTCACAGGCAGGGCTGGTTCCTGGGTTGCAGAAACGTACCCAGCTGTTAACTGGCTTGGTATTATTAATCAAAATAAATCTGATAGTAGATATCACATCCAGATGTTGAGTTGAATGAGTTGAGTTGCAGGCTGCAGCTAAATGGGATTACTCTAGAGTAAGTGAACTACAGTCTTGCTTTTCTCTATGTGTTCATTTGGTTTTATGTCGTACTCAGTAATGGGGCAAAAGTTTGTGTGTGTTAGTAGTTCAATGTGTTAGAAGTAGTTTCAGTTTCTATTTGCATTTGAAAATCTTGAAGTGTGATTTTTGAATGAGGAACGAGAGACACCCTACACATTTCTGGGAACAAGCCAGGTAGGAAGCATAATCTTCTACCTTGTATATTTCCTCTCCTCTCTTAGGAGACCAACCTGGAATGCTGTGCAGTTTCAAGATCTCCACTGCCTGGTCCTGTGCTTGGTGTTTGAATCCTCAGGCTGATAACTGCTTTAGCACAGGTAATACCTTTCCGCTCTGCATCCTGCATCCATTATGGAACTTTATTACCCAATTCACACTTACGTTTTGTTCTCCTTAGGTTTAACCCACCGAGTGCTGGTGACTAATGCAATGACAGGTCATCGGCAGACATTTGGCACTAGCAGTGATGTACTTGCACAGCAGTTTGCTGTCCAGGTAAAAATTGTACTTTAAGCAGCACTTGATGAATCATCATTTATATTTATTTAGTTTGCTGTCCAGGTAAAAATTGTACTTTAAGCAGCACTTGATGAATCATCATGGCCAGTGCTGGTAACACACAGTAGAAAGGGAATTAGAGAAGCTACAAGCAAATTTGAGGGTTGCTTTAAATTCTGTTCAGTATCATGGCACGTTACTCCAGACACCATTTATATCAGTGAGCTCACAGTAACATAATCCCATCAGGTTTTTCTGAGCATTTCAGCCATGTTTTTTTTTCTCCCCCTTCCTCCCTCAAGTGAGCTTGGGGGTGTGGTATATGTGGTTCAAATACGTAGCTGTTCTAGCTGCAACTTTAGCTGCTGACTGGGATTCTCCCATGCTAAACATCTGATTGCTGCACTCCACTTTTGGCTGTGAAAACTGTCTGCTTGAACAAATTCAAAGCATTACTTTACGGCAGGAGTGTCAAACATGTGGTCTGCGGGCCGGATCAGGCCCTCGGAGGGCCCCAATCAGGCCTGCAAGAAACTGGCTGTTTCCTACTTCCATTTGCAGTTCTGCTGCTATGTTACAGCTTGCTTTACCATTCTCTCTCAATCGCACAGGAGAGATAGGCAAGGCTCTCCTGTGCGATTGAGAGAGTCTGGTAAAGAACTGGCTGAGGCTCCTCCCCCTCCTCCTCCCAGGGGAGGGAGGGAACAGCCAGAGCTTGCTTCCTGGCCAGACTCCAGAAGAAAAAGGAAGGAAGCCTTTCTTTCCTTCCACTGGCTGAGGCTCCTCCCTGAAGGGAGGGAGGGAGGGAATGAGGGAGAGTTTGCTTTGCTGGGCTGCCTCAATCGCACGGGAGAAATACCAAGCACCTTGTTCAAGGTATGGGCATTTGTGTGCCTTGCTACAGTGTGTGTGTGTTTGTTGGGCTTTTTATGCCAGAGCTCTCCTGGGTGCAACTGGGTTCCCTCCCCTATTTCACTGTATTCATACCCTCATGATCCAGTCTTTCTCAGTAAGAAAGCAATGTGAACTATTTTAGAGGAGGAATAACAACAAGCCAGTGAGGTGGATTAGACTGAGAATTTGTGTCCAGACCAAGTTCACCCCCTTTGTAAGAAGTTGTAGTTATTTCTCTGGGGAAGAGTATAATTTTGTAGACAAACACATGGTCCTCAGTCTGTTTTAGGATGCCTTCTCATGTTCTTGACCAGCATATGAAGCAACTTATGTACAAAAGGTTGCAATGTCCAGCCATTTCATGTTTTCCCGAGTCCTAGGCTAGCAACACTAAGCATGAAATTTTTGTAGTAAATAAATAAATAAATAAATGTTAATCAAAAGTACGTTTGCAGTTTACAGATCACCTGAACAGCATACTCAAGATTGCTACTGCATAGACATTTTGATGCGATAATTCAGAGCAAGAGGTGTCAGTTATCAGAGACTGTTAAATAGACAAAATATTGCAAGAGTGCTAGTGTTTTAAGCATGTTTTATTTAAACTTTAAAAAATCTTTGTGTTTGTCTGTGTCCTTGATAAAGTTTATTTCTCGACTACCTGGCATTACATTTTATGACACACATGGCCTGGCCCAACAAGGTCTCATTTATGTCAGATCCGGCCCTCATAACAAATTAGTTCGACACCCCTGCTTTATGGGATTCTGAGAAGTAGTGGATAAAGTATTGGACTGGGATGGGGGGAATCTGGATCCAAATCCAGGTCTTGAAATTGACTTGGTTATCTTTGGCTATTACAATTTCTTTACCTAGCCTACCTGACAGGGTTGTTACAAGAATAAAATGATGGAGAGAATTATGTATACCAGTATGACATAAATAAGAGAAAGAGCAGGGTATAATGGCGATGAAGATTTTAAAAAATGCTTCAGAAGACGGTGAAACCCATTCAGTTTCTTCTGTATTTTTCTAGTCTCCAGTACTATTCAATGGCTGTCGTTCAGGGGAGATTTTCAGCATTGACATTCGTCAGCGCAGCAATAAAGGGCAAGGCTGGAAAGCTGTCCGTCTCTTCCACGATTCAGCAATCACATCCGTTAACCTTCTGAAAACTGAGCAGTATCTCATGGCTGCAGATATGGCAGGACAGGTAGAGATAAGGCTTCTTTCAGAAAACATTTGTTATAATATTTGTAATATTGCTTTATCTGTACATGCCAAGTTTTTTCTTTTGACACAGAGTATTTGAGTGCTTTCTCCACTTGCAGATAAAACTGTGGGACCTGAGAAAACTAAGATGTGTGAAAGAGTATAGAGGCCATCACAATGAACATGCCATTCTCCCTTTGCATGTAAATGAGGAGGAAGGACTTCTTACAGCAGGTATGTATATTTACTTGTATGCATATGTATAGAATGTATAGAATTTACTTGTATGTATATAAAATTGTGTTGATCTGTGGATGAGCCCAAAGGGTGTGGAATTGAATGTTTTGCTCTTGTAACTAATAAGAATACAATGTGATATAGTCATTGAGCTGGATCCAAATTAAATTTTCCACTAACAGAATACTCTTGCATCAGCAGAATAGAACTTTCCCTGCACCTCATAGATCTCCCTGACCCTCAGGAATAGAATGAGAGACACGGTTTTGGCGACTTGCTGCCGGGTGCGCTCCATAGAGCTCCGATGAGAGCAGCCCATGATTGCGGCAAATGGGAGGGGTCCTGGACGATTCCAGGGCCCCCCAGAGCCCTCAGAGGGGGCTCGTAGCCTGGGGCATGAGGAGTGCCTCCTCCAAGGCGACGGCCAAGGAATTGAGGCTCCTCTTTGCCCCGATAGGTCCTGCCACTGCGAGATCAGTAATGGATACAAAGGTGCACGCCAGAGCGAGCAAGCAAGTGATCCAGCGCTCAGAGGCTTTCCCTACCTTTTGAAGTAACGCGTGGAATTAAGCGTGAGTCTGCATCTCCTTAAACTAGCCAAGCGCACAAGCGGACAACCGCCCCAAAGTCCTTAATTAAGGTAGCGGAGGGGGGAGGAGTTAATCCCACCCTGGGAAAAAAGTTACAGAGGGGCAGAGTGGGCAGAGTGGACGGCTCTGATTGGAAAGTGTTAATCCAGCCGAGTAGTGTGCGGAATAGTAAGAAGTGTACAATTTAAAAGACTCTCAGAGACTTAAAAGAACTCAGAGACTCTCAGAGACTTTTTCTCTCTGTGTAAACAATGTCGCATTGGGCTGATAAAATGGCGGCTAAAGCGAAACCTTCTACAGGAACTGCCAGCTCAGCGATTCCGACCTCAAGACCGGAAGCTACCACTGACTTCCTTGATATGTTAGCTGCAGCATTGCGCCCTCTGCTGGACCAGATGACTAATCTCAACAATAACTTTGATGCTCTCCAAAAGCAATGGAAAGAAACCAGCATAAGAACAGAAGAAACAGTTAAAATGTTGAAAAAAGTTGATGCTAAGACGAATGCGATAAATCAAAGACTGGAGGTTGTGGAAAAAGAGAGGACCTCTGATAAAGAACAGCCGCTACAACTACAAATGTAAAAGTCACCATATGTCCTGAGATTTCAGGGTATCCCAGAGCAAAAATGGGAGAACTTGAAAGAGATTTTAAGCGAAGCTTTGACTCCAGTGGTAGATCTTAAAGCGGAATTTTTACAAATTTTTACAAAATGATATGGATATGGTGTATCGAACCTATTCAGAATTTATTAAAAAAAATAAACTGCCCGGTGAAGTATTTGTGAAGTTCTCCAAGAGATCAACAAGAGATGTAATACTAAAAGCGACTAATAGGATAACCCTAAAAGTCAAAGGCAAAGAAGCGAGAGGTCTAAAAGACATTCCATTTGAGATAAGAAAGAGGAGGAAACAGTACAAAAACTTGACATCTTTTTTACAGAAAATCCAACCCCCTACAGATGGATAACTCCAGAAGGACTTATCTTCAACTACAAAAAGAAAAAAGAAAAGATTGACTCTGTTACAAAAGCAAAGGTATTTTTGGAGCGGCACCAAGCAACAGCGAAAGGAAAAGGAAAAGCAGAGGACAATAACGTAACAGAAGAAAATAGCGAACATGGATCGGGAAGCAGTGACAGCTCCTTGGGTAGCCCTTCAGAAGAAGACACTAAATCTGATAAAGGAGCAGCAGCACCACCTAAACTTCTTAAAGTCAGGTTGACTTATGATAAAAACAAGCACAGAGGAAAAAAATATGATAAATAGCTTAATTCTGAAAGCCTGATTTCTTTCTATTAATGCAGAATACTAGGATGCACGTACTTTGACTAATTATGCTTGTACTAGTTTGATTTTGAAAAAAATAATGTTTAACCTTCATTCCTTAAAATTTAATTATGGGGAAAATTTCAAGATAATCTATGTATAACTTCAGTAATATGATCCTTGCCTAGCTTTGTATTTTAGGCTAGACTTTCCCATTCCCCTACCCCTTGTAGTTTGTAGTGATAAAAGCAATAAAAAAGTTATTTAAAAAAAGGAATGGAATGGAATGAGAGGCAAATCAGGGATCTAAAGCAGGGAAGGGGAAATTGAAAGAAATTTTGACTTATGTTCTGAAGGACCTTGATCTTGTAATAAAGGGTTATTGCCACTTTAGATATAAAAATAATTTTAAAGATAGATGATATAAAGATAGAATTATTAAAGTTCCTTGACAATATTTTTTCTTTTCAGTGGGTCAGGATTGCTACACCAGAATATGGAGTCTTCAAGATGCTCATTTGCTCAGGACTATCCCTTCTCCATATCCATCTTCCAAGGACTCCATCCCAAGTGTGGTGTTCTCATCACAACTTGGAGGCACCCGAGGTGTTCCTGGTTTGCTCATGGCTGTCAGACAAGATCTCTATTATTTCTCTTACAAGACAGATGATCCATATTGCCTGCATACCAAAGACATGGATCATCCCACTGTCCTTGGTGACGATGAAAAAATGTGACGCCTTCCTGTCCTGAAACTGTTGTACTGGCATGGACTTTGAGCTTTTCATTTTCTTCTGCATTTCACCTCAAGAACTATAATTATGATGAACTGATCATTTAGATCATTGAGTTATTTGTGCTCTTTCCAAGCAGTTAATTTATTATCTCTTCGTATATATTGTCAATTGCAGATGTTTGAAACTCCCAGAATATTTCCATATACTCTGGTAGGCTTTGCGCACTGCCCATATTGCGTGCTTGCTCGTTTAATTATGTAGTGAGAAGCTATATAGAACTTACCTAGGCATCAAAACTAAACTAGGGGAGATAACATTTAAGGTAGTGATTTCACCATCAATGAAAACCTGTAAAAATGTTGTCTTCAATAAAGAATGTGGTAGACAGGAAAATTACCCTGAATTTTCCTGATGACTGGAAATGTGTGATTATAGCATAGCTTTCTAATTTCTTAGAATGCGGCACTTAGCTTGCTTGTCGAATTTGTTAGGAAGGCTTATTGCTTTTCACAGGCTGTATTGCAGAGTTTCTAAGGTGGTTCTGTTCATGCCCTCCTATGTCCAAGAGGTAGCCAAAAGAAGACTGAGGGAAATAAACATGTCAATATATATATTATTTACTGTTTATTTTTAGAAATTCTTGTTGGCCCTCATAGGACAGGGTAGAGGGCCTGTGGTGATCTTGTTGTCTTTTTCCTGCTGAAAAAGGAAAGTCTTTCCAAAGAAGAAATGGGTAGATTTAATTGTGTTTTGATTAGAAACAACAATTGAAATGCAGATGCTTTTGTTTTCAAATGTATTTTCGTTTAAAAACTTCATCCAATTAGAAGAGTTGGTTTTTATATCCTGCTTTTCTCTATCCCAAGGAGTCTCAAAGCAGCTTACAATTGCCTTCCCTTCCTCTCCCCATAACAATCTTCTCCCCACAACAGTCAGATGTGGGGCTGGAAGAGTTCTGAGAGAATTGTGAGTGGCCCAAGGTTACCCAGCAGGCTTCATGGGGAAGAATGGAATCAAACTTGGTTCTCCAGACGAGAGTCTACTACTCTTAACCACTATATCACATGGCTTAGTAAAAGCATTACTTCTTCGTTTTAAACAGCAGTTGCTCAAGATATCAGTTCTATCTTTTCACTCCTGCAGTATTTAAAAATTGCTTTAAAAAAATTGAAACAAGTTTAGATTCATTATGGGAAAAGCAATCAATTCAGGCAACACAGAATGTTTCCATTAGGGGTGTGCATTCAGCTATGTCTGAGCCGAAAAATATCTGAAAAATACCTTATTAGCAGTGTTCCCTCTAAGCTGAGTTAGTGTGAGCTAACTCAATATTTTAACCTCCGGGTCACACATTTTTGTCTTAGCTCAGGAAAGATGGCTACAGAGCAAACTAATTTATGCAGTAGCCAAATCGCTCTCATAACTGTAATGCCAATAGCTCACAAAGTAGAATTTTTGCTCACAAGACTCCACAGCTTAGAGGGAGCATTGCTTATCAGTATTTTCTGGCTATTCTTTCAGTTGGATATAGATTTGGGTATTTTTTTGGCTATCCAAAATGGCCAAACCCCCCAAATCCTGGAAAATATTTGGGATTTTTCAGGACCACCAGATAGCTGATGTTAAAGGGCGTTTAAAGGGATGCAATCCCTTTAAATGCCTTCTAGGTGAGCTCACAGCTTAGAGGAGGTGTTTAAAGGAACTGCAAGCCTTTTAAACACCTTTGAAGTTCATTTGTGGCTTGGAGAAGGCATTTAAGGGACCCGGTCCCTTCAAACAACTTTTTTCCCCCTCCATTGAAACCAATGAATGATGGGGGTACCTTTGGGGGCCCATAGAATTGGAGCCCTGGCAATCTTTTTGAAACCTGGGGGGCTTTTTGAGGAGAAAAATCCCGAATCCGAATACCATACAGGTATTGGATTTGGTAATATCAGGAAATACTGATATTTTTCGAGTTCAATATACCTCAACCTGAAAAATATCAATATTTTTGGCACACCACTAGTTTCCATACTATTTTACATATTCCCAGGCATTTTGGAAGCAGCATCTCAGCCCATTCTTTTTTCCAGCTTCCCTGTTGAAAACAAAGGACTATGTTGTTGAGAAGTTGACTTTGCAACCCTACAATATAACCATTTGCCTTTGTTCTGGCATTAGTGCATTACCTCATCTGAATCCTAGATCAAAGACATGTCTTTGTGTTCGGGAAAACTGCCCAAAGGACCTAAACCAGCCTCCTTTCTAAGACTCAGGAGCTGATGTAGCCAATGCCATGCAAAGCCGCATCACTGATGTCAGAGGCTACCGTTACCAACCAGAGACTTATAAAATATAGTCCCATCCCCATCACACATCTGGTAATGGATTTGAACTTCCATTACAAATAGGGGGTCTGGCCCCCCAAAAAATTGTCCTTTGTCCAAAAGGGATTAACACTATCAGGATGGTCCAATGTGGAATGGAAATGAATGAGTCATTCTAGTGTAAACCCCCAGGGGTCCAAGATCCCAGACAAGCTAGATGATGCTCTTGCTGTAGTAGGATTTTTGTCAAATCTGAGTTCTAGTATTTTAGGAGAGGGAGAAAAACTCTTCACTGTCCACTTTCTCCACTCCATGCATGATTGTGTAAATGTCCCCCCTGAGCCTCCTCCCCCAACTAAGAAGTCCCAGACTCTTTAGCCTTCCCTCATAGAAAAGGCACTCTACTCCATCATCTTGGTTGCCCTCTTCTATACAGTACTTCAAATAATGCTGTGCCATGGCTCTATACAAGGACATTACAATATTTGCTGTTTTATTTTTAATCCCTTTGCTAATAATTCCTGGCATGGATTTTGCCTTTTTTACCACTGCCACACGCTGAGTCAACATTTTCATTGAGCTGTCCACTGTAATCTTTTTCAGCCTTGGTCTCAGTTATAATCCCATATATTAAAAGTTAGGGGTTTTTGTTCCAACGTGCATCACCTTACACTTACCAGAACTGAATTTCATTGGCCACATTGGTATCCGCTCTCCCAATTTTGATACAATTGTCCTGTAGGTCTTCACAGTTTGGCTTAGTTTTCACTGTATGGAATAATTTGATATAATTTGTAGATGTATTAACTTCAGTTTGCCTATGGTGACCCTTGCAGGATTTTCAAGGCAAGAGATGAACACGGTCACCATAAATCAGCTGCAACTTGAGGGCACTTCTCTCTCTCTCTCTCTCTCTCACACACACACACACACACACACAGAGTAGTCAGAACTTCATCTCTAGTTACCTCAGTCTGACCAGTTATTTAGACACCTTTCAGCAAATGGCAGGTACAGTATGGGCACATGCCCCACAATTTCCACAGTGAAAATGAACACAATTCATAGGCACTGCACTTCTAAACAGGTCTACTCAGAATCCTATTCCGGTCTGTTCAGTGGAGCTTATTCCCAGGAAAGTGTTCTCAGGATAAAAGTTTCTCTGCCATTTCCCCATCTTCTTTTAAAAGTAATCCTTTTGTTCCTTTGTCCAATGATCCATCTGCCTCCCAAGACTAAAATTACCTGGTCAACACGCCTTGTTATTAAAGTAGGCACTGGTTGGGTCACAAACTGTTTCTCAAAGCAGCACCAACATCTTGGTTTGCCCTCAGGGACATCAGGAACCAGTAGCTGTCAGATCCCAGAGGAACCACTCTTCACACAATAGTCCTTAACAGGGGTTATTGGTAAGATTTGGACTCCTGGTAAGGTTAACACCTTTATCAGAACTAACAAACAATAGCACAGGGTCGGCAAGTGGGGAATGGGTTCCACCCCTCAGGCATACGTTACACACACCCAGACATACTACAGGTCATGAAAGACTATATGACCTATCTAGCCATGTCTTAAGGCTTATCTCTCCCAAGGCCACAGGCCCAGCTGGAACCTGTGAACGGTATGGGGGTGGCGTCGAGAAAATTACAAGCAGTGCCTCCACACAACTCCATGCACTCATTCTCACCCTCTCCTCCCCTAGGAATGTCAGGGAGGACTGATAAGGGTTAACAAGCGGAGCCGACAGATGTGCAAAGCAGGCGGGTTACAAAAGCGAAAATAAGCATTAGCAACACAGGGCAGCGATACATAATCATTGACCATGGCAGGGGTCCGAACCTGACAGTAGCACCACTTCTAGCCTCTCCTGTAATCCAGTCTGCAAGCTGTCCAGATGTACCCTTGTCCATACTTATCTGATTTGATTCTTAGATTTATTGGACCTTGTTAACTAAATTTAATCTCCTTTATAAGATGAGATCATGGCACCAGCCAGTGCCATTTGAAGAACTGCTTGCTAAAAACATTAAAACTTCTCAAATCCCTTTTGCTCACTTTGTCAAATTTATTATTATTGCCAGAACCTGTGCTCCTTTCTGTAGCACCTTGTTTGGGCAAACCTTCCCGTTTTTGGAGGAAGCTGCTGCTTCTTTTTTTGCCTTTTATGGCTTCCTTGATTTGGGTTATTAACTACCCAGACATCTTTTTAGACTCCAGACCTTTCATGACTTGAGATATATATTGCATACAGACCTCAGCTAGTGTAGTTTTACATTGTTTCCAGGCATCCTGGAAAGAGTTGTCTCTCTTAATTCTGTTTTTTAACTTCCTTCTGACTTGTCCCATCATGTTTGCAAAGTTTCCTCTTTTGGAATTAAAAGTGATTTTGGAGGCATCTTTCCAGTATCATGAATGTCAAATCTAATGGCATTGTGGTCACTGCTCCCAATCAGTGCAATATCATCAGGTCCCGGATCCAGAGTTGCTATGCCTCTGCTTGGCTCCGTGATCAGTTGCTCCAGTGTACCTCACTTCCCTCCCTAAGGATTCCCACCTCTCTTGACCCTTAGGTTTCCTCATGGCTCTCCTTACTGTCCTACACTCATTCTCAGGCTTTGACCCACTCGCAGTATTCTCCCAAGAGGTAACACCACCATCCTTGTGGGATGGGTCATCCTGAACCAAGCACTCCAGCTCCCCTATCTTGGCCCGGAGGCTGCCAGCTCTTGCCGGCTTTCCCCCAGGGATTAGTTTAAAAGTGGCTGTGCCACCTTTTTGATATTAAGCCCTAGCGGCCTGATTCCCTTTTGGTTCAAGTAAAGGCCATCTTTTGTTCAGGTTCAGCTTGTCCCAGAAAGTTCCCTAGTGTCTTTCCTCCAAGCACCACTGTCTCATCCACACACTGAAACCCCTACTCTGTGCCTGTCTAGCTGGCCCTGCATGTGGAACCAAAAGCGATACTGAAAAATCTTACCTTGCAGGTCCTGGCAATTAACCTTCTGCCTAGTAACCTATTTTTTTTCTTAAGGACCACACAGCCAATGTAGACATTTCTATCTCAAGGGGAATGAAGTTGTGGGTTCTTAGGATAGCACAAAAGAATCAGACAAGTCAAAGACACAGAAGCTTACAAGTGAAGTTTTTATACAAGGAATGTCAGGGATGGTTTCTGTATGTGCAATAACATGGTAGAATAGCTACATGCATGGAGAACACACAGCATGGACTACAAACCGGTTCCAATTGTATTTCCACCATAGAGTCAAAAATAAACACTTCAAAGTGCAGTACCTAGGTCGAAAAAAAATCTCTACAAGACTTTTAATCCCATATCTATTCCTTGAAAAAAATTGTCAGCTTCTAGTTACAAAATACATATTCCTCGCTGTGGAGATTAGATAGCAGGAATTTACTACTACATAATCCAGTTCTGTTTTGGCATGCAAGCCGAAAACTGCCACTTCTTTCCACAGGCAGAAAAAAGATTAGTTACATTGAAATCAGTACACTTGTTCAGAAGGGACAGTCCTTTATATCACTTAATTTAATAGTACAGTCCTAAAATAGGGTTTCAGTAATCAAGGTATACAATGATAAATTCTATAAGTGGGAGAAAGAGTGCCAGGATATCATGCCAAACTCCAGCAATGATGAGTGAAGACAGATCTCCACCAGGGGAATGTGCCACATTCATAGGTACTAACAGGAGAAAAGGCTTTGTTCTTCAGTCTGATGGTATCTTGTTTGTTATTGCAGAAGCCAATATCCACAGAAAAGTCCAATGTTACAGTTTCACTCAGTAGTTTGATCATTCCCTCAAAGTGGTTCAATGCAGGGCTTGTTGAAAAGAATTCTGTCCCAGTATCACCCACTCTTAAACTCAGAAGAACATTGCTGTTTTCCAGATTGGTTTGATTCACACAGATTCCTTTAATAATATATACTTAGGACTGTTTAAAGAAAACTAGTGTCTAAGATTGCTAAGCAAACACTAAACCGCAGGGTATGGGAGCTCACCCGATACTTACCTTTGCTGTTAAGCTTGGAGAGTCAATAGAGAAATGAGAGTCTACCAAACATATAGGAATATGGGCATGAAGTATAAGGTCTTATCGCCCCAAAGTACATCTGAACTAAGCTATTGCTACACCAGCTTTAGGTTTTGCGACACATCAGTCGATGTTGCTTCGTTTCCCACTAAGTTTAGTACAGTGTCCTTCTAAGACCTTAAAAACTATAATCTGTTCTGCAGCTGCACAGACTTTAAACAACATCTGCGTTAAATAACTTCAAAGAAAGAGAGCAAGAGCAAGAGAGAGCAATCCCCTTCGTTCCTCTGGCTGCTCTGAATGGTAAGGGCCTACAAATGGAAAATTATTGTTCTACACTAGGACCTACAGTGCTGACTGCATTTGCTGCATTCAGCAACACACAAATTTGAAATGGTGGTTTCATATGGCACTTAATATAGTGATGGGTTCCCTATTTAAAAAAAAAAAATTCTATGGGCAAATTCCTACTATATAGCTATTTAGAAATAAGCCCCCTTCAGCAAAAATTCCACAATTTTCCTTTATTTTCAGCCTAATTAATTTCTTTCTCCTCTTTGTGACTGGCCAGTTTTCTTGAAATAGTCAATCATTAGTTAGTCCCTCCTTGGGAAGGAGAGGGATTTAAATACTACTTTTCTCTTTGTAGCCAGCCATCATTGCTTATAATATTTGTTTTATCTTCAGCATAAATTGCACTGTTAAAACAATAAAAATACAAAAAAAAAATAGTAATGACTTTGACTGACTACAAAGTGAAAAGTATTTGTCCATGGTTTTGTCTGGACTGTCTGTTAAAACAAAACAAAAAAGGCAATTCCAGCTAGATGGAGCCATCCAAAAACAGGCTGGAGTAAAATAAGTATGGCTGATGAAATTGCAAGGGGCAAGGCCTGGGACTCCCTATTCAAAAGCAGGGACCACCTCACTCTTCACAATATGAACTGTGAGCCACACAATGCTTCACACAAAGAATTTCAAAGGCACTCAAGAGGCTATGTGTTTGACCCATTACACTTCATAAAATAGTTCCATTCACCTTTCTTCATTTTACTGTAAATAATCAATGCTTCATCAGCCAGCTGCATTCTCAGCATACTAAATTATATAATAGATATAGAGATACATACTTTTAACTGGTATATAATACACTGAGTTTGGGATTCCTCGTTTTACTGCAAGCTTCTCCACACTCACTCACCTTTAACTTTCAATATCAGTTTGAAAACAAGCCGTGTTGGACCTGTTCAATTGAGCTATTCAGCAATCTTATTGAAAACAGCACATGAAAAGAGGCCAGAGTTCAGCAGCATGCACTCTGACTGTAGAAGGCTAAAAAAATGGTTCTTTTGTTGTTGTCGTTTTGTTTTTCTAACCCTGAGAAGCTAAGGTGTTATGGAGGACCCAGAGAGGAAGCTGGGGTTAAAGGTCACCAGGCTTTTTATTGCAATTAAAGCAGACTCTGACAGGATGATCCCAGCCACGGGAGGGGACTGCTCTGCGCTCATGGGAGCACTCGTCACAGAAACCCTGGCCACAGGCACGGCAGTGGTGTCTGGAGAGCTTGATGTTGAATTCCTTCCGGCAGTTGTGGCAGTATAAGATTTCATGGTCAGGCACCCAGTAAGCAGGTCTGGCAGCATCCTTCACGAGACCTGCAAAGGGTTATAGAATTTCACCATGTTCTGACCATAGAAAAGAACGAGGACTACAAAACCCATCTCTGCCTTTTCCAATAACCTAATGAAGAGAAGGATTAAAATCAGGCCTATAGGAAGGCTCACATAAGTCTCACTATGTGCTTTTGTAAAGGATTGATGAATGAATTGACATTATGCGTAAGCGTCCCATATGTCCACTTTAGGATGCAACCCAAAGCATAGGCACTGGACTCAGGAACCAAAAAGATATAACGTGAGGCTTCTCATATGAGCACTGACCCTTCCGATATGAGGGAAGGCAGCACTCATGAAGATTTCCAACATCTGACCTCTCAACAGGCCAGGTCCTGTATTGTTTGATCACACCGGAAACCCCACAGACCTCTACAAGGAAGTGCACAAGAGACCAACATCCTACCCCCATCCCAATCAGAACAATAAAGGAGCTCTATTTCTGGCCTATTGGAAAAACTGAGTTTTCTACAAATCTTTACTTTCAGGAACTATAAACTATGGTGAGGATCTAGGCAGACTAGTCTTTGTCTTTTTCTTTGATTTCATGCAGAGTAAGAACAATAGTACCGCCCTGCAAATTGTTTTTGTTATAGGTGGAACATCTCAAACTGTTGCTGTAACCATCGTCTACCTAATACACAGCTGTGTGGGAGATGCTTGCCAATGGTGCTCATCCCACATGGCTGCAATACCTACATGTTCTACTACCATGTTGTCAAATCAGTTTACATGAGTCCGTCTCACCCTACTGGCACCTTGCTTCCCAGAGAGTTACTGATTGATACAAAAAGTCGATTTGACTGACCCCACCCAAATGGATGAGCATTCACAGGACATATTACAGTCGTATCTGCATGGGAAAGAAGTTCCCAAGCACCTGTGTCTAAAGGGGATCAGCATTTAAGAACTACTATGCACGTGAGATGCACATCTAAGACAAACTGAGCCGCCAACTGCAACTATGAAGAAAAATCACACCACTCACAGAACTCTGACTGGAATATTCCCTTACCTCACCAAATCCTACCTCTCTAAAAACCTGATTCTGCATCTACCTTTTGAATAGAGCAAACAACACTTACCTAACGGGATGTCGATGGCAGTCACAACAGCCCCAAGAGTGTTCTGCACAGCCTCACCAACTTTCCTGGCTATCACTGTCCCCCCTTCCTCATCTGTTGGAGCCTCGGGCACATCTGTGTGACAGAAACTGAGGTTCAGAACCAAAAGGCACAAGTTCAGCCGGCCTACTTCAAAGTATAGAAGGAAACTGATGCCCAAAAACAAAAGTGCTAGTCACCAGCAGCCAGTGCTTAATATTATAGGGGAATAATGATGTCTAAATGCGTAACTATAAAGTCACTGCCCTGTTCAAGTAGACACTTCATCAGCTGAAAAACCTCCCTGGGGTTGCTTTCATATAAACATTTTTCTCTGCTTTTTATGTTGTTTGTTTTTTGGAGTTTCCACACTATGTCCTCCTCTAATCGTCCACTTTCCAGGTTTCTGCCAACCTGGTCATATTCTTGCTCAAACCTGCTTTATTTTTCACGAAGAACCCAGGCCAAATGCATTGGCATCTGTCTGGATGGGGAGGTTTACATTTTCAGAGGCCCCATCCACATTTAAAATGCACTTTTACCTTCCTTTTCAGCCCTTAGAAATTTTCCATGCTTCTCAACTGTAGCCAGGTAGACAAGGCATATATCTAGGTTGGTATCTTCCCAGCAGTTTAATAAATATACACCTTGGATCTAAACCAAACTGCATGAATAGCAGATTGGTTATCCTGAGGTATCTGCTTAGATATCTGGGTTTGTACACAAATGTGTGAGAGAACAGAGGCTAAAGTGAGCCAAATATACAGAGGAGAATCCAGCAAAATTAGGAGCTCTGTTTCATCTCAGAATAAGGAACTGTGTAAATAACAATTAACCCATTAATATAGGAAAAGGAAAGATGACTGCAGTATTCACTGTAAGATCACAGTAATCCTCAGACAAATCAACTAAAGTATGTGGTTAGTACCCTTGAGATTTCTTGCACATTATGTTTGTGGATTCAGGATACCAACTCTGGATCAACACTGTAATCTATTTTAAAAACAAACCTTTATGATTTTCTCCTTCATCTTGATTCATATTCTCTGACACCTGCTTTGAAATGCCATGTTATTTAACTAGAACAACTTGCTGCTACAGTAAGAGCATCTGTAAATAATGGAGCAACTCAAGTACCAGAATGATGAGAAGTCATAAATGTTCTTCCTTAGCAGAAGGCATACACAATGTATATTATTCTGTAGGACCATTAAACATGAATGGTATGTTGTCTTACAACTGTTGCATAAATACATTTACTCTGGAATAAACTGGAGGAGATTAAGAAATCAGGAATCTGGCTGAATTCAATTTATATGTTGAGTAGTTTCCTCTGAGAAAGAATATTTATATTCTAATACATCGAGAAATTTGGAAACCAGGAAGAGCCGGGTTCTTCCTTGCAGCCCAGCATTGTGCTGCTTTATTATCCTGCTGTGCACTGCGCCCCTTTTTTGTGATTGCAGCACTTAGAGGACCAGGTTACAGTTTGTTCTCAAATGGGAGATGGCAATAGCAATCATTAAAAGACTCAGCATTACCCTAACTGAAAGCTGTAGGATAATATGGACATAACTGGATTACCTAATTGAACACCCCTGCTGTCATGGCAGTTGTCACATACTCGCACAGGTGTGGGTCCCCAGCCTCGCTCTGGGACAGGGCGGGTCTTGGATGAGCAACCATCGCAGAAACCTTCACCACATGACCGACAGTGGTGTTTAGTGTCATTATCTTTAAATGATATACCACATTTTTTGCAGTTCTGAAAAACAAAACAAAAAGAACCTGTTGGGTTATCTTCTTGTTTGGCTTATACGAGAAAACAAAGGAAGGAGATGGGGTATTTTCAGACTCACAACTGACCGATCTAAATAGGGACACTATGATTTTTGTAGAACCACTGTGGACAAACATCCCTCCCTAAAAGGCCAATGGTCCTGTTCTGAAAATATCAATAATTCAGGGGGATGTACACACATGTACACACTGCATTTATTGCAGTCCCAGATGTTACCTCTTTGGACACAAATGCCATAAGGCTTAGCATGAGCAGCTATTCTGTAAGGGGCCACAGTGCAGCTGCTGGCTCTGGGCTGAGCAATCAAGTCACACTGCACATGGCAGGGGCCTGCACATTTTGCAATTCAGCAAGCTGAATGCAGCCATGTGTGGTGACTCACCTGAGATTCAATAAACCTCCTGGTTTTAGTGTCTGCCTTGGGGGCTGAAAACCAGGAGATGGTCAAGCGCTGACATGGTTGGTGGGATGTTCTACAGGCCTGATACATTGCAGCCACAAATGCATTGTATGACAGAAGTTCCACCACCAATTCAATATAGTGCCCTTTCAGCCAGATGCCATAATGCAACTCATTCCATTTTTGTGCAGATAACTTTAAAATCAAAATACAGTAGCAGGAATAAAAATTTACACCTGCAGCTTTTCTAGCTGGTATGGCTGAGGCCATAATTGTGTCACCTTAGTGTTGCCAACCTACCCAGTTTCTAGCTCACTAAACCTGAACAGGAAGAGACAGATTCACCATCACTGTCAACATGTGGAATCAGAGCCCAAGGGTTCAGATTGCCTATATACACCAGTGCTGGATTATGGAAGCTAGTACTTCTAGCAAGTAGGTAACCAGTCACTGGAAAGAAGTAGACAACTCACTTAAAATATAGAAACAACACACCAAAGAAAGGAGGTCTAGACAGAGTATTTCATGCTGAAGCCTCACGCTTTGAGTGCAACAAAAGTGTACTATAGTGGTTTCCAAAGAGATAGCAGTGGCTTATCATCTAACATGAGCCTTGTAATTAAGCAGGGCAATATTGGTCACCCATCATCTGATTCACCAGTGTGAGATTCCACAATATTTTCTCCTCCATACACCCCGACATACTGTCTCTCCCTAGTTCCAGAATTCAAGAGGGAACTAGAACTGTCCCAATCCCCTTTCTCCAGAGAAACAGAAATGGTCACTGTTCCCTTGCAGAGGTAAAGGTTTTACACCTGGGAACAGGAAAGAGAAACCAGACCACCAGGTAACCTCAGAAGCATTAAGAACATAAGAAGAGTCCTGCTGCATCAGACCAGTGGTCCATCTAGTCCAGCATCCTCTCTCACACAGTGGCTGTGACAGACTGTTAAGGGTTAATGCCTAACAGAGGCTGAGAACCTTTGAGTGACAGGCTGTTTGAACGGAATTTTGTTGAGAGAATCAGTTAAGAAATGACAGTTGGGAACTGACAATTGAAGAAGAGACAGTTTTTTAATTTTTTTATTTATCTTTGGATTTATTTCCCGCCCTACCCCGAAGGCTCAGGGTGGCACTGACTATGGACTGGGAAGGAAGCTAAGAGAGTGAGTAGATCGAGGAGGATCCTCATTCAAACAAAAACAAAAAAGGGAAATAGCTTCTAGTAATGAG
>NW_015172002.1:1499389-1548066 GCF_001447785.1 Gekko japonicus | reverse complement strand
ATATATCTAGGTTGGTATCTTCCCATCAGTTTAATAAGTATACACCCTGGATCTAAACCAAACTGCATGAATAGCAGATTGGTTATCCTGGGGTATCTGCTTAGACATCTGGGTTTGTACACAAATGTGAGAGAGAACAGAGGCTAAAGTGAGCCAAATGCACAGAGAAGAATCCATCAAAATTTAGAGCTCTGTTTCATCTCAGAATAAGGAACTGTGTAAATAACAATTAACCCATTAATATAGGAAAAGGAAAGATGACTGCAGTATTCACTGTAAGATCACAGTAATCCTCAGACAAATCAACTAAAGTATGTGATTAGTACCCTTGAGATTTCTTGCACATTATGTTTGTGGATTCAGGATACCAACTCTGGATCAACACTGTAATCTATTTTAAAAACAAACCTTTATGATTTTCTCCTTCATCTTGATTCATATTCTCTGACACCTGCTTTGAAATGCCATGTTATTTAACTAGAACAACTTGCTGCTACAGTAAGAGCATCTGTAAATAATGGAGCAACTCAAGTACCAGAATGATGAGAAGTCATAAATGTTCTTCCTTAGCAGAAGGCATACACCATGTATATTATTCTGTAGGACCATTAAACATGAATGGTATGTTGTCTTACAACTGTTGCATAAATACATTTACTCTGGAATAAACTGGAGGAGATTAAGAAATCAGGAATCTGGCTGAATTCAATTTATATGTTGAGTAGTTTCCTCTGAGAAAGAATATTTATATTCTAATACATCGAGAAATTTGGAAACCAGGAAGAGCCGGGTTCTTCCTTGCAGCCCAGCATTGTGCTGCTTTATTATCCTGCTGTGCACTGCGCCCCTTTTTGTGATTGCAGCACCTAGAGGGACCAGGTTACAGTTTGTTCTCAAATGGGAGATGGCAATAGCAATCATTAAAAGACTCAGCATTACCCTAACTGAAAGCTGTAGGATAATATGGACATAACTGGATTACCTAATTGAACACCCCTGCTGTCATGGCAGTTGTCACATACTCGCACAGGTGTGGGTCCCCAGCCTCGCTCTGGGACAGGGCGGGTCTTGGATGAGCAACCATCGCAGAAACCTTCACCACATGACCGACAGTGGTGTTTAGTGTCATTATCTTTAAATGATATACCACATTTTTTGCAGTTCTGAAAAACAAAACAAAAAGAACCTGTTGGGTTATCTTCTTGTTTGGCTTATACAAGAAAACAAAGGAAGGAGATGGGGTATTTTCAGTCTCACAACTGACCGATCTAAATAGGGACACTATGATTTTTATAGAACCACTGTGGACAAACATCCCTCCCTAAAAGGCCAATGGTCCCTGTGACGACCCCTTATTTGGGGAGGTCTGGTTTTACTTTAATGTTTATTTTCTGAAAATATCAATAATTCAGGGGGATCTACACACATGTGGGACACACATGTGGGACTGCATTTATTGCAGTCCCAGATGTTACCTCTTTGGACACAAATGCCATAAGGCTTAGCATGAGCAGCTAGGGGCCACAGTGCAGCTGCTGGCTCTGGGCTGAGCAATCAAGTCACACTGCACATGGCAGGGGCCTGCACATTTTGCAATTCAGCAAGCTGAATGCAGCCATGTGTGGTGACTCACCTGAGATTCAATAAACCTCCTGGTTTTAGTGTCTGCCTTGGGGGCTGGAAACCAGGTGATGGTCAAGCGCTGACATGGTTGGTGGGATGTTCTACAGGCCTGATACATTGCAGCCACAAATGCATTGTATGACAGAAGTTCCACCACCAATTCAATATAGTGCCCTTTCAGCCAGATGCCATAATGCAACTCATTCCATTTTTGTGCAGATAACTTTAAAATCAAAATACAGTAGCAGGAATAAAAATTTACACCTGCAGCTTTTCTAGCTGGTATGGCTGAGGCCATAATTGTGTCACCTTAGTGTTGCCAACCTACCCAGTTTCTAGCTCACTAAACCTGAACAGGAAGAGACAGATTCACCATCACTGTCAACATGTGGAATCAGAGCCCAAGGGTTCAGATTGCCTATATACACCAGTGCTGGATTATGGAAGCTAGTACTTCTAGCAAGTAGGTAACCAGTCACTGGAAAGAAGTAGACAACTCACTTAAAATATAGAAACAACACACCAAAGAAAGGAGGTCTAGACAGAGTATTTCATGCTGAAGCCTCACGCTTTGAGTGCAACAAAAGTGTACTATAGTGGTTTCCAAAGAGATAGCAGTGGCTTATCATCTAACATGAGCCTTGTAATTAAGCAGGGCAATATTGGTCACCCATCATCTGATTCACCAGTGTGAGATTCCACAATATTTTCTCCTCCATACACCCCGACATACTGTCTCTCCCTAGTTCCAGAATTCAAGAGGGAACTAGAACTGTCCCAATCCCCTTTCTCCAGAGAAACAGAAATGGTCACTGTTCCCTTGCAGAGGTAAAGGTTTTACACCTGGGAACAGGAAAGAGAAACCAGACCACCAGGTAACCTCAGAAGCATTAAGAACATAAGAAGAGTCCTGCTGCATCAGACCAGTGGTCCATCTAGTCCAGCATCCTCTCTCACACAGTGGCTGTGACAGACTGTTAAGGGTTAATGCCTAACAGAGGCTGAGAACCTTTGAGTGACAGGCTGTTTGAACGGAATTTTGTTGAGAGAATCAGTTAAGAAATGACAGTTGGGAACTGACAATTGAAGAAGAGACAGTTTTTTAATTTTTTTATTTATCTTTGGATTTATTTCCCGCCCTACCCCGAAGGCTCAGGGTGGCACTGACTATGGACTGGGAAGGAAGCTAAGAGAGTGAGTAGATCGAGGAGGATCCTCATTCAAACAAAAACAAAAAAGGGAAATAGCTTCTAGTAATGAGGAGTAATCCCTGAGTCTATGTATCAAGAAGGATTTTGGGAACTTAGTTGTATATTCCTGCCTTCTATATGTTACATGTTGGTGAAACTCAGAAACCTATGCTTGAGTGTTTAAAAAGAAAATAAAAAGAAAGCCTCAACATTTCAAAGACCTTGTTGAATAGCAGAAACACTTACTTGTTAGCAACAAATTATCTAGTGTTTGTGTGACTACAAAGTTACCTCAATTTTATTATCTGTTTGTTCACCTCATACATCTTACACCTGATTCCACCTGACCTTTTCTCCTCCAAGTTCAAGAAAACATTTTGTTTATTTTAAACTTTCAAAAGCCTCTTGTGCCATTTCAAAAGCAGACTATAAGAAGGTGATTTTGTCTCTTCCCTCACTTGCCTAGGCTGGGCCAGCATCAATATATATATAGTGACTCGTTGGGACAGTGATAGACAAACAAAAAAGAAGAAAATAGGTAAAAGGGCTGCTCAACAAGAAAGAAGATAGAAAGGAAAATCCTGAATGTAAAGGAGGGAAGAGGGCGAGATCATCATAGTGGCCAGCTCGTTCCTTCTATTAAGGCACACCATGGGCTTGTATACTCTCTTGCTTAAAAGGAAGAGGCAAACGTAGCTAAATGGCTGGCTCAGCCCAGGTGAAGAACAGAACAGGTCTGCCAGGTATAACACTGCCCTTCTGTCCCTCTCTCTTCAGCAGGGGGAGAGAGACAGAAAGACAAGAAGCCAACACTGCAGGACTTACCCAGCTAGGCAAATGCACCAAGACTGGCAGGACTCTCCTTTTATTCCTTTCTCTGTCCTACATAAGACAGAGCATCTGCTCCAGAGGTACCAAGTTGGATTTCCCCCCCGCTTCCTGCCTCACCAAGGAGGAGGAAAAAGCCCACTAGTATGTAGCTTTAGACATGGAATGCCTAGCTGTTCCTCTCACTCTTCGGGAAACAAGAGGAAAATGAGAGGACTCTTTTGGGAAGTTGCATACAGGACTGTCTTGTTTGGGCATGTTTACTCTCCCCAGGCAAGCAGTTATCTGCAAGGCTAAAAAACACTGAGGGCAACAGATGTTTAGCACACAAAAGATCTTCATCAAATCAAACCATAATTTTCATCATTTTGGGACATGGAGAAGTTGTGGAAAGTGAATACACTACCACGTAAATAGGGGCAGGTTTCTGATCAGCATGCAAGTATAGTGGCTGTTAGATACCAGAATTTGGGAATTGGGTTTCCAGTAGGCTGGAGCAATTTGGTCTGTCAGCCAAGATGTCACAGCTTTTGTGGGTCCCAGGCTGAGCTCTGACACTGACTGCGCCATGAAGTTCATCCCGTCTATGAGGCGCTGGGCAGCATTGTTGTTGTCCTTCAGAAATCCATCCATCTGCAAGAGAAGTGGACACTTGGTACGATCTAATCATGTGAGCCTGCTTCTGATATGCCACCCTCCATTAAAAAGCAAACACGGGAAGATGTATGCCACCCTGTGGAGACCAGGGATGGTTTTACTGGTACAACCAGATACAAATACAGTCCTTGTAAATAAGACTCCCACTGCTGACCATGATGTCTCGCAACACGATGCAACTTTCTTTTGAGGACTTCAAAACAATGGCTCTAACTGAGGACACAAAAGGTTCCGACGTATTTTGTGCTCCTTGAACTGGATTCTAACTTCCCCAAACTGAAGGAGGCTGTGGAAGGGCTCTTCCTCACTTTCCCAAACATCCTCTGCTGAGGACTCAGGGACCCTCCAGATCCAGATCATGCAGCACAGGAAGAGGAGGGGGGGTTGCAGTAAAAAAGGGGGGGGACACAAGTGAATTCCATTCCCCTTGCATGAGCTGAGCAAGCCTGGAGCCAAGTTTGCTTCACCGTGGATGAATAAAAGACAGTGATTTTTATCCAGTTCTTCCTCCTCACTGCAGCCCCCATGCCAAGTGGTACATTGCACAAAGTTTCAGGGAATACGGGCAAGATCTGCTTCTGAAAACGCCTGTCATTTGTACGAGTGAGGACCCAATCCACTCTTCTCTCTGCTTTGAAATCCATGTCCTAGACATGGCAGCATTCTAAAGAGGAGGCAAGAAGAGTGTGTAATACAGCAAACCCTTTTGTTGTCTGGGAAACAGAGACTTCTTAGGCTTTCTAATCCATGCTTCAAAGTGTAGCTAAGCTTTTAAACATCTAGATATGCAGTGCACAACTTCTGGAATGAAACTGTTTTAACACTGAAGGGACAAAAAGCTTATCACTGTGACAGTCTGAACACTTTCTTTCTGTGGGCCTAGGGAAACAACTAGTCCACACAAACAGACTTACTCCTGGCCAGACGTGCACAATTTCTGTCCTCACCACCGTGTCCACAGGATCTTGGTTCCCAAACCAGTACTGTCTGCTGCGGTACACAACTCCACAGTTGGGGCACTCTATCACATACCTGCAGCCAGGAAAAAGAGGCAATCACTCAAGCACACCCCGACAAGTGACAAGAACAGGAGTTTATAAAGCAAGGAAGACAACAGTCCTTTCGCACTCCCTTACTTACCCTGACCAGGCATACTTGGCAAGACCCATCCAAGGGGAATCAGTGGAAGCAGATGTTTTTGGCACCACCCTAACCTCATTCCCATGTTCATAACAGGCCTGGAATGGAAGAGATCCATTAAAGTTCAAATCCCAAAGGACAGTTTTTGTGTGCACACGAAGAGGAAGTTTGCTTTCCAAGAAACTATTTTCCAAATGGGGGCAAACTGAAATTCCCATTATGTGAACATCTGTATGAAACCATAACAACATTAAAAAGAAAAGCTGCAAATTTACATTACGATTCCTCAATACAAGATAGAAACTGCCTAACTTGTTCCCCATCAAGGGCGCAATACTTCTTGGGGGTTTCTTCTTGCCTGCCTGGGACTGCAGGAATGAGAGGGGGTGTATGTCACGAACCTGACAGGATGAGGGACCATCATCAGTTTGGTGGGTTACAAGTTGTACAAGTCTGCTATAGCTTATGTACAACCTTCTGCATCTCCCAGTTTGCTTGCTCCACTGACCTTGCAGGTATACACTCTGTTATCATATTGATGGGTATATCGACAGCGACTCTTGGCTATATGAGGAACCCCCTCTTTCACGTGGTTCATGCTGTTCTTACATCCGCACCTGGAATTTCAAATCAAGCAAAGAAAAGTTCAGAGAAAATCCTGAATATCAGCAAAACAAATTTCAGTACAACATCAGAAACTTGGGCAGAGGCTCATTTAGAGAGTTTTCCTACTGTCATTGAGTCAATAAACCTCCCTCTGTGTCTCTGTGTGCACTTGTGTGTGTGTGAGAGAGAGAGAGCAAGAGAGAGAGAACACAAGAATGAAAGATTCCACCAAGTATGAAAAAGAGGAAAAAGTATTCACACTCATTTAGAATGGGGATGTGATGCAGCAACTTCCCAGAAGCCAACCAGGTCTGAGTTTGGCCAGTGCCTGGAGGGAAGCACACTGATATTGCCTCGAGTTTCATGATAGTATAGAGGCAGGACATACATGAAATAAATAAGATAATAATGTCAAAATCCAATTCATTGTTTTGGATTTTTTCCCCCTTGCAGACATCCCTGTGACCCATTTTCAGCATGAATGGCTTGGTGAGAAAAAGCAGCCAAATTCTGAACATACCCTTTAAGGGACTGTGGCAGAGAACTGTGTATCAAAACTGGATGATGTCCTTGGTGCTATAACCCTTACAGCACAATGAACCGTATAATCTGGCACTGTAGATCTTAATCAAAGAGATCACTGACAGATCTGCATCCACCTACCCACAGCTGAGACACACAGAGGAACAGGTGAAATACTCGTCTGGAAAGAAGGAGCTGTGGGCCATCTGATCATCTGGGATCTCACCACTGAACCGATCGCTCAGGGCCTGCAGGAGAATGCAAGAGAAGCCACGACATCAAATCAACCTTTAGGGTTTTTTTTAAGAAAGATAGATATAAATGACATGCTTCCTGTGGGGCTGGTAATTCTTCCATTACTGCCGTTGGGGCTGCCTTTCCAAATGTATTTATTGAAAACAGTTTTGATAATCTACAAAACAGCTTACAGAACCCGATATCTAATTCTGAACCAGGACCTTGATGTATGGATTGTTAAATCCACACACTGGGATCAGGTAAAGAATAGGGAGATATTTGTACAGCACCCCCCCCACACACACACATTTTAAAAAAATGTTTAAACATTATGGTGCTGGAGGAAACGGCCACCATTCTGAGGGAAAGCTCTTTCTCCTCTAATGGGAGCAACTGTCCCATGTGAAATGGGTGAAGCAACCTTCCTCAGCCACCCCCATCCCTTCCTCACCAGGCTGGGGTTTTTTTTGCCATCTTTCTAGTGGAGCTGCCATCTGTCTCTGTGTCCCCCTGCCCTTCGAATTGCTGGTAAGGATAAGGAAGCCAGGGGAAAAGGCTGCAGCCCAATACAATGGATAGGCAGGAGAGGAGGAGCAGGAACCACCACTGCCACCAATTGGCGGGGAGGGCGGGATACAAGTCGAATAAATAAATAAATAAAATACACCACTATGTGAGGCAGGTGGGCAGTCAGCAGGTGAGGGGGAGCATGAGCCATCACAGCACCCCTCCAACAGCTGTGTGAGCCAGGCAGGGGGACACAGTGGCGGCAGCACTACCGGCAGGCAGGTGGGCGGGCCAGCTGGCCTGGCAAGTGAGTGGCGGCAGGAAGAATGAGACACCATCCCACAAGTCTCATAGGCTCCCCCATTTGTAAAATCACTAAAGTGAAGCAGAATATGATTATTCCTCAGTCCCGGATAGCAACAATTGTTCTTGCTCCCAAAACTGCAGAAAGGTTTCCAGTTCCTTGGCATCGGCACTAAATATTTTGAGGTCAGAATCAGATTTTTAGGTGCAAGGACTGAAAAGATTGTTAAATTTCTTAGGGGCCTGAGAATTTCTGTCCATATTCCTTATCCATTCAAATTCTCCAGCCTATTTGCAGCATGTGACTTCCCTTACATTGTTTAAAATTAAGGGGGGGGGGATCAAAAGCACTGAAAACTACTGACATACTGATTTCACTACTCCCAAAGCGTTATGCATAATATGCCACAGACATGGTTGTCCACTCATTTATTTCATCAGTTAACTCTCTTCCACGGAGGTCACACTGGGTACCTCAGATTGACTGTCATGCTTCAGAGCATCACTTTCACTACTTATTATGTTCCATATCAGATTGGTGATTACAGTATCGTTTCCACCATGTGAGAGGAGAGATACAAATAACAACTTTAGCTTTGATTTTGATTTGATCTGCACAGCCAATCAAGTGAATTCATAACTTTTTAAGCAGTTGTTTTATCCCTCTGCCACTGTATAAAAATCAATAAAACATGCAGGTATTCTCCCATATGATCCTATGGATAATCACCTTAAAAACCATTAATCATAACTTTTAAATTGCCAAGCTTGTATTATATTGGCAATGGCATTCAATCATTGTTGTTCATTTTGTGAAACAGCTGATCTATAAAATGAAGAAATTTCCACAGAAACATAAAGCACCCCACTTATTTGGCTGTACCTTACAAGTCACTCCCTCATGCACAGTTATTAAAGCCACTGAAGTCACTTTGGATACAAAAGTCTATGTGAAGAGATGGCTTATAATTAAGATGGACACCTTGTCTCCTCCCACTAAGAAATTACATCTTATGGTTAAAAATTGTATATATCACAATCCATCCATAAATAGATATTCAACAAATGAACATGGATGAATATAACCTTGAGCTGATTTTGTGGACACTCATGGTAATGGGTGTATGTGTATAGAAAACAGTGATACCAAGACAGTAGAGCTGGAGTGAACAAGAGAGTAGAGCTGGAGAGAAGAATGTAAAACTCCTCCTTCTCCCATCCTTCTCTGAAAATACACAAGACACTGTTCTTATACCTTTTTTTATCAACCCTTATATTTTCCCCTCAAGAGCCATGCTCTAGACTGCCACTAGTTCCAGGTGTCACATCTTTGCTTAACTACACACAAAAAGCATCTCCCCATTTAAGGGATCTGAGAAAAATCAAGGTGTGACAAGAAAGTAGGCTGTTACCTGGAGACCTTATCTTTACTCTCAGTTACCCTGGCAACAATGCAGACCTTTCCCACTGTACTACAATGGCATGGTCCTGGCTTGCTTATGCATTTCATAGTACATGGGTTATCACTAGCACCAGGGGTCGTTTCATAGAAAAAGAGCTAGGGGAACTCATTAGCATAAGTCATTAGCATATGCCACCCCCCCCTGACATCACCGGAAGTGTGTCATAAGGCCACACACCCATGAGGGGCCTGGCGGTGGACCTGCAAGGCCGGCGGAAGTGCAAGGAAGCCCCGCGAAGGCCCTCCCTGGCCCCAGGCAGGCAGGGGTGGGGAGAGGCAGGGAGGAAGCAACTTACCCTCCCTCTTCTCCTGCCTCCTCCTGGCTGAATGAGGGCCGGAAACGGGGTGGCCGGAAGCGGGGGGCGGGGCTTCGTCATGTGCCCCGCCCCCGTACCTCACCCGGGGGAACTGCGATCCCCCGCAATCCCCCCCGAAATGACCTCTGACTAGCACTAAGCTTCAGAGACTAAGCTTCTGGGTTACATAATCTATAAAAACTAGATTTGTTGAAGAAAAATTTACATGGGCAAACCTAATCCAAAGTTTCTTCTAGCCTGGTTCTTTATCAACTGGAATTGGTGTGCAGGTGGAACAATAAAGTTATTATAGAAGCATAGAAAGTAAACATCAGTGGTAAGCTTGCACACACCCTAGAACCCTTAGAAGCAATCTTCAAGCAAATCTCCCCCAGTTTAGACTGGCTAGGAAGCCTTGGAGCAGGTACTCTTGCTGATCTATGGGTACAAGGTCTATATGTGATCCTGCCTTATAACAATAATAATGAGGCTAAAAGAATCTGCAAATTGGAAGATAGCCATCTGTCACCAGGGCACAAACTGACATAGATGAATAATGGGTAGGAGCTAAAGATTTAGGCCTCAATCAGGGAATGTGGACAGCTTCTACTAGGCAGCAATAGTGATCCATAATTTCTAACCCACCTTGAGTGCTTTGTAGATAACTCCAGGAGGGCGGGGAGAACGGGTGGTATTATTTTCTAGCTGCTGCTCCACAGCATGCCTGAGTCCAGAAAAGTCTGTTGGGGGGTTGTAAGTCCTTGTTCCTTTGTAATGGATTGAGCTGAAAGCTTCAGGGAAGAGGCCTAGTTTCCGAAACCGATCCTGGATGAGTTTCTCAGGCACCTCAGAAGGATGATCTGAGTATATTAAACAATAAACAAAACATGAACAACTGCTGTTAAACTACATCATTCTTACAAACAATACAGACTTTTTGTAATCTTTTAAGAGATAGTTACATGCATTAAAGATGGGATAGTCAAAGTTATACTGAAAACTGATTCTAAGGACTTTTCCCACTATGTTTTGTTTTTTGCACTCTAAAAAAATGTGTCTGGGCCCTGAGGAAATTGTCCAGAAAATACCTAAAAGGTCTCTCTAATATACATGTGGTAAGTTAAAGCTTTTGAAGGCATTGTCCACCAACAGCTGCCATATTGCCGCCTCTGCTCCACCAGAAGGATTTTAAAAAAATCAGTAATTGCTATTGTGTTATAGCATTATAATGATTAATGATCTACTGCCATGATGGGCTGGTTCCTTAAAATTTCGCCTCAAAACACCACCACCAGCAGCCCAGAAAGTTTTAACCTGCATATATATATTTTTTACCTTAGCTTTTGAAGGTAGCAATATTGGTCTGCAGTAGAACCAGATAAGAATCCAGAAGCAAACTTAGAGACCAGGAAGATTTGGGGGGTATAAGCTTTTGAGAGTCAGAGCTCCCTTTGGGTATTTGCTTTTATCTCGTCGATGAATTGCTATGATGGTTTCGTCTCCCTACAACTCTTGGTTTGTTAGCTATGTTGCATTTGAGGTGCTAAGGTGGGAGATAAATATTTTAAACAAACAATTATCTAGCCCTTTTTGGTGTGGAGATATAAGTGGAAAGGTGTATTTCTGCAACAACAGAGCTAGATACTTACTTTTTAAAAATGAAAGCAGAGAATTCCTCATTCCTTGTAGATCATGGCAATTGAGCACCATAACATTAAAGAGATCTAGCCATCAGTGATTACATTAAAAACCCTAACAATGCCCTCCAGTGGCACAAGAGGGGGGGGGGATGGCAGCTGTGGAAGGCTGCAGCAAGGAAAATAGTGTTGTGGGTAGAACTTCAAAAATGTGCACCTTTCTGTATACAATGCATGCAAACAAAAGGTCATATCAAACGACATTTGGAAAACATCAAAGCAAACTATTGGAAAACCCAGTAAGTGGAAACTCCAAAAAGGAAAAAAACTCCCACTCCAGTTCTGGTGACAAAACGGAGCAAGACATCCATGTGGAAGCAACATTATTCATAAGCCCTAGCGAGGCTAATGCACAAGGTTGCAACCAAATGTCTGGATGCTTAGGCATGAAACTGCCTACAGAAAGATATGCCAGTTTCCAGCACCAAGTTTGTGAGAGACAGTGCTTACAATCTCTGTGCAGACACCATGAGGAACTTTTCCATACAGATCAGTTCATGTGAACTTGTTCACTACAAAGGCCAGAAGAGAAACCCTAACTGAGGGTGGCCCTCAGAATGAGGTACAGATCGAATCCATTTTTCAAGGATATGTCCTAATGAGAACATAGTACATCTTAACAACTGGCATGGATCTTTCTTCCAAAATTCTAAACTGTCCTATTGTCACTTTTGTGTCCAAACACTGACAGTCTTTGCAGTCTACATATCTACTGTTTATTGTCACTATTGGTTGCTGGCATTACCAGTAACAGCATCTGACTATACCTGCCTGCAGGACACACATTCCTGCCTTCTTGGGTAATTTAATTTTATGGAACAAGACAAGGACGTGGCATCAAAGTGCTGGCTAGTTCCTTTTCCAATTATATTTGTTGCTTAACAGAAAAATAAGGGCAGGGAAAGACTGAGCAAAATTCTTTGGTCTTAGCCTTTTGCCAAGAACATTGTGGTCAGGAAGACGCAGCTGCCAGATTCAGCATACAAACGGCTGCTTGACAACAGGAGCTTCTGGAGGCACAGGGAAAAAGGAGGCTTCCCCAGCTCTGCACCTATGGAAGCAGGTGCATTCAGCAGGGAACAACGCGTGTCTCCTGACATAAGCCATGTTATCCATGCATACCCCAGAGAAGGTAACGTAGATTGCATAGAGCTTAATATCGCTAGCATGAAACTATTAAAAGGAAGAAACAAGGAATGGGGAAAGAAGAGAAGGAATAGCCTTTTTGGGGAAGCCCAACCTCAATATTACGTATTTAGGCCCTGATTTTAATCATATGGACGTTGGTCCCATTGACTGGCCAGTTTTATTTTGAGTCTAGGGAGCGTCTAAATCCCCATCCATCACCCCTGCCTTGAGACTCCCTTGGGGCCTGCAGGGACACAAATATGGAGGGAAGGGGTTTTTGTTACCTTATTTATCCTCTCCTCAGCCTCTCTCCCATAGCCTGGAGACAGACCAGTACTGCCCTTCTCATTGTCCCTCAGTCTGGACCCTTGTGAGGGCTAGTGTAGTGAGCTGCATATGCTCATTTGATCCTCCCCACCTCTTACAAGAAGAGAAAATCTCACGGGAGACCAAGAGTGAAGAAATCAATCAGGTGTGAGGATTCCAGCCTTCAGGTGGGACCTGGGGATCCCCCGGAATTACAGCTCATCTCCAGACTACAAAGATCAGATCCCCTGAAGAAAATGGATGCTTTGGAGGGTGAATTCTATGGCTTTGTACCCTACTGAGGTCCCTCTCCTCCCCAGGCTCCATCCCCAAATCCCTAGGAGTTTCCCAACTTGGGTATGGCAACTCTATCCCCCCATCACCCACCGGTGGCCAGGGAAGACCTGACAACCCTAATCAGGTGGCTTTTTCCTGCTTCACCCCCTCGTCCCCCGACTTCAAGAGGCAATAACTGCCCCCGATGGTGGCAGTAGGGCCCTTAAAGTTCCCAAACTGTAGCATGGTTATCAGGATGGCTGGGCTTTTCTCCCATGTTGGGCAGTGACAAGGTGTGTCCCCCAATCCCAGACACACCTTATATTTTTTTCAAGTGCACATCTAAAAAATGTAAAGGATCAACAGCAAGATGGCTCTGACTCCCTGAAGCATGTAAATTCCATGGTAAACCTGGTCCGTTGCTGCGCAGTGTGGAAAGTGGCCCCTAGTGAGTGCCAAGTCCGCAGGTAGAATGGACAGGGGGAAAATGCATAGTAGGACATCATCACCATACTTTTGACCAGGGGTCTGCAGCCATTTTGAGTCTGTGGGAACCTTCAGAATTCTGACACTGTGTGGTGGGCATAGCTGCAAAATGGCTGCCACAAAATGGCTGCTGCTGGAGGTGGAGACAGTCACAAAACGGCTACAGCAGCTGACCTTCAGTCACATAGTAAAGATCCTTGTGCTATGGTGGCAGCTGCTCCCAAAGCAACGTTTAAAAAAAATCTGCACAGGCAATTAAATTTCCAATGGCCAATAAGAAGCCTTGCTGGGCAAAATTCCTACCTGGCCCTGCCCACAAGCACCATGTTGGGGACCCCTGCTCTTAACACTCCACTTGAAATCTCAGCACAGGGCCTCAAATTAAGCAGAAGAAATAATAACAGGACCCTGAATATGCATTAGGTGTTCTCATGGGGGAAGGGGTGTCAGTACAATGGCCACTAAACGACTTTCCAAAATGTTCAGAACAAAGTGTCTGCTGAAAAATGCAAGGAAAGTTGCTTGCTTTTTCAGTGTGAAGAAAGTCCTTACACACTGCCATTAACATACGGTGAACAATGGCACATTTTATGTCCAGTTCCATATACTTCTACTTTTCTGATCCTAGGACAGAAACCCACATCTTTCACATGGCAACCCTAAGCAATACCTACCATGCCACGGATTCATCCCAAATTATCCACGTTGCACCAGATATTCATCTACTCACCAGCACCCAGTAGTTGTGTGTATACAGTCTCATGGAAGATAATGACTCCGGGACCCAGAGTTGATAAGGGAACATCCAGACCACAACGGGCTGTGGTTGCCTTCAGCTCTTTAGTGAAATGTTTTAGGTATGCCTCAGAGGCATCTCCGAGAAATTTGAAGAGATCATTGTGAAGCCTGTCAGCATGCGTTCGGTAGATGATGACATCTGAAATGGCCAAGACCTTCAGAAGCAGCCGGGTCCTCTGACTCAGGTTCACTGTAGCTCCAAGCAGACCCTCTGTGTCAATTGCCACCATTTTGTGGACAGGGTCATAGGCTGCCCAGACACCTACTGTACAGGACTCCTGGGCTGGAGAGGTTTTAAAAACCTCACGGCCGTAGAAGAAAGTGTGGTTAAGGGTATGGGATTTGCCATCCCCAGTGTTCCCAAAAATTGAGACAACCTTGAGGTGTTGATCAGGTTTGCAGTCCAGTTTCCTGATAAATTCTTCTTCATTCGCCACCTTCCAATGTAAGAAAAGGAAGTTCGTATTAGAATTTTGAAACAGTAAGAGCCAACCCTTGTTGGCTCCACAGCCAACGCTATGCAGCTCCACAGACATAACGTGTAACTCTAATGGAAACTGTAACACTCAGGTTCAGCAAAATTCTCGTGAAAGAGAGTTTCATGACATCTTTGGAGAGTGCCCCTCTCCCCTTTTTTGCCTCTGCTTTGTACTTAGCACATTACGATCAAGATCTCATTCCTGGCCCACCACAAAGAAAGCAACAAGCAGTTTCACATTATGTATGGCCTAGATTAAAAAACAAAAAAACCTTCCCTGAATTGTGGCCAAATAGCCATTAAAGGCTCTGGATACATTGACAGCCTTTGAGCTAATGGATAAAGTCATATGCAGCACATTCCAAAGATCAACCTTCAAAGGATAAAAATGTATAGTTGACAGCTGCTACAGCTAAATTAGTAAGAAGATGTCACAGCCATTTTCTGTAAACAAGTAACTCTGGTCCCAGCAGTGTGTTCTGAAGAATCGCACAGATGTGAACCAGGAAGTGGCTCCTTTTAAGCCACAGCTCTTAAGCCAGGGAGGCTGCCACCCACCACAGCCTCGTTTTAGTTTGAGTTCTAGCAATTCAGCCACTGGCAGTTTTCCATCTCCAGTCAGTCATTGAAAAAATATCAAGATCCTGAATTAGAAACATTCAACTCCAGACGTATTTGTTCCATGCAGAATTTCCAACAAAGACAATTATTTTGGGTAAAGCAAATATAAATAAATAAATTACATTTTCCTGATCCTTCTCTTAGCAAAAGATAGCATTATTTTGAAAGGATCTATTTCTAGCCCCCTGTATCATGAGCCCAAACTGTGTATTTTCCAGTCAAAATCTCTACTCTGTATAATAGAGGCTGGGTATTCAAATGCAGCAGAATTAGATGACAGAGGCCTGTAATGATGGAATGAGTTGTACCAATTCAATCTGCAACTGGGGGGGGGGCATTCTTTTTTATGGTCCCCTGAACGAAGTACACCTTGACCTGGATAGCCCAGGCTAGCCCAATCTCATCAGCTCTCAGACGTTAAGCAGTCGCCCCTGGTTAGTGAGGAGGCAGGCAATGCAGACCACCTCTGAACATCTCTTGCCTTGAAAACCCAGTGTAAGAGGTTCAGCCACTCCACTACCTCATTTGGCTGCATGCGTGGATCGGGCTATATAAGCTATATAAAATTTTCTACCATTGAATGGCAGTTCTTTAGAGGCAAGGTTCGACTTCCTTTCACCTTAATGATGTTGAGTGAACCAATAAATAGTGAATAGTGTTAAAAAGTGATCATGTGCTCAACCATATGTATGTCAAATGATAATAATAAACACTCTTACAATGGAAGTGACACCACTAGCAATGGCGAAAGCTCATGCCTTGAATTAAACTTTGTTGGTCTTAAAGGTGCCACTGAACTCAAACTTTGTTCTACCACTAGCAATGAAAATGTGCACTGCTTTACCTTCATGCCCCCAATGCAAATCTTTTCACTTGGAAAAAAGTGAACAGGTTAACAGCCGGATTTCAAGGTTTCCTTGTTTCCTCCTTATCTCTACATTTTAAACATTGACAGGAATATTCACATTTCTTTCAAGGGCAGATACAGGAGTTTGAAGGCTTTCTTTGGGCTTCAAAAAGGTGAAATTCTGCCAGGAAGTTCAGCATCCTTTCCTGGTACTGAAGCCAAGGGTAGTAACAACGCACACAGCCCTTTGACGATTTCTCATCCTGCCTAAGGATGCCACACCTTAGCAACAGGACAAAGATTTATTTCTTGGTTTTCACTCTATTTTAATAGTTCTAACATATATACATCATTCACAGTTTGGAAGCCATAAGTAGCAAACCCTGGTTTCAGTTTACTTATAAAGTGATCCCAATAGCTTCCTAAAATTTAACCTTTTTGTTCCTGTCTTTAGAATTAATTGGAGCTGCGGTGGCTCAAGTGGTTAAGACGCTGAACTGCAGGCTGTGGAAGGTCGGTAGTTCAGCAGTTCGAGACCCGAGTGTGCCACATAACGGAGTGAGCGTCTCTAGTTCCAGCTCCTGCCAAACTAGCAGTTCGAAAGCAAGAAACTGCAAGTAGATAAATAGGTACCACTTCGGTGGGAAGGTAACAGCGTTCCGTGCGCCTTGGTTTTTAGTCATGCCGGCCACATGATCACGGAAACGTCTTCGGACAGCGCTGGCTCTTCGGCTTTGAAACGGAGATGAGCACCGCAACCATAGATTCAACTGGCTTTTGAGCAAGGGAATCTTTACCTTTACCTTTAGAATTAATTAGTACAACAGCTCTTTGACAAGAGTGAGCCAGTGTGCACGGGACTTAACTACATGCTTCTCTTAGCCGGTTTGGGCTCAGGAAGTACATATGAATGCCTGACTGATGCTTTGAGGTCCAATTGAGGTCCAAATCTGCACTTTAACAAGAAGGTAGGGAATTACAGCATTTAAAACAACCAGTCATAAGCAGAGTTAAACACTTCTAACCCATTGATCTAGAATGGTGTAACTTTGCTTAGGATTGCACTGTTAGCATTACCGGCAGGGCTCCTGTATATCTAACAATTGCATGATAGGCAGAATTCAGTAGGTGAAGCTTTTCCTGGCAAGACAATGGACAAGAAAAGCTTCACTAGCTAAATTTCTACCTATTTTGCAGCCTTCACAGTAGCTTATGGCTATGAGCCCTGTGGCAGAATGGGCCTGCTCTGGACTGCAGGTTATACTCTGCCCTACCCTCCAAGGTTTTTCTCAACATCTGGAGAGGTTTTTCTCTCTCTGGTAATCCACCACCACTACCTGATTTTTGTAGGATTTGCCCACTGGGAGGGTGAGGGCTCATAAGAACATAAGAGAAGCCAATGTTGGATCAGACCAATGGCCCATCTAGTCCAACACTCTGTCACACAGTGGCCAAAAATACCAGGTGCCATCAGGAGGTCCAGCAGTGGGACCAGGACACTAGGAGCCCTCCCACTATTGACCCCCCCAAGCATCAAGAATACAAAGCATCACCTGCCTCAGAGTCCCTATCTATACCTTGTGGCTAATAGCCACTGATGGACCTCTGCTCCATATGCTTATCTAATTCCCTCTTGAAGCCGTCCATGCTTGTTGATGCCACCACTTCCTGTGGCAGTGAATTCCATGTGTTAATCATTCTTTGGGTGAAGAAGTACTTCCTTTTATCTGTTCTAACCCGACCGCTCAGCAATTTCATGAAGTGCCCACGAGTTCTTGTATTGTGAGAAAGGGAGAAGGTTACCTCTTTCTCTACCTGCTCTTTCCCATGCATAATCTCATAAACCTCAATCATGTCACCCCTCAGCTGTCGTTTCTCCAAGCTAAAGAGCCCCAAGCGCTTTAACCATTCTTCTTAGGGAAAGTGTTCCAACCCTTTTATCATTCTAGTTGCCCTTTTCTGCACTTCCAAAGCTATAATATCCTTAAGGTGTGGTGACCAGAACTGTACACAGTATCCCAAATGAGGTCGCACCATTGACTTATATAGGGGCATTATGATATTGGCTGATCTGTTTTCAATACCCTTCCTAATAACCCCCAGCATAGCATTGGCCTTTTTTATTGCAGTCACACACTGTCTCGACATTTTCAGTGAGTTATCTACTCCCAGCTTCCCATCCAAGTTCAGAGGCCCTGCTACTGTGTCTCTTACGGCCCAGCACCTGGTCAGCATGGGGATGGTTTACTGTCTTGTGCCCCCCTGGAGGAGTAGCCACTTGCCTACTGCCTGCCTTCCCCCAGGTGCTCCTTTTAAAATAGTGTGTCCAAGACAGTTGAGGTCTATGTGGTACAGTCCCAGCCAATGCTCCCTCTAAGCTGTGGAGTCTTGTGAGCAAAAAATCTACTTTCTGAGCTACTGGCATTAAAGCTGTGAGTGGCTACTGCATAAATTAGTTTGTTCTGGAGCCATCCTTCCTGAGCTAGAACAAAAATGTGTAAGCCAGAGGCTAAAAAACTGTGAGCTAGCTCATGCTAACTCTGCTTAGAGGGAACACTGGTCCCAGCATCCAAAGTCACAAAGTATTTATTAAAAAGAGAATATTCACAAGCATACTTTTAGCACAGCACCAGATTGAGCAAGGAATTCAAGAGAAATAGGCAAAATGCAGTTTATCTGTCCCTCTCTCTATACATGCCCCATCAGATGTTAAAATATAAGACAGGCACCTTTAGCTTAAGAAGTTACAGATCTCTACAGATTTACCATTACCTAAAGACCTCTTCAGCTCTTCAGGCCACAGCATGGCCAATGGCCACCCCCTGCAGACCTCAGCTAAGAGTTCCGCCTGCTCTCATGGACTCAGCACCTGAAGAAACAGATCTCCTCGCTGCAAGGTGATTTTATCATATCTGTTTCTCCACCCACTGACCACATCAGGTCAGGCCAGGTCAGAGAAGCTTTTCCTGAAATCTCCAGAATTTGCTTCCTCAAGCCTCTCTACTATTTAACACCTCCAAATCTCTGTTCCCTGCTTGGAAGGGGGGAGGAGACCAGACCCTCCTATTGTCTCTAGGTAGACCTATTAGCATTTCTTAAGACGTACCTGAGGTGAGCCTGGAAAACCATTGACTGACTCCCCCCCCCCCTTGCCTGTTCTTTGCCCAGAGAGAGAGAGGAAAAAACGTTTAAAGCTCAGAGTGAAGGTTTGGCTTATTTCAAACCTCCAAAGAAAAAAATGCATTTCTTCACAGGCCCCAAAGAGAGAGTTTAGGTAGATGCTGGTGCAGGCTCCCCAAGTACTTACTGTGATTCGGTGGGGAACAAAGACGTCTTTGCAGGATTATTCCTGCGGGGACAACAGACGTGCCACACCATGCCATCGCCAGGAAGTGACGCCAGGCGATGCTCTGACAATGGGGCCAGAAACTCGATGGTACCATCGAGTTTCCAGCCCCATTGCCCGAGCGTCGTCCAGTGTCATTTTCTGGTGACGGCATGGTGCATTACAAGGAGAAATGTTCTGGCCGGGGAACATGTGTCCCCCACTGGATTGCGGTAAGTACTTGGCAACCCTATGCTGGTGTGAGAAACCACATTTTAAATTGCTTTTGCTGCTGTGAAGCCATTTAAGACAGAATTTCCAGGTTGCAAATTGGCAATCATAATTGGTAGGGATTCCCATAGAACAAGTAACAGATGTGCTGTAGCCATGACAGACAGCTGGCTGACAATGTTAAAGCCACCCAGAAACTGCAGATAGCCTAATAAGCAAGCCAGTGGATGGAGCGCTGCTTCTCATATATGCCAAAATTAACACAGTTAACATTTGTTGCATAAGAAACCAGCTTTTTTGTGCAATTGGTGGAAACAAGGAAGCTGTCAAAAGCAGGACAGAAAACTGTCTGTATTGCCGTCTTTTGTCTTCATTGCATCAAAAAGATACTCCTTTATTTTTCCTGCTTTTCCCCTTATAACAGTAGAAATATATCAAACAATAGAATTACTAAATCTAAAAACAGTCTTCCACACTGAAGTCCAAGCTGCTGCAACCTCTCAAGTCTCTACTGAGAAATCCACTACTTTCCACAAGCTGTAACCTTTTTACTCCTAAGGAGTCCTATTTAAAGCCAACAGAACTGCTCCAGTTTACATGAATTCATTTCCACCCAGAGATGAGAAAACACAACCACCAGCTTGTCCAATAAGCAGGAAAAAAAAATCACAGGCATGTATAAGTCTCTAAACAGTTTTCAACCTTTTGTTATGGTTGCCACCTTACACTTTAACAGCAATCTCACACCCAGAAATGTAGCTGCTTGAAGCTTTTCCTACTTCTTATCTCCAACAGGACAAAACACTTGAAAAATGTCTGCATGTCAAGCTGTTGCCAGAGAACAAGATTAGGGCCAGTGGAGGGGGGAGCAGCCATCTTCACTGCCAATCAAGCTGCTGACATGCTCAGGAACAGTAATCAGGTATATCACATTCCAGTCCCTTGCTATAATAAGCAGACAGCACTTCCTCCTCAGTAAGTGAATATATTTATCTTTACCACACCATTTTACACTGCCTTTTGTAAACTTACCTATGTACAATATTTGTATATCATGTTTCAAGCGTAATACTTATTTCCATGGGCAGTAATAGCAGACTACAGAACTTAGTTTCAGGTGGGTAGTCATGTTGGTCTGAAGCAACAGAACAAAATTTGAGTCCAGTGGTCTTAATGTGCCACTGGACTTGAATTTTGTTCTACAGAAATGAGTAGCATACTAGAGAAGAACAGGATCATCTTTCTTCTTAACCCATTGATTTTTTCCCCACCTTTTCATCTTAGTGTCTTGAGATGTTAAAGAATTTTCTAGCAACTTGAATAAATGTCTGCTTCTGAGAAACTCAAGAAAAGGTAATTTAATTGCACTGAATAGGATGAATTCTTGGCTCTGACATTTCTAGTATACAGATGTCAGCAGGTACAATATATGTTTACTTTGTGTTTATTTTTATATTTCAGGTTCAGGGGGATTATTATTGTGAGTAAAATATTCTTGTGGTAGAATCTAATACTCTCCATAATACAACTACTGTGCGAGCAGAGAAAAGCACCTTCACCCTTCTAGATTCCATTTAAGAATGATATATGAAACAGTGAATAATGACCTGAGCTAGTGGAATACAGCAGACTTTGGACCTGGGTCAAGAAAAGGTAAGAGCCAAGAAGAAAATCATTGACGTTATCATTGAGTGCTCCCCAAGGCAGGGCAGATGTGAGCCTCTCAGGCGAACCAAGCAGAACTGATTAGCCTACCAGCAGTATCAAGAGTAGCCTGTCCCTGCCACAAACACACTTTTCAAAACTCACAGCAGTGCTCACCTGGATCTCCTCTGTTTCATCCACCAAGAGGAAGCTTACAACATTTTCTGTCATCTTCTTCTTCTTGACCTCTTCATCCATCCCCTCTTCCTCCTCTTGGGGTCTACCACCATGGTAAACAGTAATGGGGTGCTTCCGCTTGTTTCCACCAGCATGACTCCTCTTCTGACACTCTACACACAGATTAGTTTTGCAGGCCTGGCACCGTACCACTGCTCTCTGCCTGGTACTTGTGGCATTGCTCTGCATGATATTTCCACTGGCGCCCTTGCAGGAGTCACAGTATGGGATATGACCAGCTTTAATACGGGTCCGTTCATGATTTCGTAGTCTTTCCTGCCTGTGCAGTTCTTCTTCACACCGCTGGCACTGCAGACTACCACACTCATCACACTCAAAGGTTGCCTCATCTGCTCCACTGCAAGCATAACTTTCCTGGCACAAAAGGGCAGTATTTAATCCCTTGTCTGCTGTTTGAGGTTGGGCACTCATTTCCAACAGCTGATTGTTTGCTTTATGAAACCTGCTCTATTTTTTAGCAGATTTGCACATTGGCTTTCCAATGGACTAAAGTTAGTATTTATCCTAACATGGAGGACACCCAACAAAGGTTCTTTCTCTCTTTCAATATGTATATATTAATCTCAATTTTATATTAATCACAGTTTTCTCATGATATGCCTAGTGGATTTCCCCCTTAAAACAGATGTAAACACTGCAGCTTTGAACACTGGGTCCAATACTGACCCCACTAAATTCTAGGTTAAAAGTTACAACTAAGTCAGATTTGTGTCAGAAAAGTAATCTGATATGTTTCTAGAATGTGACTCAGATTTTCTTCTCTGAGAGACCTAGACAAGAAAGAGAAAAATTATAAAGAAAAAGCAAACATTAGAAAAACAAAGGATCCACACCAAACACAAGACAGTGTTAGAAGACCCTCCACTTTTGTCCCACAGTGAAACTCCTCCTTCAAAAAGCAAAGCATTTGCAGGCAGTTACCAGATCTGCTTTTTCTTAAACAGAGTATTTCTTTGTCCTCTTATCGCAATGCTGTCTCATACATAGCCTCTATTTTAACTGCACATATTTTTAATAAAAGAGAGGCCATCACACAAAGTACTTATAGAGGTTTTTACGAAACTAATTGCCACATAGTATTATCCTATGTAGGTTTCCTCAGGTGTAAAGTTCCATAGGGCTTACTCCTAAGTAAGAGTGCATAAGATTGCAACTTTTAATTCTTTACAACTCATCTTTCACAAACAAATCTGATCAGGGTATTTCACCCCAATGCTTATCATTTAACAGGTTACTAAACCCAACAGACTAACAGCAGCTTGTTTACAGTGGTGACCTCCCCACTTACCTGCTCAAGACAAGATCATTTGACACTTATTTAAAATCTTTAAATCCACTTCTGAAAGAAAGAGGAAATCAGTAGGGTGACTGCATTTCTTCACTTGTTTACACTTGTAGCTCAACTGCTCTCAAGACAAGACCTTATCCTGAACCACAACAAACATCTATAATCCATATCAGGATAGATAATGTATATCACAGCTACTGAACTGAAAGCTACCTTACACTACTTTAAACCAGGATAAGAAAATATTTTATATTACATACTATTTCTACAATAAAGCTTCCCATAAACAACATCGTGGGGGAAGAATGAATAGACAAAACGATAAAAGCACGTCTAGAAACAAAACAGATCGCCAATAAAAGGGACCCCAATAGTCCAATCTATTGTTTACAAAACAGCAGACATCTTCCTCCTCCTCTTCCTCTCTGCAAGACTTAGTGACTAAGGAATCAGATCATAGTCTCCTCCTCCTGTGAGCTGGAAAGGAGGGGGAGAATCGTTCTTTCCCCTCCCTCAGAATTAGGGTATGACTCTCGACATGTCTAAGCCCCACCACGCAGACCTGGCACCCCCGGTGGATAGCGGGGCCAGCCCCTGCCCTGCTTTTCGCCTTCTTTCCCCCTTGTTGTCAGTAGTGATCAGCTGATCGCTGGGAACTTCAGGGTTATTTTTTTTCTCAGCTAAGACAGGAAGGTGAATGGTCGAGTGGGACAGGAGGCAGGGAGGGCCAGATGCGTTCTGGGAATTGTAGTGTTCCTTCTTCGGTAGCTGGACGCTTTCAGACCACGAACCGGACTACATGTCCCTAGCTGAAGAGCAGGGAAAAGGTCAAGCCGATGCGCGCAGCATGCTGGTAGATGTAGTTTCAAAAATCCCTGGAGAGGCTGCGGAAGTGAGGCTTGGGAGAAAAGGAGAAGAGTGTTCCCTCTAAGCTGAGTTAGTGTGAGCTAGCTCAGTTTTTTAGCCTCCGGCTCACATATTTTTGTCCTGGCTCAGGAAGGATGGCTCCAGAGCAAACTAATTTATGCAGCAGCCAAATCGCTCGCTCACAACTTTAATGCTAGTAGCTCACAAAGTGGAATTTTTGCTCACAAGACTCCAGAGCTTAGAGGGAGCATTGAGCTGAAACGTGTAATGTGGATGCAGGGGAGTTCTTGGCATTTATGGCATATTACTGTTTACTGTGCCTAGGAGAAGAAGGCTGCTATGATTAGCATGTAGTTTGGCAAAGGAGGGAGACAGAAAAGAAGTTCTCATAACCGGAGACTGTCTCCTCCGCAGCTTCATTGTTTTAACATTAAAAAAATAGTATGACTTTTTGAAACCCTGCTTTGCGAAATTATTAGCAATGAGTTCTTTGATCATGACCCAGACGGAAGAGAGGGTTGAATTAATTTTTCATTACTGGAAAAAGAACCATAGGACCTATTCAGAATATTAATCACAAATCATTTGGATTCCAGCAGTTGTACATTTTAATACATAAAGATTTTGGACATAGTTGCTGCCTTCTGTCTTTCTGCTGGATTATAGATGCCTGCCGAGATGCTAACAGGATTTATAAATAAATCGGAGTCAGTGAAACTTGTTGTGACATTTAGTATACCCTTCTTTCCATTACAGATGACACTTGTTCTGAGTAATCAGACTTTGGAGGAAGCAGCCCAAAACCATGAGGTGTTTGTATAGAGGCAACTCTTCAAATGACTCAAGTCATACTATTTCAGAGGCGAGTTTAAATGCTACAAGAGCATCATAACTGATACTGTGTACAGATTAAGTACAAAACCAAGTACAAAAACGTGCCCATATTTGACCCCACTGTTGTTGTCAGCATGCTCATTTATAATGGAGTAAATCTCTGTCAGCCTTACAAATGTGTGCTAAACTTTAACTGTAACAAAGCAGTTTGAGTGCACAAATAGTAAATATTTGCCTTGCAAATCTGCAGTAAAATAGAAATAGAAAAGAAGAAGAAGAGATTGGATTTATACCCTGCCCTTCACTACCTAAAGTGGCTTACAAACTCCTTTCCCTTCCCCTCCCCACAACAGACACCCTATGAGGTAGGTGGGGCTGAGAGAACTCTGACAGAAACTGCTCTTTTTTCAAGAACAGCTGTGCCAGAATTATGGCTTGCCCAAGGTCATCCAGCCAGGTGCAAGTGGAGGAGTGGGGAATCAAACCCAGTTCTCCCAGATTAGAGTCCGCGCACTTAACCACTACACCTAAGAGAGGCCCCTAAAGGCCCCCCAAATGGATTATTCCCCCATTCAACATATGGAACTACACATCTCTACTAAAAAGTGTAATTTACAGAATCCATTATTAAAACTGACTAGGCAACCATCCTCTTCTAAATGTTTACTATATTTCTGTTCCATCTCCAAGGAGTTCAGGTTGGCATACATAGTTCTCCCCACCTCCAAAAACCTTGGTCTTTGTAAATTTTCTAAATTAAAAAAAAATCATATGCTGCCTTTCCAGAGATTTCCTCACAAAAGTCCACAATAACTGTGAAGCAGGTTAGGCAAAGAGAATAACAAGGCTCATGCAGTGAGAGCTAATTCATATGCTATGAAGTCCTCACATCCCTCAGGTATCTGTCCCAGTCCCATCAACCAGATATATCTTGGGAGTTCTGTACTTGGAATTTAATTTCCAGACACAAGTACAGGGGTGTCAACAGGTTTATTCGACCACAGTGTATTGTTAGATATCCAGCTATACTGCTTGAATTATTATGCACCTGATTTTTTGAATGTTTATTCAGGAATAAATTTCACTGGGTTCAGTGGTGGAGTGGAGATTCCTTGGTATATATATACAGGATTGCAGACTTAAATTAATGGAGCATAGGAAAGCAAGACACTTGTACACTGAAATGCACACTGAGTGGGTAACAACAGAAAACCACCTATACACAAATCACTATGAAAAACAGGATCATAATCAAAAGCTATCTGACTCTAAGTAAAATTAATGCAGATTGCAGCCCTCAGTAAAGTTAATAGGGCAAAGGCAGAAGCACTGTCGAGCTATTACATGGGTTTCAATTGATACTTAAAATAAATGGGTTTCTACTGGTGCTTAAAATAATCTGGGTGTCTCACAGACTAGTCTGAAAAGGCTTTCCTATCAGATGTCCCCAGTTTATTTGATTAAAGTGGTTGTGCTCATAGAAGGGAAATTGATCAGAAATACCAGGATTCAAATATTTTATCCTGTTGTTGTAAGCTTAAATTTGTCAACAGACATTTTTGTCAAAATTTAAATGTTTCTCAAGGTGTGGTGATAAAAAATTTTTTAAAATGTTTTGATCGGCTCATAGATACAGCAGTTATATATAATAAATATCGCATATGTGAAGGGTCCATAAACATACAATTGTTTTATTATAAACATTATATCTTTATATTACCTCACAGCAACTCATTTTCAGCATGGCATGTCAAACAAAATAATATCCAGACTGTGGCCCCGGTCACACGGCAAAGTTGTCGCGGGAGAGGCACGGATGGTGGGCGGATTATCCTGGCGCGATCACACCCCAACATCTAGGAAGTGGAGTGCACTCGTGGCTTACCGCCGACAATGCGCCTTAAACGTTTGCCACGGGCTGCCTCCAGATACCTGTGGTGTGATCGCGCTGGTACGCGCATTCCCCTCCAGTCCCTCGTTTACGCGCCGGCGCCGAGGGAAGGACTGGTGGTGTGCCGCCGGTGCGTCTGATCGTGTAATCGCGCATCAAACTGCCCCGGGGCAATTAGCCACCCCCCCCCACAATATCCGGCCTGTGTGACCGGGGCCACAGATGACCAGCTGAAATGTTGTGTTAATGGTGTGAGTGTGCCAAATATTATGTCAAGGCAGTCCAGTGTGGGAATTTAACACAATGTGGGAATCAGCCCTAGGTCTTAAAATAAAAATTATTTGAGAGACAGACATTTAATGTAGGTGGTATATAGGGATGAAGACTGATCCTCCTGGTTAAACATAAAGGTAAAAAAGCATCCAGGGTAAGTATGTCTTCACTTCTTCTGGCAAACAATTTATCCTAATAAGCTATTTCCCTTGCCCAGTTTGATATTTTGAAAGTATGATTATTACTTTTTTCCCCAAGCACTTTTTAAAACGGAAGGCAAGACAGAGATTCAGGTTTGTTCAGTTTTACAAAATGTCAGGGGGGAGGGGTCTATTGTCTACTTGTTACAGATAGACAGCTGCTGAAAGAGGAACAGTCCATGACCATGGACATCAATTGGCCCTGGGAGGCGGGAATAGACCTCTCCGTGGACTGTACTACATCTTGGCACCATGGCTTTTCAAGTTACCAGCGCTAATTGTTTGAAAGAAAGATCTGAGCTACGTTCGGGAAGGGGGTCAGGGGATGGAAATGAACGAAACCGTATTGTTCGTTTCCGTGGTGAGGGAGGGAGAATCCAGTTAACCTCCAAGATGGCAGCTCTTGCTCTTCGCAAACAATCATGTGCTGACATTGACTGCCCACAGCAAAAATGGGAGATAAACCAAGATGGATAGCCACGTTAGTCTACCTGTAGTAGTAGAAAAGAGCAAGACTCCAACAGTAGCACCTTAAGGGCTAGTATAATGTGTAGCAGCTTTCGTATCTGAAGAAGTGATCAGTGACTTATGAACGCTCATACTCTGCCACAAACGTTGTTACACTTTTAGGTGCTAATGGACTCTTGCTCTTTTCTACAACAAAAATGGGGAGAGACAACGATCTCTCCTGCCCTCCCTGGTTGGCGTCGCTCTATGGTCGCGCAGCCCAAACTGTATTTCCTCTGTTTGTGCGACAGACATACCATGGAGCTGAACGATATTCCTAGACATTCCCTCCCATACACAGGAAGAGGTTCTATCCCCATGTCTATGGTCCGGCTAGCGCGGAGCAGGCCGGTAGTCTGACGAAACGCGCTGAGGGGAGGTTATTCACATGACCAGTCGCGTAGAGCGGCGGCGCTTGCGGCTCTGTGCGGTGCGTTCGCGGCCTAGTTGCCTTTGCCGGGCTCAGAGGCGTCGAGAAGGACGGGCCCTGCTTCCCCCAGCCAACGATTGCGGTGAGAGGCGAATGTAGCCCGAGCCACGGGCCCTCCGAAAGGAGCGGAGGAGGGAGCCCAGCAGCGTGCAAGGGCGAGGCAGGCCTTCCGATGGCAGGCACCGGCGGCACTGGCGCCACCAGACCGGGGGGCGGGAGAGGGCTGACTCCGGTCTCCTTCTGTCCCCCCCCCCCGCGTGTCTCTTTTGGGGGGTGGGTCTCTGGGTGGCGAGCGGCTCTTCTCGGGTTTGTGCTCCTCGATTGCGGGGAAGGAGGGAGAGGGTGCGGTGGTGCAGGAGCAGGACATCTTTGGGGAAGGCCGGTCAGTCCGTTTAGAATGGGTATGCGGGGGGGGGGGTTTCCTATCTCCTGGTTCAGGCGCTCTCAGGGCTCCTCTTCAGACTTGCATGTTCTGTCCTTGAGAGCAATAGCCGATATGCCTGGGCGAATCACAGCAGTGCAGGCGGCACCATCATCTCAAATGTAATGTCTTTTAAAATATGTGTGATTGGCGCAACGTGCCCTTAAACTTTCCAGTGACCTCTCGTTTGCCAGACAGCAAATCTCTTACTAAGTCTTAGCCAGTGAACTGATTTTCATTTCTCTCTGAATTCTGATTGTGGACTTGCACTGAAAACATACAAATAGCTTCGTAGAAGTACTGTGGCATGCCCACATACGATGATTGGGGTTCATCAGCAGTGTATTGACTAGCAGTTAATTGCTCTTTAATGTGAACAGGGCTTTGAGTTGTTCTGAGGCTGATTTGCACATCCTCAGTGGAAGTTCTCTGGTGTGTTTAAAAAAACATGTCTACAAGGCTTTCTTGAAACGATCCATTGATTTTTGTGGAATTTCCTTTGCAGTAGGCTTGCAGCCTAAGTAATGCTGTGAGAGCCACTGTGAACTCTAAACAGCCCCAGAGAACTTATGGTAAATTAACACTGTGAATTTATGCATGTATCAGTGAACATACAAAACATTACCGTTTATCCACAGCTCTTTGCTGCTTTGCTCTTCAAGAGGTCAGTTTTAGACAACATTTTGATCTAAGAATTTGGGGAAAACTCTAAATGCATTGCATGCAGAATAAGTTTTTCTGCTTGTTACTTCAGCAAAAATATCATTAATTAAACTAAACCTATGCATTTATAGTGCAAACTGTGCCCATTACAGAGATTTTATAGATGTAAAAATAAAATCTAAAATGGGATGGGACGAGAAGGGCATAGGAGAACTATTTTAAACAATTATTGTATATAGCGTGACTATTTCCAGTTCTGTTAAATTAATTCTCTCTACAATGATATTTTGTGCCATGGATTGCAAATATTTTTGGTGCAGTAGTATTTATGATGATTAAAAACATTTTTATGCCACCTCTCCACCGAGTCAGTATCCACCAAGTAGTGAACATTAAAACATTTAAACAAAAGTACAGTTAAAATTATAAAAATCAATTAAAACACGTAAACACACAGCACTGTTATAATGTTGAGTGGAATGTAATTATGACTGACAACTTCGGTGTTTTAAAGTTTTCCAGAATTGCTTGATATAATATTAAAGATTATTTCAATAAGTGGGAAATATTCTAGGAGCATGCAAGGCTTCCATTTACTTTTTTAATGGTATGCTCCGTTCTCATCACTGGATTCTGTCACCTTGGCTCTGGTACCTTATAAAAAGCTCGATGGAATTCATTTTCACCCTTCATTTTTCTTTTAAATATTCTGGTTTTAGTGAAAGAAATTTGTCTTTTACAATGATTAATCTTAAATGTATTGTCCCTTCTTTGACCTGCTCGTATCTATGTATTTTTGCTAGCATCCAAAGCTGAACAAGATACAGTAATTTCTAATCTACAAGCTACATCTTCTCTTGTACACTTTATATTGTTTACTGACAAACTGCTTTAAACAAACTGGGAAGGAGTTCATTTTCCTTATTTCCCCCCTCCTGTACACAGGCATTTACTAAGCCTTGCCACTATTACTTCAGTATCTCTGGAGTCATCATTCCCCCATCCTCTCCATTTCTGCTGTGAGGTGTGAATGCTTATTGCTCATCTAAACTTCTGCAACCTCCTCTTTGCTGGCATTTCTTCTACAGTCTATTAGTTAATTTAAAACACAACCCTAGCAATTTCCAATACTCTGATACTCCTCAAGGGCTTGATCCTCCCCTCTTTTAGTTGAACACTGTTAGTCATTACATGTACTAATGACTAGACTAGTGATACAGAATTTTCAAAGATCTTGAAAATGGGAAGAAATTAACAGTTTAATGACTGTTGATGACCTTGATGGATTTGAAGTTGTGGGGTGGGAATTGACACATAGTGCCTTAAAGACCAATTTTTTTTTCCAGGGCATAAGCTTTTGTGATTCAGCGCTCACTATCTCTTTTAACAAAATGAGCTTTGGCTTATGAAAATTTATATCCTGGAAATGTTATTGATCTTTAAAGAGCTACTGGACTCTAGTTTTGCTCTACTCCTGCAGGCTAACGTAGCTCCCCACTTGAAACTTGCAATGCTTAAGTTTCGGTACAAAAATATTGGTTGTATCCTTTGGACTCGGAAAGTACTACGTAAAACAGACCTGTCCTGATTCATTCCCATAGTTTGGGAAATGTGTTTGATTATATCTGTTTAAATGTTTTGCCCTATCCCAAGGGTTAACAACAGATTGCACTAAATTCTTCCCATTAAATCTTTGCAACAACCCTTTGTAATCAATTCAACTGGGAGAGATTGAACTGTTGAATGCTACCCTGTAAGCTTCATGTTTACGAATGGATATGATAGTTGAATCTCTTGTAGTATTACCTCTTCTGACCAATTATGGTATTAAATATGCTTTTATTACATAGACATTTCTAATTGTGCCATTTAAACCAATGTGATTTGAAAATATTGTTGAAGTTCTAAAGTATTGAAGGAGATCAGCAACTGTTTGAAATATTAATATAAATAGTTAAACCATTTTATTGATGGAAGAGTAGTTCATTAAATAGTTTGTGGCCTCCCCATCCCCCCATTTTTCACTTTTCCAACATTAGGAATAATGGTTCCCACATCTCCATTAAAGTTTCTGGATTTTCCCTCTTGTATCCTCCTCCCAGTGCCAAAGGTATCTCATTTCTTTTCCTTTCTCGTCTCCTTGCCCTGTGCATGCTCATTTGGTGTCTTTATTTCCCTCACCTGCATTCTTGCTTTGTACCATGCTGCTTTCTGTTTTTTATACCAATCTCTTTTCCCACTATGCCATTAAGCCACTCTCTCCACAGTGAAATCCTGCTTCTAACCAAGTTCTTCTGCAGTCTGTACTGGATTATCAGACCTTCCTTTTTTAAATCCATTAACTTTTCTGTTCAACTACTCTTACTATTTCTTTGCTAAATTGTCCTTAATCTCAGAACGTATGAAGCTATCTTATATCAAGTCAGCCCATTTATCCATCACATCCACTATTGTTTGACTGGTAGCAGTTTTCCAGGGCCATAAATTTTCCCGGCAGTTTTCCCAGCTCTGTTTCTGGAGATTCTATAAGTTGAAGTGCCAGAAACTTAGGGCTTGTCTGCATATACAAAGTGTGTGCTCTACCACTGCAGTAGACATGGTTTATAGGCTACAATATTTGTATTTATTTAAATGATTTCATGTCTACCTTGATATATCTAAATCACTGTATCAGAAACCAATGTAAAAAAACCCTATATGAATTGAAACCTCCAAAAAAATAACAGAAATAAGCCAATGCAAAACAAATCAGCAAAACAACCAGCAAGAAAAGGTGAATACAAAAGAGCAGAAACAGCAGTAGCAGAAAATAGATGAAACTCAAAAGCTCTCCTAAAGAGCACTGCTGAATCTTGGTTTTTAGGGAAGATGTGGTTTATCTGCAGAAATATTTTGTGAGGGAAAAGCATTTGGTGCCCAGTGATGTGGTTCTGATCTCAGAGTCAAGCTAACAAAATAAGTTATTATAAAAATACAAATAGTTCCATAGTCTCAGTATCACTGTTTATTTCTCACAGCGACTTGCTGAATTTTCAGCATTGGGTCAAAGGAAGATCTTAACATGTAGGTAGGTTTGTATGGAAATAAGTGATCCTTTAATGTTCTGTATCCATTAAACATTAAAGATTTTAAAGTTTAAAAACAGCACTTTAAATTCAGCCCATAAAGGAACAGGAGCTAACTGAGTTGATGTGAACTGACATCTGATCCATGTGCTGGCCTAATTCATAGCCCAGTCACCACAATCTGAGCTAGTTGCAGTTTCTGGATACTTTTCAAAGGCAGCCTCTTGTAGAATGCATCATCAATAGCTCTAATTCTCAGTGTGGCCAACTATGTGGATGGTTAAATTCAGAGACTGGAGCTGTGACCAGACAAGACAGATATTCCTATGAACCCCAATAAAACCCTAGGTTTGCAGAAAAATCAGAATTATTTTTTTTTAAAAAAAGTTGGGGGACAGGGGATCAGAGGGTTGTGAGGAGGAAGGAAAGAGTCTACAGGGCAAAATTAGGTACCCTCTGGAAGTCCTGTGTGTTCCGTACTGCACAGCTGGTCCAGCCCAGCAGCTGGTTCCACACAACTAGGTTTCTTGGATGCAAGGGGGAGAGGAAGCTGAAGATGGGGCAGATAAAGGTAGGGTAGCTGAGGGGTGCAAAGGAGAGAAGAAAGCAGGGAGGGGGGACAAGCTATGGCTTTCAGGGAAGGGAAAAGAAGAAATAGCAGGGAAGTAAAAATTAGATGCCCCCTCCCTGCCAACTCCTTGTGGGTTCCCCACTTATGAATTACTGTGAATAGGGCACAGTTATTGAAGCAACCAAAATCACATTACATGGGATGCTGGGTATTCTGTGGTTGAACCTCGCCCCCTTTTTAGTCTCCCCAAAAAAGCAACCACTTGGACCTCCAACCTGTCTCATGAACCTAGGTGGGAGGTTTACCCCCTCATTCAGAGTTCCTGTATGTTTGCACCAACTTATGTGGGGCTGTTTCAATATTTTGTGAGGAGAAAGCATTTGTTGCCCAGTGATGTGGTTCTGATCTCAGGGTCAAGCTAACAAAATGAGTTATAAAATACAAATATTTATTATGTTGTAAACATTAGTAAAAGATAAAATAGGTTAAAGGAAATGATCCAAATATCAGACACTTAAAACTTTTTACACGCAGAGCTGATAGTTTTACGTATACAATTGATGGGTATATTTTATGACCAGTAGACCATACGCGTTCTGGCCCCTTAGGGCCTTCTTCAGTGGTCAATATTACTATTGTAAAACAACACACATCCAGAATCTAGAAATCAATATATAAAAAAGATTTTCTTTAGAGCCGGGTGTTGCTTTCTCATGTGATGTGCAATTGTTAAAAGTTTACACAGTAGGCCATGGATAATCTCTCATGGTAACTGCACACGCTCTCCAAATTGTAACAATTACCCGGTGTGTCTGGATGTGTGTCTCTTCCATCAAAAGTAGCAATCATTTCTTTTAACCTATTTTATTTTTTACTAATGGGTACACCATAATAAATATTTGTATTTTTCTAATAACTTTGTCAGCTTGACCCTCATATAGCACAGCCATATCTTGGGTCGAGTCCCCCCCCCCTTTTTGTGGTTCTAATCTCAGTCTGTACCCTTTGCAACTGCAATTTAGAAAGAAAAATTGGGAGCTCCACTCACAGAACTTGTAGCATCACATGTAGTTCACTCTTGGGAACTGCCTTGTCTTGTACTTCCAGGTGCAGTGGTGGATGCAAGAACGAGAGACAGTGCAGCCCCACCTTTAATCACTTGTGTTTTGATACTGTGTGCCAGTGGTGGGCAGTGAATGGCATACATGCCAAACAGTGATGTACCGGTCCACTATGCTGGGCACATAAGGCCTGTTCTTTTTCTGAGCAACCATGGCAAGCAAGCCTGGTGAAATCACCACTGCGGGCAGCAGTGTGGGACATGGTAAAGGGCATGGTTTGTGTCCATCATCACCTCCTGGCTTTGTAGAGCCACTAGTTGGGTCTGAGATGAGTCCCTGAGGGGCTTGTAGTGCTGCTGGGCTTTGCTTGTTCCCAGTGTGTCTGTCCAGGTACACATCTGATATCTTCTCCCCTTCCCCCTGTTGTTTGCCAGCACACCTTTACAGGTAGACACTGAGTTTCTTTCAGCCCCCAACCCAAAAGCCTACCTGTACTCTGTGCTGTTCTAGTATATAGGTTTCTGTTAAATTATGGTAGCTATAGACTAATTTAGGGGCCACGGTGGCTCAGAGGTTAAGATGCTGAGCTGCAGACAGGAAGGTCTGTAGTTCGGCTGCTTGAGACCCTAGTGCCGCGTGATGGAGTGAGCTCCCATCTCTGGCCCCAGCTTCTCCAGCCTAGCAGTTCGAAAGCAAGAAATTGCAAGTAGATAAATAGGTACCGCTTCAGTGGGAAGGTAACAGCGTTCCGTGCGCCTTGGCGTTTAGTCATGCCAGCCACGTGCCCACGGAAAAAGTCTTCAGACAGCGCTGGCTCTTCGGCTTGGAAACTGAGATGAACACCGCCCCCCAGAGTCGGATTCGGCTGGCTTTCGAGAAAGGGAAACCAATATACTAATTTATGTACATACCAATATGTAAAAATTACTTGATTTTGTTTACCTTGAGGACAAATCCATCCACTAAACTTAAAGCCAAGTGCTTGAATCATTTAATTTCTGAGTGTTTCAAATATTAAGTTTCCATACTCTTGAGTAGTGAGATTTATTTATACAGTGGGAAGTTGCATGTTGAAGGAAAGCTGAACTGTCAAGGACTTGTGTGGTTTTAAATCCCAAGATGTTCTTTCTTAAAGGGATTGTGAAACACTCTTCTTCTACTTGTCATGATATAGAATGGCATTGTATTGAATTTTAGGAGGTTGGTAGTTTCTGCACATTAGATGCAGAAATGTCACATATTTTCAGGTAAAAAAACTGTGTCATAATATTCCAACATGTTCACTGCCTTTCTTGCACAATGATCCACTTTGTAGTAAGCTCATTAGAACGTATAAGAGGGGCTCTGCTAGATCACATCCATAGTTTATCTAGTCTGGTGGTCCTGTTCCATGCAGTAGCCACCCATTTGCCCCAGGGGGCCAACAAAGAGGACACAGAGGCCAAGGCCTTCCCTTGATTTTGCCTCCTAGTGCTAGAGAGGTCTACAACCTCAGGATGTGGAGGTTCCTTTTAGTAATCTTGGATGATGATTGTTGATGGACCTCTCCTCCATGAATCTGTCTAATCTCATTTTGAAACTAGCTAGGCTAGTGGCCATCACATCCACTAGAGCAAATTTTCCAGTTTAATCAATAAGTGAATTATTCTCTTACAAAGGAATTTCAAAGGGAGATTAGAAAGAGAGACTGCTGAATTGCAATTGAAAATGAAGCTCAAATGTATCCACCTGGATTGAATCAAGATTTAGACTTCCTGTCTCATTATCAATGCTGATTTCTCCATGCCTATTACTTCTCTGCTTATCTCACCTAATCCAATCATGTCTGCTATTGTTATCCACCTGCTATTGTCATTTGCCTGCTAATGACATTCAACACCTGAAATCACTCCACTTTCCAATAAATAGGACTGATGGACTCCCATTCTAGCTGTATCTGAAGAAGTGAGCAAAAAGCTCATACCCTGCCACATATTTTGTTAGTCTTAAAGGTGCTGGTTGATTCTTGCTCTTTTCTACTACTCAATAAGTGAAGAAATACTTTTGCCCATTCTGGATGTATTGACCATTAACTTCATTGGATATTCCTGGGTTGTGGTGTTACAGAAGAAGGAAAACGGTTCTGTCTGCTTTCTTCGCCCCATAAATTTATAATCCTTTATTCTATCTCCCCCCCACCCCATCTTCTTTTTTCTAAAGCCCAGTTTTTCCATTTATGTGATATGTTTTTTTGAGATGTGGTAACAAGAAATGTTCACACTATTCTATATGAGGCTGCACTATAGATCTAAAGAGCATTACAGTCAATGATGTGGAGCAGGCCTGATACAGTGTCTCCATATACTTGTCCAATACTGTGAAAGGGTTTCACAGTTCAAGTATTTTTCTCCTGATAAATATCGGAAATATCAAGAATTGGGTCAAGAAGCCTTTCATTGTTCATAGCTGGTACATGGTACATTGACTTTTTAAACTTTAAAGATATGCTATTTTTAACAGGAAGACAAGGCCTTGAATCTCTGGGGGCCAGGTCTATCCCCATTGAAAATAATGGTAATTTAAAGTTTAAAAGGCTGGTTGGTGCACCATGGAGCTAGCGGCCATTCCTCTCTCCCTCCCTGCTCTTGTGCTTCTGTGGATAATCAAAAAAGTATCATTTTATATGAGAAAGTTGGGAGGGCAATATTTGAAGTGTTCAGATACTTCCAAAACGATAACTAATCATAATGATGCCCTTTCTGACTTTGTCATATGGCATTAAATTGATAGTGTTGAAAGTGGATGCCCCTAATCCTCACTCTCAGGATCAGGTAAAGGAAGGATGTGTCTCAACCCCAATATTTACAAGTGGTTAACAGTGCAATTCTAGGCAGAGTTGCACCATTTAATTCAGTAGGCTTAGAAGAGTGTAACTTTGCTTAGGGTGGCATTATAAATCACTCCCCCCCCTACACACACAAACAGTTTCAACCTGTTTTTAATAAGTTGCCCATTTTGAGCCTTTGGGACAACATGAAGTACAAATGTAAGCAAACTGTAGAGCAGCACATGTTCTGAAGCTAATTAGGTCCATCTTTTTTTCTAGGTTACTACTAAAAATGTCTTTTCCACCTCACTTGAATCGCCCTCCTATGGGTATCCCGACACTACCACCTGGAATCCCACCACCACAGTTTCCAGGTTTTCCTCCACCTGTACCTCCTGGTAAGTTATATCTGAATCTAATCAGTTAATCCAAACTCTTGTTATACTAATCAGTAGTTAATCATTTCATTTTAAAATTTATTTTTGTGCCATAATTTAATGGGGAGTACTTCTATCCTTGGAGCACTTTACTGTTACAGTTAGTTCTGTTTGCTAAGTATTTGCTTTGAAAAATAGCTTAACCTCTGGTCAACTTTGCTGTATTAATATAACCTCTTCTTTTCTCAGGGACTCCAATGATTCCGGTGCCAATGGGTATTATGGCTCCTGCACCAACTGTAAGTATCATATAGTAAAAAGTACTGGTGGTGACTGTGAGCACAGTCATCTCTGTCATGTCTGCTGGGCTACAAATGTACTAATGTTTACCTGTACATTATAGTTAGCAAACTGGGGATATATTTTCTTCCTTCTCTAGTACAGATTCTTACCCCTTAGCTTTTACAGGCTTTTAAAATTATATCTACACTAATGCTGTCAGTGTGATGGAAGCTTTCTATATGCTTGATGCTAACCGTGGTTCTCAACTAGGATTTGCAAACCTGTCAAAAACCTGGTTAAGTTGGGAAGCCTGGTTAGCATTGAGGCCAATAAAACAAGATGTCATGATTACAGCAAACAAAGGAAAGGTGGTGGGTATTTGCATCAGTAGTGGGGAGGGGGAAGTGATTTGAAGACTTGCACACAGTTTGCAGAAAGTGATTTTTAGGGAGATCGTTTTCTCAGACACTGCTCAGTCTCATTTTTTAATCTCCTAATTTAGGTAAAAGTGATAGCTTTGGGGCTGGCATTCCCAGTTTGTAAAGGACTCACATAAAGTTATAGATTTAAAGATCTAGCATGTTTGAATGTATAAGAAATCTGTTTCACATTAGAGATTCAATTCAGTAATTAAAAATATTTTCTGGCTGTGGGTGTTGTTATTTTGCATGAAGTAGAATCAGATCAAGAAATAATTGCCTGAAGACAGTAAACCTTGTAAACAAAATTTGTTCAGGCAAACTATTTAATAGGAAATTCCTTAAAACAAGCATATTACTAAATAACATTGATAGTGGTTCTTTCCTTTTATCATGTTAAGGAGGTAGTGTGTTGAATATCCCTTTATTGATCAGTTTGTAAATGTAGCGTTTCTGGGCAACTTTACTGTAATTAAATTAAAGTCTTTCCCCCTCTTTTTTAGGTATTGGTTCCAACCACAGTATCGATGGTTGGAAAGCACATGGGAGTTAGGAAGGAACATCCAGGTCTAAAGAATAAGGAAAATGATGAGAATAGTGGTCCCACAACCACTGTCTTTGTAGGGAACATATCAGAGAAGGCTTCAGACATGCTGATAAGACAGCTTCTTGCGGTAAGTGGAATAGTTTCTTAAAATTTGTCCTATTGGTGTAATAATACAGATAATTTTGTATTACTTAATGACATCACCCACACACACACCAACCCCAGATGCTAAAATCTACAACTTGGATGAGAGGTATGAGAGGAAGAAGTGACCACAATCATATACGTGCTCCTGAAATCTGCATGCAGTTCCATATGAATAACATAGTAATTTTGAAGAAAAAGCATGTGTGCTGTTTTTAGATGATGCATGTATGTAATGTTTGTATTGGGACGTTGCCTGCTATCTGCAGTTTTTAAGTTGTTGAGTTTCTTTAGATTAACATACGTTGCCCAGTTAATTGGTATGGACTGAAAAGTTTTTAACTAGTTAACAGTATTGGAGAAAAAAAGTAGGATTGGGATGGGAATAGTTTTTAGGAAAGGCATGAGATAAACTATGGTTTGCTACTAGGGTTGCCAGGTCCCCCCGGCTACTTGTGGGGGATGGGGGGGGAGGGTTGCCAGATCCAGGTTGGGAAACTCCTGGAGATTTTGGGGATTGAGTCTGGGGAGGACAGGGCCCTAAGTGGAGTACAATGCCACAGAGTGCACCCTCTAAAGCAGTGATGGCGAACCTTTTAGAGAACCTTTTAGAGACCAAACTGCGACCCAAAACCCACTTATTTATCGCAAAGTGCCAACACGGCAATTTAACCTGAATACTGTGGTTTTACTTTAGAAAAAACAACTCATATGTTTACTTAAGATGATCCAAACAAAGTAAGGAAAGCAATCCCAAATGCTTCCATTTACTTAAAATTATTCGGCAGAGAATTCGACACTTTAATGATGGGCTGGGGCGATGGCACGCGTGCCCACAGAGAGAGCTCTGAGTGCCACCTCTGGGGTGGTTCCTTGGTGCGAACCAGCTGAAGAAGAGGTCCCTTCTGAGGGCACATTCCCCTTATCCTCAGCACGGTGCCCTGTTTCTTCTCGACCCTCATGCTTCCTGACAGCGGCAGGGCTGCCATTTTCAGAGTTGGACATATGTAGCAAGTCCCTGAAAGTCTTCTCCATGCGCCTAACTGACTGTCTCTGCTTTTCCCAGTCAGCCACCTTGGCCTTAAGGGTGCAAACTTGTTCCCTGAGAACTAGGAGCTTCTTGCACCAGGCACACATCCAAGACTTCTGTCCAGTGGGCAGATAGTCATACGTGTGACACTCCATGCAAAACACTGGATAGCCCCCAACCCCCTGCTGCCATTCTGCCTTCATAATTGCTTTTTAAAAAATGAATATATATAATCCCCCTTTTAAAACCCTTCGTATTTATGTGGCCCTCCTTATAGAAGTCTACTTACTTTACTGGGAATACAAGGAGACTAGGGCCCTGGCTTTCTGGCCCTTCCTGGGCTTCTTACAGAGCCCCTAGTCTAAGAGTCCCTCAGCCCGCTTGTGGGGAGGGCGGGGTAAAAATACTTAAATAAATAAAAATAAATAAATAATTAGGTGCTGCCTTAAATAGAAGCCTCACCCAGCAGAGGGCAGGGCCAGCAGCTATTCAAATTACACCCAGGCAATCCAATTACAGTCAAACAAATCACCCTTTCTCACCCTTTCTCAAACAGCCATGACTCTGCAACAACTTAAAACTCACCCATACACTCCCAAACACTATCCTCTCACACAGTACCCTCAGCTAAATCTCCTCAGCTGAAAGCAAATTTAAAAAACTCACCCCTCTAGCAGCTTCGTCTCCTGCTGCTTCTCTGAGCTCAGCCACACATACACAAAGAGTGGAAGGGGTATGAAATAGCAAGTAAGTGTCCAGACAGTTTGATTAGTAGAGTCATTAATAATATGATAACAAAATGCATTACAGAGATCAGTTAGCTGAAGGGCCATGCAACAAGAGTACAAGATCCCCCTTTGTGGGCTCCCGGTGTGATCCTGATAATGCACATAAGAGTGCCTTATGGATGCTAGAGCCAGTGATTACTTGCCAGAAGGAAGCCCCAATACAATGCATGTATGAATTATGGTCATTTATAATGTTCACCTCAGAATTTACATTTCTTTTCCTAATAGTTCCTAAAGCAGCTTTTAATCCAGTCTCTTGGTTCATGATTCAGTCTGAAGACAAATGAAGTCAGAATTCATTTTTAGTGATGTTCACTATAATAGGGTTTTTTTTAAAAAAATCAGACTTTTAAAATAGATGCCTGTTTTATTCACACTCTTGGGAGATGATGGAGTATAGATTTTTAAAGGAGTCTGATGTATATAGAGAAGCAAATCTGGAGGCAGTAGGGTGGTTGGGGGCAGTGGGTAGCAGAATGATACTTGACACAGGGATATGCCACACTAAATATGATTCTAACTCATGGCAATCAGATGAACTGGAGGACTTACTTCAGTTAAATCTATGGGGATACTTTTGAGAGTGTTTTCTTAGTTTTGCCCTGATATGCATAGATGCATTTGCTAAGTAAGCATAAAATATATGTATTTACAGAAATGTGGTTTGGTTTTGAGTTGGAAGAGAGTTCAAGGAGCATCTGGAAAACTACAAGGTATGTGCTTTATCCCCTCAATGTTAAAATAAGAGGTTTGCGACTTCACTGGTATTTTTCCATTGCACACACTCAATCAGTATGGGACTAACCTTTTTTTAGCCTCCAGCATTTATGATCCAGTCCTGTGAACCACTCTGCCAGCTATCAAGTATATAAGATGAAGGGCAAGGGTTGGTTAGTGCAACATGGCAAGTTAGGGCTTTGATCTGGTATTGCTGCGCTGGCCAAGTTTATTTTGCCGGCACAATGTTTGTTGATGTAGCTGCCCTAGCAGATTCACCGGGCATGGGTATGGGTGGCAAAATTCAGTAGGGCTCACATTTGGTATCCTCTGCAGCCAGTTACATTGCAGAAACCTTGTGTTCTTGAACTATAATTGCTGGATGACTGTAATGGGAATTTTAACTGAAAGGTAATACCACAGGATAGATGTGACTTAAATGGTCTGTAGAACCCACCACCTGTAGGTACCAGAATTTATAGTATAGTAATTATTTTTAAATATTATTTTCTAAATGTTCTGAAATATGCAGTTTATTGATTCATAAAGCGAACTGCTAAAATTGTTGAAAAGGCACTTTGTGTGTGTGTCTGCATTCAGTTATGAAGATAAACCAAGGTTTGATCCAAAGACTGCATATGGTCCAGTAAACATGGATTTGTGGGTTGGCATCAAACCAGATTTTAGCCACTTTGTTAATTGCATTTTGTACCTGTTGTGATTGGTATAGCAGCTCCCTTGCACTTGCAAACCATAGTTGATTTGCAAACAAGGATATCTTACACAAACCATGAGTTGTTGTGATATCTCAATGTAGCCTGTGCATCTGCATACTCCTGCATTGTGTGTAATTTTAATTAAATATTTTTAAAACATCTAAATTATTCACCTCCAGCCTTTGGATTTTGCGAGTATAAAGAACCAGAATCTACACTACGGGCACTCAGATTACTACATGATCTTCAAATTGGAGAGAAGAAGCTCCTAGTGAAAGTTGATGCCAAGACAAAGGCTCAACTGGATGAGTGGAAGGCAAAGAAAAGGGCTTCCAATGGGGTATGTATACTTCATATGACTACTCTTAACTAAGAGGGGAGAAGCAACTGAACTACCATTAAACTAGTTTGGAATTATGTGCCATTCATTTTTGTGCCTGCTTTGCTTATGATGTGCTATTGTTTTAAATTATGTCTCTTAAGACAAGTACTAAGTACTTCCATTGTGTCTGATTTTCATGGTTAGTTTTTCCCCAGTTTTCCTAAATTCCCCAATTTAGAACAGACTGCATTTTCTACTTAAGTTTATAATCCAATTTCTCTACTGATAGCTGCACATTAGAGATCAACAGTTGGAGACTTGAGGCAAAATCTGGCTGTTAGGATAAAAACCATGTGTCCTGTCCCCCCTTCCTGTTGCTAATCCAGAACAGGATTGCAGGTTGTTGAAATAAAATTTTTGGTATTTGGATAGACCTTTGGGATAGTTTTATGGGGATGAAATCCCAGAAAATGCTTTGTTCAGTAAATGTTTGTTCCTGTGCACTTTATTACATAAGATATAAAACATCAGCCATAGCAGGCTATGAGTGTGTCATAAGCAGAAAGCAGGAACATACTTGTGGAGCAGACAGCTCAAGAAGTGAGTGTATGAATAAAACACATACATGCAGTATAGCATCAAGGTGCCAAGCATTTACAAAGAAGCATTCTGAAAACTTTTTATACATGAGGAGCACTGAGCTTGAGACTAGTCCTCAAAGACTAGTAAAAAAAAGAGCATAAAAAAGAGCGGCAGGAGCTCATTAGCATAAGACTATTAGCATAATAGCTCATTAGCATATGCTGTGCCCCCTGACATCACTGGAAGTGATGTCACAAGGAGAGGCATCTTCAAAAGCCTCCCCTCCCCTTTCCCAGCCGGCCTGCTAAGGTGGGCTGGGGGGGGGGGGCAAAGAGAGAAAGGGTTTAAAGAACCCCATCTCTTTTACTGGCTCCTGCTGCAATAAATTAGATTGATTGAAACCCCTTCTCTCTAGAGTTGCGCCGCAATGGCGGCGCAATCTATCCATTATATTTTATTGGGCCCATAGAATACAATGGAAAGGTCGCACCGCTGCTGCGACTCTAGAGTGAAGGAACGTGGGGAGCTGGGGGCGGGGCTTGCCACCACTGCCATTTGTGTCTGCTCCTGGGCTGCCGGAGCAATGCTCCGGCGGCTCCAAATGACCCCTGGTTCTGAGGACAAATTAGTTCATTTCAGAGAGCAATACATAAATCCACAAAAGTTACAGAACACTTTTTAGGTGGCTGCCAATTGATATATACGTGAACTTAAAAGTCACTTTTTGAAGATATTTTGTTAAGATCAGAAAACAATGGAACAAATTCTAAATATTTACTTGATACATTATTATCCCACACTTCTCAATTGAACTCAAGGTGGTGTACATTGTTCTCCCTATTTCCATGTTATGCTCAAAACAACCATATATAAAGGGGTAGGGTGGGATGAGTATGTGACTGGCCTACAGTCACCTAGCAGACTTTATGGCAGGGTGGGGATTTCAATTCGGGTCTCCCAGATCCTAGTCTGACATCCTAACTAGTACACTGTGTTGAGTTTCCAGAAAGTTCCACATTTTAAAAAGAAAGGGAAGTTTTAATTTGGGATTTTTAGAAAATTGTTCACTTTGATGTAACTTCAGAGTAGTGCAAAAGTACCTATAGAAAACATGTAAACAGTTGCACAGAAAATTTCATTGCTTGTTCCCTTAGCATATTGTAACTAACAAAAGCCAAAACAAACATTTTTGTCAGAATTTGCACATAATTACAACAAAACAGTGCAGATTTTTGCTGTGGAAAAACACATGTCCTGTGGCCACCACTATAACTTGAGTTAGGATTTTCTAGACTTTGCTTTTACAGACAATGGCCTCTTAGCATTAATGAAGTGCCTTTTTTACTTAGAGTAACTATAATCAGTCTTGCATAACCTACAAGTAACCTTAATAGAAAAGCAGTTTCATATTGAGGCAGCTACACCCTGTGGTACTTCTGCAAGCACTCAACTAGTATTCGTTTCACATTTATCCCAATAATGATATTTAAGCAAAGAAAAAACATAAAAGCCAGTTACAAAGCACAGGCTGTTTAATTATTGGATCCTTGTACTGAGTCTGGATTGTATTCTATTTGCACCTAATCAGTTCAGCTTGTCTGTCTTTCTCACACACAATGAACTGGAGGCTTCCACTGGTGATACCCAGGCAGCCATTAGTGACTGGCCTGCATGTTAAGTCAGGGATCTAAAAAGTTTATCCATTTTATAAATGCACACTTGAGATGCAAGTACGTCCCTGCATACACACAGTTGCATTCTTTATATACCCTCCACTGACATTTACAAGAGGTACCCAGACATACATGTGGACACTCCTCGATGCTGCTTGATGCTCATCAGTCTGCTGCTCAGTATTCCCCTTTTGATGCCAGACACCACTTGTCTTCTTTCCCACAATTAAGGCATCTGTTCGCTTCCTGGGGTGTGCAGGAAGCAAGCTTGTGGTGGTAGATAGGTGGGATGGCACTGGCTCTCCTGGTACTGCCATCCCAATTGCTGACTTGCCACTGTTGCCTCCACCACAAGTTACTGTCTGGACTGAGTCGGTCACCCATCCCCCTGTCAGCCACCTCCCTTGACATCCAGAGTGGAGTGAGAATCTGGAAGCTGTTCAGAAAGTACCAACAGTGGCTGTTTCAGACTTAGTGTGTAGCGTGGTGTGGCACTGTGCTCCCTGACACAAGCTTTCAGGTATCCCCAGTGCCCAAATGTGTGTGTGTGAGAGAGTGAGAGACAGAGAGATACACTCAGGCAAAATAAGCACATTTTAAAATTGGGTCAAGGAGAATTCAGTGTCCAAAAACAAGGTGAGCTGCCCATTTAGCACCCCTAACCATGTGAAAGGGAACCATATGAAAGAAAATTACGTCTGCGGTGGTTGGATTTTCTGTCAGTCCTTAGTGGGTTTTGAACACAGTCCTCCATCCCATTCTCAGAGTGGCCATTTCATAAAACTGGTTTCTGGCCTGGAATAGAAAAGTAGAGCTATTATAAATATAAGGAATGGTGTAAAAATGATTAAGGAGCCGTTGTGCATATTTTGCCAGTAGGGAAATTCTTAAGGTAGTTTGGACATATTCATCTATCTTTTGACTCTGCTGTTCTTGATTTGTATAACAATTAGAGAGATTATGCTGGGTTAAATGACATGTTCATTACAGTGAAACTAGTAGTAATATAGCAAGAATCACCTTTTTGTACAGAAGGGCAGGAATCTGGACAGGAATAAGAACATAGGAGACGCCAGTGTTGGATCAGGCCAAAGGCCCATCCAGTCCAACACTCTGTGTCACACAGTGGCCAGAAATACCAGGTGCCATTAGGAGATCCACCAGTGGGGCCAGGACATTAGAAGCCCTTTTTTGCCATCAAGTCACAGCTGACGTATTGAGACCCTATAGAGTTTTCAAGGCAGCTGACTCAGGTGGTTTGCCATTGACTGCCTCTGTGTAGCAACCCTGGCATTCCTTGGTAGTCTCCCATCCAAATGCTGACCCTGCTTAGCTTCTGAGATCTGATGAGATTGGGCTATAGTAGAGCAACTTTTTCATATGTGATTCATTAAGTCACCATTGAAGAATCATTACCTTTCCTTAAATGAGATAATGTACTTGCTTCACTCTGATTTGTATACCCAGTATTCTTCAGAACTCAGTTTCTAGGACTAGTATCTTTTTGGAACTCAGGCCATCAGTGAATGGCACTTCGTTATCTTTTCTGTTTTACTGATAAACAGTTAAAGAAAATAGTTTTTATGAGTCAAGATTTAGGGAATAATTTATTTACTGTTGTGCAATAGTAGACATTTGGAGGCTGGCCTTCTGAAGTGCCTAGATTTTGGTGATTCTGACCAGCTGTAGAGAAACTCCTATGTCTTGAATGTCCTGAAGAACAGGGGAAACGTTCACTTGTCCTTTTATATAATGATACTGCTGTTTCATGCAGTCCTTAGGTTGCTGACACAGACAGCTTTGACATTCCAGCCCATTTAAAGCTTTTTTTATTCAGTAAAAATGCAGTTTTATTTAAAAGAGGGAAGATAATCTAATCAACCCCCCATTCCTGACCAGCATTTATATCCCGAATTATTTTTGATATCCCCTAGTCACTACCACCTTCTAGTTTTTTCAGCCTACTGCTCCTTGACCTCACAGCTTCTGTTTCAGCTGAAATCCCCTCCTATTTCCTACCCCTCCTTCTTAGTTGCTGCTGCTCTCTTGAGTCCCTTGCCCTTACCCATTCCTCGGCCTGGTATTGACTGTGCACATACCTTGGATTCTCAGGTGAGATTCCTTTTTTAAAAAATTATAAAGTTTTGCCAGAGTTTAATTCAAGTCTATAAAAAGGAAGAGTTGGCGATGTCCAGGCTTTTTGAATAACAATTTATTTTAAAAATAACTTTTAATAGTAGTGAAGAATATCTGGTCGAACAGAGGTAATCTTTTAAAAAATATATTGTTATACAGATACTTTTATTCTGTATTAATTTAGGCTTTCCTTGCAGTCAGGTTTAGACTGCGAATAGGCAAACTCCAGTCACTCAAACTCAGATTTCCTTTGTAAATGGAAACATGAATGCTCCAGTTGGCTGGCTATCTGTGAGCAGGCACTAGGATGTTTTAATATATTGCTTTTTATTCTTTAGCATTTGTACTGTGTTTGAGTTTGATTCCAGGCTTGGAATTGTAAGCTACATTGAACCTGTGGAGAAGCAGACTAAAATGGTTTAAATAATAAATTTTAAGCAGATACGTATTGCTGCTTCATTCGTCCTGCGTTTCTAACATGAATGTGTCTAGGAAAACAGTAATTATTTCATGCCTCTGTATAGGACATAGTGTAATATTTTGCATCACTGCATGGACATAACAGAAATTTACATTCATGTAGAATAGTGTACATTATGACCTACATACAGAGATCTGTTTTCTGTAACAGGTAACTTTTCTGTAGGAATCTGCAATGTCTGAAGCAGGCTGTAGGGTGGAATTCCGGATTAGGGTCTGGGAAATCCCAATTCAGATCCCTGCTCTGACATGGAAGCCTGCTGAGTGACCTTTGGCCAATCACACACCCTTAGCCTAATTTACCTCACAGGGTGGTGTGTGAGGATAAAATGGAAGACAGGATGACAGTGTTAAGTCACTTTTGGTCCCTGTTGGGGAGGAAGGCTGGGCATAAATGGTTTTCCCATGATTGTTGACATGTGATGACAAAAATGACAAAGCTATCATGTTGCCCTCATTGCATTAAGTTTATTCTTCACATTTGTACCCTACCCTCTCAGCCAAGGCCGGCTCAGGGCAGCTTACATAAAATCACCAAAAACATTTAAAACAATACAATAAACCATTTAAAACAGTATTAAAGCCAGTTCGCAATTCCATAATAAGTTCTAAAATGAATAAATATTGTGGTGTACAGATCTTTTTTTAGTTATGAATTTGTACTGTACCAAACGAAATGTTTTCTTTCTGTCCTAGCCCTGTGTGTCAGTGATTAGTTTTATTTGTTGGTAGCTTTATGAGTTCCCCAGAAGAATGAAGTCAAAAGTGAGCTGCTGAAGTGCTTTATGTCTTATAAAAATTAGGGAGGACACTATGGTTAATTTAAGGGCTTTTTGTCTTTGCTATGGTGTTTGTTTTCCTATCTCTTCTGCTCCACCAGATAGCACTAATTCTGTACAATCACTAATTACACTTATAAAAGTCCTCCGTTATTCCAGGATAGAGCATAGCCTCTAGTTAAATGATGTTAGGTACACTTGTTACGTACATGTAACTCTTCAAAGATCTAATAGTATGTAGTAAAGCTAATGCAGGATATACCCTTTTCAGATACTATTCCTGCCATATGCTTGAATTAAAAAACTTGTGCTATTTCCTAGAATTCACGGCCAGAACCTACAGCTGAAGATGAGGAAGCTCTTGATGAGGAAGCAAAGAGAAGAGACCAGCTAATTAAAGGGGCTATTGAAGTGTTAATACGAGAATATTCCAGCGAGCTCAATGCCCCCTCCCAAGAATCTGACTCTCATCCCAGGAAGAAGAAAAAGGAAAAGAAGGAGGACGTATGTGTTTTGATTTTGGACACAAACAGATTTACTTCATCTCTTCTTACATAAAGGCCAAACCTTGTGCCAACACATTAGCTCAAAGCATCTGATGAGAACACAAATCGGCAAGCCTTGATGTTAGCTACAGTTTTTGTTTCATTCTGAAATTAAAACAGTTCTAGATGACAAACCCTGTGGATGGTGTAGGTATGTAGGCACCAGGGTCGCAATGCCTAGACTTCTTGGAGCTACAGGTTTGAATCTCAGCAGGTTTGATTCAGCCTTTTATCCCTTCTAAAATACATGTATTGCAATACCTGCAGATTGTTTCTTGAGAAGGGACATGCTTTTGAGACCCTAAAAATATCCTTCCTGTTATGTTTGATATTTTAAATGACCCATGGCATTGCGTCATGGGGGTTTGCTCTGGTGTTATTAACCACAACTTGACACCTTGAACCTTTTCACTGTCCTGCTTTAATGATGTGTGTGTATATAGTTAAGAAGGTCTTTGTTATCCTTGACGGATAAAGCCATGTTGTTATAAATGATTTGTAAATATATGGCTATTGGGCCAGTCGATTTCTTTTACAAAACATCTTAACATTTTGCAGAAAGATGCTGTAATGCATCTTCTGTCTTCCATCTTCGGTGTATGACCCTTCTAATGACTATGCTAAAATTTGTCTGGGGGCAAAGAGGGAAGACCAAATAGTAGTAATGCTGACTGAGATTTCAGAAATCAGTTTTGATCACTTCATTGATGGGCTGTAGCACCTACAGTTTTTGTTTGCCACAAGGTTTCAAGGGTGATTTTTGGTTTGAGTACACAAGCCCTTTATTCTTATAAAAC
>NW_015172002.1:1374273-1499348 GCF_001447785.1 Gekko japonicus | reverse complement strand
GAAGTATTGAAAGAGCAGTGCCAGAAAAAATACTTCTCACTTGGGGGAATGACTTTAGAATGCCACCGCTCACCCCCAATTATTTTTAGCCTACAGTTAACCTGAGAAGTAATTCTTGCCTTGAGGTTTTTCCTTTCTTTACCTCTCTAGGAAAGGTCTCATTTCTCTTTTTTAAATGTTTTATCCATGCTTTGGAGTATGTTATGTACATAATGGAAAACCATGCAGTGTTGTAGAGGCATGGGTGCTACCAAGGGGTTACTCAGTTTCTTAATGTCCATCATACAAGTTCTGAATATTGAATTTATCTGGTGATAATGTTAGTTTTGAGCGATTTAGCATTGGACTTGGCTGAACTTTAAATTAGTGTTGTCCATCAGCACAAATACCCTGTATCTGTGCCCATATCTATCCACCCCTCTTGCAAGTGGGAGAGTACCTCTTTGATTTCTAGGGATGCAGATGGGACATGGGCATGTTATCTTACCCCTTATTTCTTAGGAAGGGGTCTAAAGAACCTATATGTATGTGGGGGAGAACAACAAATGAGGGTGGGTGCCATGTAAAATTTGGTTTAAAGCACTATTCTCCCTTTTATTGAATGCTTGTGACATGTTCTCTTGCCCATTCTGTTGGCTGAAGAGATGAGGGATAATGTGGGTGATTCAAGAGTGTGGGGAAAGAAATGGCAAATGAAATCTGATTTTTTTAAACTTCAGATGTGGGGGAACCTCGCTAATTTGCAGTAACTGTTAGAAATCCCCTTTAATTTTATTAAATTTTGCGAATTAGCGAGTAAGAAACAAAACCAGGCTTAAAATACCACAAAAGGTACCAGCCACTTATTTACAAACATAGATTAGCTTGCAAGATTTCCTAATATGCCAATGTGCTGCAATTTTACAAGAAAACTTGCCAGTGTGGGGCCTCACGGTGGCACTCAAAGCCCTTGCTGAGAAGTAGTTCAGTAAAAGGAGAATTAGCGAGGTTCTTCTGTAATTTTGTTGAGTCAAAGACCTAGGGTCACAGCAATATAATATTGCTTATTCTACAAACATACAGAACATTGTTTTTTTTCAGAGTAGTGTGCAATCTATTTTAAAAAAAAAAAATCTCCGTGGATTTTTCCGCAGATTTTCCGCAGATTTCCAGTGGCCCCACTGATACCTTATCCAGTCATCACCAAGGTTCGTTTACATTGTAGGCTTTGACAATGACTATGTTTACTGCTAGTTACCAGATTTGTGACTCGTGTCCATCTGATTTTTTTTTTCATTCATTTAACATCAGACTGTGAGGTTTGGTACTGCAGAAGGCCTTTATTTATCTCTTACAAGACTGGTACAAAACATCTAACCTTCAGCTTTTCTTTTGGTTCTCCTGTGCCTGTACAGATGGGTTTTAATATTTTATCTCCTGTGTTCTGCCCTCCCTTTTTTTTGTTCGTAGGAGGATATAAATGCTATAGAAATGGAAGAAGACAAAAGAGACCTGATATCCCGAGAGATCAGCAAATTCAGAGATACACACAAGGTAGTGTTGTTTTTCTGGAATTTATACAATCATAGGTTTTTACAAAATCCAGTCTCCTTTCCCCTGTCCCTTTTAGAAAATTTACAGCACATGACCATATCATTTAAATTTTCTTATAGTAGTCATCATGTGTATTTTAAAAGGCAACAAAAAAGATTTTTTTCCCACTTATGTGGTCTAATATTTTGTACTTTCTAAAAAACATTCTAATGACTGCAGTGCAGTCTACTCACTTTAACCTGAATACATTTTTTAAAATCCTATCTCGCTTTCTGTAATATCCAAAGTGGATAAAATCATATACATGAGACCAAATACTTGAACTGAGCTGTCATGTAAAACATATTCTGACTTCCACAGTACTCAGAAAGCTGTAACACCTAATTCAAGGGAACTGTTTATACCAAGCTCTAATGCTTAATTTAAAATTTAAGGTTTAATTTAGTAGCTCTAAGATGAGAATGGGGGTAAAATAAATTAGGATAGTGGTTACAAGACTTGACCAAAATTTAGATGCATGGAAGAACTGTAAATTCCCATAAAAGCTAATCTATTCATTGACCCCCACCATTATGATAGAGATCATATGGTGACTAATGCAAGATGAAACACACAGCTTGGAAAGTAACATGGAATAGGATGTAAGTATGAGCTTCTGTTTTTTATTATTTATGGATGCCCCCTCAGAAAAATATGCAAAGGGGTAACTGGCTTGGAAATGTGTTTACACAGCAAATCCTACCTCAGGGTTCCCACCAATAGAAGTTTCTGTAATGTGAATTTGTGAATGCATTCTGGTTGGGAAGGGTGGTTTAAGGGTGGTGAGATGCAAGTAATGCATGCATTGTATCTTGATGTTTAGTTTCTAAGGAAATGATAATGTTGCCCAACAAAGATTGGAGAACGCCATGTCAAATGAAGTGTTCACCCCTGAAATGAATTATTTTGTTTATTGGTGTAATGGTTTGAAGGTACAAAATGGTGAAATGTACTCCTGGTTACAGGATCATTTTATTTGCTTATTTACATATAACTTAAAGGCAGAAGTGGATGTACATTACTGGCAATGCAAAATATTCCAGTATAATTTGGGAATGAGAACCTGAGGGATTATTGTTCCAGAAGATGGTCAGTGGTGAAAAGGTTTTATTTCCAAGCCCCAACAAGTCACCAAAAACAAGAAATCATGTGGTTAAAAAAAATGCTTCACTGTTTCAGAAGCAATTGGGCAATTTTCTGCCTTTGATCCATTTTATTGGGGGGATATTTTGAATCAACTTTAAAATAGATGTAAAGTGACCATTTAACGTTATTGGGTGGGATGTTTAAAAGGGGCTTGCTAGTGAGCACAGTGAACCTTTGCATGTTTTTTGGTAAGAGTTTGTAAATCAATCAGACTGTTAGGGTATATCAGTATTGCAGGGGGCGTCCATTTACAGTACAGATGAGTCTGAAGATAACCTAAGGTAAGACATTTTGATTTTTCTATCTATCCTCTTTGCCCATTTATCTTGACATGTCTCTGATCCTTCCCCCACCTCACGTCCTACTTCATATCCTTTTGTTTACATGGTAGCAGCCTATTACTTAAATTTACAATATGAAATGACTATGCTGATTGATTCTTTCATTGGCTCTTAAGAAAAACACAGTTTTTTTAAAAAGCCCTTAAGAAGCCAAAGTTAAGGCATAATTTTATCATGAGTCTTACTGCAAAAGAAAATTTAGGAGAAAATCAAGGAACTTAACCAAAGACATTTTATTGGAACAGCTAAAATAATCTGTAAGTATCAATCATTTCAGTATATAAACTTTTCTATAAAAGTAATATGAAATTTGAGGTAAGTTCTGCTTTTGAAAGTTGATATAGTATACACTAATATGCCCTATTAGATGTAACTAAACTTTATAAAGACACTTCATTTAGAAATTCAGTTGTCTTGTCCCAACATTTTATACACTTCCACCTTTTCCTTTGCACAATGACAGTTTTCTATCATTCTTGTCCCCCTTCTTTTTGTGAGTTCAGTGTATCTAACACCATCTTGCTTATATACAGCTGTTAGTAGCATTTAGTATGGTGAATAGATATATTGATCTCTTGTTCGTAAATTTTATTACTATATCCCTGTTTTGGTTCTCTGGTCCATGAGTGCATATCAGAAGACAGTCAGGTAAGATATTTTTAAAGTTGTCTTAAATTCTTTGTTGAAACTCAGAAATATATGCACACTTTATTGTTCCAGCTTATAACTTGTTTCATTGGTGGTGTCACAGTGCCAAAGGGGATAAACCTTGTATGGTTTGATTTTGTTGGTTTTCCCCCTGCTTAATTTGCATAAAATATATCTAGGGCATGATCCTTCCTTGTGTTGGAAGGATGCACATAGGATATAACAAGGCCTTGTTTTCCCATTCTTCTACCCTTTGCTCATGGGCACACACACAGGCCCTTTGCCAGGCTCTTGTGAACAGTGTAAGGTCTTGTGCATGCCTCATACATCCTCATCTGCTCATGTTTTTTTGGCTGAACAGAGATAGGTGAGGCATGTACAGATCTCCAGTTTCCTATAACAGCCTGAAGAGACTGTGGAAATACCAAGGAGGGAGGAGACAAAAACGGCACTGTTATGCCTTGTGCTGATTCTCTCCAGACTCACCAGTCTTGTGGGGAAGAATCATGCCTATAATATTGTGGCATCATTTAGGCTGATATTATCTGCTTTTTTTTTTTTTTTGGTTTATTTGTGAACCATTTACTTGCTCTTCCTCCCAGAAATATAGCTTATAGGCAAGGTTAATCCAGTGTTGGCGGTCCATGTCCTAGCACAGCATCTGTAAGTTAACAAACACCAATTGCTTCCAGGGATGGATTTATCTGTCACTTTAGTGATTTTTATTTTTCTATTGTCTTTATAGGCGTTTGGTCATAGGCATGTCTCTTTCAATTAAAAATGCATTTTTATACAAATCCAATAAAATTGTACTGGATAACCTTTTGGTCTGTCTCCTATGTGTGATTTCCAACCTTTCTTCTTTACGAAGAGTAGAATGAAATACCGAAGTAGTGAATGCTAAAGAAAAAAGCTGGGAGGGGGGACATTCCTGATTGGAGTTGCAATCACAGAGTTCATTATGCAATGAGTAAATTTTGCCTTCCATCCTTTCACAGGATGATTTTGCTTTGGCTGAAACACAGGGATATTTAATTGTCTTGTCCTTGATAGCATCCTACTGAAATCTCGGCAGGATTAACTTTTGTTCGCAAAAGCTCACCTTGCTTATGCTTAAGTAGTTCTTTCCTTTTTGCGATTGTTAGTTCTACTTTGAAGCATTTCAGGCAATGTGCTGTGTAATCATCAGTATATATCTGGAAAGCATTGCCTTTCTATCCAAGGTTGGAGGTTGCTGGTCTGTTAGAGAGACTTTCTTTGCATAACATCTAGCTTTAAAGTTACAGAACTTTGTTTTCTTTCTTATGAGTTGAAAGCAAACTATTTAATGTCTAAATGTTAAATCATTGGTGATTTTGTTATGCTCAATACCAGCCTTGGGTGTTGTGCGTGATGGTGGGATGGGGCCTTTGTCTGTAGCTACAAAGTAACCGAAAATCCTCTTGGTTTCTAGAAACTGGAGGAGGAAAAAGGAAAAAAAGAAAAAGAAAGGCAAGAAATTGAAAAAGAACGGCGTGAGAGGGAACGTGAACGTGAACGTGAACGAGAGAGAAGGGAGCGTGAACGAGAAAGGGAACGTGAACGTGAACGAGAGAAGGAGAAGGAACGGGAGCGTGAACGAGAACGGGATAGAGATCGGGATCGAACTAAAGACAGAGACCGGGACAGGGAAAGGGATCGGGAGAGAGACCGTGAAAGGAGCTCGGACCGCAATAAAGATCGGAGCAGATCTAGGTGAGAAATTTTGGAGGGTAATAAATGCTTGTCAGTAACTTTGCTTATTTCTTTTCAAAGTGAAATAATGGCTGGAGACGACCCATTTTTCAAAATACTGGTGTATAATAGAAGATCTGTGTTAAACAATATGGCTTGGATCCAAAGCCTCTTCAAATGAAGCAAGTGTGGAAGCAGTTTTTAATGTCTTTTAGCCTCAATCCAACACAAGTTATTTCAGGCAATTTCCCTCTTTTCTCCCTTTCCCACCATGATGCATTGTTTTGGAGGGTCCCCTGAAACTCAGTAGCAGCAGCTTACAGAAGGAGAGTTACTAAGGAAAGAAGACAGCACTAAAAATCACTCTGCAGATACACTCCAATCACAGAAACCTTGGATCCAGCCCTGTGACTTTGCTGATGTTTTGTTCCTCGGACCCCCTTTACATCAATTAAAGTCCTTGCCAAGTTTTCAAACAGTATATGAAGCCAAATATAGTATGTCACTGTTCAAAAGATTATTGGCCTTATGACTGCACTTGAGGAAGGATGTTGTCTATATGAATAATTGACCCTGGCTTAAAGAGAGTTCTAAGCAGTGTGTTTGCAATTTGATAACTTTTTTAGCATTAGTATGGGCTATAAAGAAAACTCAGCATTAAATGGTGGAAATTACTTGTTTTAATAACATAATATTTGTCTTTCAGAGAGAAAAGCAGAGACCGAGAGAGGGAACGGGAAAGAGAACGTGAAAGGGAGCGGGAGAGAGAGAGAGAACGGGAAAGAGAAAGAGAACGGGAAAGGGAACGAGAAAAGGACAAGAAAAGGGATAGAGAAGAGGATGAAGAAGATGCCTATGAGCGACGCAAACTGGAAAGGAAGTTACGTGAAAAGGAAGCAGCTTATCAAGAGGTATCTGGAGATCATTTGTGATTTGACTGTTTAACTGCAGGATATTTCCTATTTGTATCCATTGTATAAAACACACTTTGAATATTTTGTTTGTTTTGGACAAGATTTGACGCATGCTACAAAAATCTTTGTGCGTGCTGGAGAAAAATTCTTGATGGACCTAATCAAATGGTTTACATCATGGATGGTAAATTTGCTCGTTCTTAAATGAAATATGAGACTTTCTAGTTTTAAAAAAATGGGAAATTAAAGTGGTTATTTTGTTTTAGCGTCTTAAAAATTGGGAGATCAGAGAACGGAAAAAAGCTAGAGAATATGAAAAAGAAGCAGAAAGGGAAGAAGAAAGACGAAGGGAAATGGTAAGTTAATATACACTTTTTAAAATTTAGAGATGTCAGAGATTGAACTTGGGACGCTTTACATGTGAAGCATGTGCTCTACCATTGAGCCATGGCCTCTCCCCCACACAAATGGCACAGTCTTTGTACTAGCATGTAGGTGCTTGGTGAAGTGTGTCCTGTTGGCAAAGCAGCCTTACACAGAATATCTGTAAATGAATTTGCTTTAAATCAAATTATCTGGGCTAAAAGCTTTACTCGAGTATGGGTGTGTATACCTGAGCGAGCACAGTTATAAGAAAAATCAGATGTTCACAGTCATAGCTCTGATCCAAAGTCCTTCTCTCCCTCTTCCCTCAAATATTAAACCTGAAAAAAGAGTTTTGTGAAATGCAATAGTTTATAACTTTTAGTTAGTCATAATAAAGGTGGCATTACTGTCCCTGAGAGGATTGTCTGCCTGTATATTTAAATTTACAGTGATCAAGTTACCCTCAGCACAAGTGTGCTTACACACACAGATTTGGGGAGTGTGCAAAGATGGAGGTAAGAAACTCCCATTGCATGTGTTGAAGACCACCTCAACTGCATTGGACCAGCCCATTAGCTTTGCAGGATTGTTGTAGGCTAAAACATGCCTGCCTTAAGGCAGAAAGAGTTGTCTGTGCCTTTCTAATGTTTAATGTCAGACTATTCAGTCTCTACTGATAAGGCACCGTTCTAAAACCTGGTGTATAATGCCAAAGACTCATAGATTAGGGGAGTTAATTTCATAGGACCCTCTAAATTTAAGTATTCAGGTTCATAATAGCATTCAATTGCATAGATCAAAGTAGGTCAGCTTTGGTATCAGAGCACCTAGGCCAAAAGCAACTGGACAGACTCAGTGAGACAGCAGAAAAGATTGTCCTGTCTGCTTGCTGTGCCTCTCTTCGTACTGCTTGTGGAGGTGAAGGCAAAGGAGGGAAGATGAATCTTTAAAAAGGACTTGAGCAATCAGAGGGGATGATTGATTGAAATTCACAGATACTTTTGCTGACAGGCCCTTTGTAAGTAACCCTGTAGGCTGATGATGAAACTTCACACACACTGTCAGGGTTTGATCAAACAGCTGTTGATTTGATGGATCAGACTGGAGAAGGGTAAAATATATCTTGAATCTTCAGCTTTCTCAAGGAGTAAAAACTGTATTGGCCTCAGCTCCTAATCAATTGAAGTTGCTGTCTGAAAATGCTGTTTTGTCATTGTGTTTGTGCATAGCTTCAGTTTTCATTTTTTTAGTCTCCTATAGTTTGGAAAAGCGGTCTGTCTCTGAAAAAGGGAGACCTTGAGCATGTCTAAGATTGAATATAGTGCGTATATGTACACTTCTTAAAGAAAATAACAGAATGGTTCTGAGCTCAGAAAAGGTGGAAAAGAACCATACCAAATTTAGTCTGTTTTTGCTGAGTCAGAGTTCTGGATCCTTATCATTAATTTAGATTTGTGTGCCCAGTGGGATGCTTTGCTTTTAATATGTACCTCAGGACAGACTGCTTTTGAAAGGCTTCTCATCTGATTTGCCATATGTCATGGAGGTTGCAGCTTTAAACAGCTCATACCCAAAGCCTCCCTCAGGCCTTGCATAGCCTACATTTTGGTATTACTTGGGGGACACAGGTTTTTGTTTATACATTTCAGGGCACTTTTTTGAAAACCCTGACTCAATAAGAAATGCTGGACTCAAATCATTAGCTTGAATCCAAACTTAGCACAGAATAGAATCATAGAATCTTAGAGTTGGAAGGACCTCCAGGGTCATCTACTCCAACCACCCCCCGTGGCCCCTGCTCTAGGCCCAGGGCCACCCCCCCCCCCCATGATCCCTGGCCAAATTGACCTGGAAAAAATTGCTTCCTGATGCCGAAGTGACAATCAGCATTTTCCTGGGCATATAAGAAAGGGCCATAAGAACTAAGCACTGATGCAACCCTTTCGGGCCCTCCCTCTCATGATCTGAGTTTGCAGAAATGATTTTTGTTGATTCTCTCCCTCCTCCCAGCTCCCCCGAAGGTCTGGAAACCTTGGGAACGGTGTACAATATGTCACGGGGTTGCAGACAGATGGGGTCAAAATCCCCCATTTCCTGTTCTTTTGTGTGAATGGAGGAGCTGATGCAAGGGGTGAGGTGGTTCTCCCACTTCCCATTTCACACACACACACAATATATATGCCATATTATTCCAAACCTTCTGAAGCAACTTATCAGGGGAACAGTAAAAAAGGGAGGACCCTGGTACAGACCTGTTCTGCAAACTATGTGGTAAATCTGGATTCAAGTAAGATCTGAGAAGCCAGAGGAAACCAAAGATGCTGTGAAATTACTCCCAGTATTTAGAGAGGAGGTAGTCTTGCTTCAATCAATGGGAAAACAAACTAGTCCCTATTACACAAACACAAGTTTTCTACTATGGTAACTTTTCTGGTGGAGAAGGACTTCTTGCAGTTTCTACTCAAGCGTAATAAACAGAAAATGCTCTCAGAAATAAACAGACGATTAAGACAATATTAAATGTTTCAACTTTTATAGGCAAAAGAAGCTAAACGTCTAAAAGAATTTCTAGAAGATTATGATGATGACAGAGATGACCCAAAATATTACAGGTATGTTTAATATTCACAAAAGCAGATCTTCACTCACTCTCAGGCTTCACTAAATTAGTTGTGTTAAAAATATAAATACTTTGTCAACATGAAACCTTGTTTTCTGATCTAGGGATGGATGTGTTAATCATTTCCAGGGTAACCAGTATGATTTCAGCAGAATTTAGTGTCCATACTGGGTTTTACTGAATGGATGCTACTGGCCTAGTCCTGTGCCCTGGATAAAAAATCCACATGTAACAATTTATTTTTAAGGTGTCTAGGCTGTTTCTGTGTCAAGGTGCTTGTTATAAACTACACATAATATTTGTAAGAAATTCTAATAGTAAATTTTCCAAATGTAATTAATTGTTCCTGTATACATTTTGCTAAGGATCAGACTTGTTATTTGGGTCCCATTTAGGAACATTTAATATGAATAAGAGGGATCATTAAATAAAGCATACCAAACAGAAAACTATGAAAAATAGTATTGGAAAAATAAGGAGGTTTAACATTTTAAAATTATGATAAATTTAGAATTCTTTTGTTCCGTTTATAGATTTATTTTTTATGGCTCTTTCTGTTAGGAATCAAAATGCCAAGATGCAGATGTGACTATTACTGTTCAATACATAAAACAATTTATTTGTAGAGAATAAAACAAGATCCTTTGTAGTCCTGATTCCAAATAGAGTGGTTGATGTGCTTGCTTTTGACAAGCATTCATGGGGGAAGCTTGTGTTACAAAACCTTGTAAATCAAAAGTGAATGGATCTTACAGGGGAAGTGCCCTGCAGAAGAGATTGCGAGACCGGGAGAAGGAAATGGAAGCAGATGAAAGGGATCGGCAGAGAGAGAAGGAAGAGTTGGAAGAAATCCGGCAACGCCTTCTGGCAGAAGGGCACCCAGATCCAGATGCGGAGCTACAACGAGTAGGAAATTATTTTTTGGGGAAGAGAAATGAGTTCACATTCTTGTAATGGTAGATCTATATTAAGTATAGAGTATTGGTAGTAACTGTCTTGTCAGCAATGTGGGGGTTTATCTGCATGCTTTATGTATGTACATTCAAAAACCTTCTGGTTTAGAATCTCTCTGTATTAGCATGACAATATTGTTAATCTTGAAATTAAACCTTTAAAATTATTACTGTGATCAACTAGGATTATCTGATTATGGGAAATCTGGGGTAGTATTGTTTGTATAATAATTCTAATACTGTCCAGATAGTGTAGAAATGACGCTCTGTAGGATTTGAGTCACTTACTTTTTCTTCATCAGAATTTGTCTTGTTTCACAGATGGAGCAAGAGGCTGAGAGGCGTAGACAGCCACAAACCAAACAGGAACCAGAATCAGAAGAAGAAGAGGAAGAAAAGCAAGAAAAAGAAGAAAAAAGGGAAGAACCAGAAGAAGAAGAGCCGGAACAAAAACCCTGTCTTAAGCCAACACTCCGACCCATCAGCTCTGCTCCATCTGTTTCATCAGCAAGTGGCAATGCAACTCCTAATACCCCAGGGGATGAATCACCTTGTGGCATTATCATCCCACATGAAAATTCACCTGATCAGCAGCAGCCAGAGGAGTACAGGCCGAAAATAGGACTTAGTCTTAAACTGGGTAAGTGTTGTGTATTGCTACTTCTAAGCTGTGGGGTCTTGTGAGCAAAAATTCTACTTTGTGAGCTACTGGCATTAAAGTTGTCAGCAAGCAATTTGGCTACTGCATAAATTAGTTTGTGCTAGAGCCATCCTTCTTGAGCTAAGACAAAATGTGAGCTGGAGGCTAAAAAACTGTGGGCTAGCTCTCACTAACTCAGCTTAGAGGGAACACTGTTTTCACATTTTTTTTCTTTTCCCCTCTCTAAGGATTTGAAATAACAAAGTAATAACAAAAAATAACAAAACTACTCAGTGTTGCCATAATGAACTTCCTTGAGTCAGTTCTATGGGCTTTGCTGTACTTCCCAAAGCATAGTCACTTTTGATCCATTTCAAAAGCCAGAAGTTGTACAGCATCTCAACAAATGAGTAGAAAGGGCCAGAGTAGGGTGAAACTCCCTTTCTTCTTTTTGGTTAAAGTTATTTGTTCATACTTTTAACTGCAAAGACTTCACTTATACAATATTCAGAACTGGTGTTTAAATATATTAGAACCAATTTTAAACTTTTTAATATGTACAACCTTTTCCATTATATTGTAGGTGCCTGCAATAGTCCAAACCAGCCCAATGCTGTGAAAAGAAAGAAACTCACTGTGGACAGTGTGTTCAATAAATTTGAAGATGAAGACAGTGATGACATGCCCCGAAAAAGAAAACTTGTGCCACTGGATTATGGTGATGAAGACAAAGGCTCCTCCAAAGGCAGTGTAAATACTGAAGAGAAACGTAAACACATTAAGAGTCTTATTGAGAAAATCCCCACAGCCAAACCAGAGCTCTTTGCTTATCCTCTTGACTGGTCTATTGTGGATTCAGTGAGTATCAAACAATACAAAATCTGGAGTGCAGTCAGCAACATGAATTTATCATAGAAATTTGTCAGCTCTCAAGTTTGACATTGATTAGTGAATTGTCAAATACAGTACAAGTGATGCTTTGCTTTAATTAACAACAGCCCTGTGTTGCATAGGGTTGTGAATGATTATAGCTGATGATAGTTGTGACTGAGAATACCAGTCCACTAGCTCAGTTCATGACATTTATTTTCAGTCTTGATCCTGATTTCATATCTGCCTTGCCGAATGACTTGGAAATCTTTGCCTATTGCTGTATATAGTCCCAGACCCTCTGCAGTAAAATTATTACTTCAGCATACCCACAAATACACCACACGACCCCTCATCCATTTACTTTATGTAGGGGGAAAAGCTGCACAAAAATAATTCACTACCGTCAAGTCTTTCCTTGGTCATCTTTGTTTAGACTGAGAGACAGAGCGTGTAGGAGAGAAATGAAGATACAGGCAAGTTGTTGTTTGCAAGTGTCTATAGGGAGAGAAAGGAAAAAAAAGCAAAACTCCAGCTACCCGCACAGGTCTCTTGGTTAAGCATTAGCCTTTAACCCACCTATTTAAATAAATAGGTATATTACTACAAATTCAGTATAGGCATCTTTAAGATATTGAAGGAGCTGAAAGGTAATTTACAATCCAATAAAGAATAGCTACCAAATTACAGATCCCTTTAAATATTTCCTATGTCATTACCTGCTACAGTTTTAAAGCTTCCAAAATATCATCAGAAAGTAAACAGGTGTGCCTTTTTCAATTAAACTGGCTTTAGAGACTGATCTACTAGAGCTGTAACTGCTTAATTTACTGTTGACTGTCTTTCTGCACAAAATGTGGGATTAAGACAGTTTATAATATGCAAAACGCCTCAATAAAAATCAATATACACATATCCATATAGATAACTAATGGCGCCTTAAAGCCAAATACATTACTATAACCTGGCAAGATTTAGTATTGCAATTACAAGGCCAGTGTTTTCAACATTTTCTGATAATGAAAGATAAAAGTTTTAAAACATGAGGGGGTGGAGCCCGTCTACCATGAGTGGAGACGCATTAGATGAAGGGCAACTCTCCCCCTCCTGCTGCAGCCTGCTGTGCTTCCAGGTGTTAACAGACCCCAAGGAACAGCGTGTGGGTCAACGTGGGGGTCTGCAATGGGAGGATGCAGTCTCCAAAAATCACCCCATCATATCCTCACTCAAGCAGAAAATTCACTAGGATCTAAACCATAAACTGTAAGTTAAATTTAACAGTAATGCTGCCCGCCTTTGGAAGAGTCATGTGACAATTAGTATGTGTATACTGGATTATAGCTGCCAAGGCAATCTGATATTTAACATTTGTTAACTTCTGAGTACTCCTCTTCACAACTTTCAACTAGTCCACCAACCTCTATTCTAAATGTATGTCTAATTAGCAGGGGCATTCATTATCCATTAGAGGAATACCCTAGAAGAATAATTCTCAGACTTAAACTCAGTTGTGCTCACATTAAGTGATCATTTTACTGTTTAAAGCCTTTTAAAGCTTGCAGCCCAACTATGGGATTATTTCTTATGTGGCTGACTTTAGGCTCCTAGATGAAAAAATAAATGTTGCAATAAACAGAAAGCTAATGATGCTCTTGAAATGCCACTTTCTATTTTAGACATTAATGGAACGTAGAATAAGGCCATGGATCAACAAGAAGATAATAGAATATATTGGTGAAGAAGAAGCAACTCTAGTTGACTTTGTTTGCTCAAAGGTGAACATTCTTTTTATAAATTTATGTTGGGATGGCTTGTCCTTTTGGGTTGAAGGTGGTACATTTTGTTTTAGTCATTTCCTTTTCACAGTATTTCTCCAAAGGAAATGATTGACACAACATGTCTGTTTTCTTTTTTAATGTAGAAATATTTTACCAAATGCTGTTGGGTGGCAGACGTCAAGGTCAAAAAACTAATGTGGACATGCACCCCTTTACCCTAGAGGATTGTGTGCTGGTAATCTGCTGCAGTCATAGCCACCAAGCAGTGTGAGGAGCAAGTGGCAGTTGCCCTCTCATTCCCTTATTTCAAGTAGTTACAAAAGTGTTGGAATGCCCATTCAAAATCAAACAAAGGATTTTTTAAAATAACTTTTATTTATTTACTTTACATTTTGGCCCACCTTCTGACTCATTCAGTGTGGAGACTGTGCTTGATATTAAAAGCTATGGTCTTTTTGTTGTTGTTGGTTCTGGGTTTTGTAGAGTTTTGCTCCCTTTATGGATTAGTACTCTTAAGCCATATCTGTCTTTGCAGGTTATGGCTCATAGTTCGCCGCAGAGCATCTTGGATGATGTTGCTATGGTAAGCAGAAGGCAGAAAACATGCCAAATCCAGAATTTTGTTAACTTGTATAAATTTGTAACCTCTTCAATATATCTAAAAATAAAATTCACCAAATGCATTCAAAGTGATTTATTTATTTGATTTATATCCTGCCCTCCTCACCAAAGCAGGCTCAGGGTGGAGATATTTCTTATTAAGGTATAATTCCCTACTTTTTTCATTTGTTGCAGGTGCTAGATGAAGAAGCCGAAGTTTTTATAGTCAAAATGTGGAGATTATTGATATATGAAACAGAAGCCAAAAAGATTGGTCTGGTAAAATAAAGAATCATTTTGTTTTTAAGGGCTGCATTTCAATTTTTGTTTCCCACCACTGAAGAACTTTGAAGTTTCTCTGTCCTCAGACATTTGTGATACCTGTATTTTTAAATGTAGAAAATGTGAATTTTTTTCATCTTCTGTAACACTGAGACCCCCTCCCTGCCCTCTTCACTTCCCAGCTTCCTTGGTTGTACTTATCCAAATCCTGCATTTGGTGGTTTCTCACTAGGTACAGTTACAAATATGGTTTATAAACTGCAGCTGATGTACACAGTCTCTGATCTTCATCTTCTAAACTGTTTCTTGTAAATATTGTCCCATGTTTTAGAAAACATCTATGCTTACCGCTTACCAAAATAATTGAATTTTTATGTAAATACATCAGCCTCTTCTTTCCCTTATCCATTTTTAAAGATGGGAATAAACTTTAAGATTCTGAAAATGGATGGGAGTCATTGCTGGCACCATAGTTTTCACCTGCATGAATGTGGACTTGTTCTCTTGTTGGATTTGGTAAAAATAGAACAAACTTGCATTATTTGTAGATGAATCTGTAGGGGAAATGATGGTATTGCATCAACTCAGGCATCCTTGTAAAGCCATTGATAATTTCCTGCTCATTACATGAGGCCTTCTAGTCTTTAGATGACAGAATTTCACACATTGGAGTGTTTAAATCAAAGATAACTAGTATACACATTATTTGAGTTTTGCCCCTCATTCTAAAACAGATTTGACATTTTAAACATATGTTATCTTTTCTTGATTTAAAATAAAACTCATCAGCCAGTTTAGGATACTTGGGGAAAGAAAAGGTTTAAAGATGTAACGAGCACAACAGTTTACAAAGTTAAATCATATGTTTTCAAACAGTGGCGAGATTTGTTTTTATGTAAGCCATCAAGTCAGCTGTAACGATTCTTTTTGTACTGTAAGCTGTCTCTGTTGGATTGATAGAGGGTAATATTTCCTTCCCTCTTACTCTGTATGAGTTTTATACATACGCTGATGTAACAATGTACTGTAAACTGCATTTTTTATCTCATACACAAGTACAACTGTATGCTATGGGCCTTCTTGATTGCAGGATGAACACGTTCCAGGAAGCAACAATTGATCAGTTTTTTTAATGCCACTCTTCTGAATATCTCTTTACCTGAAGGATACAGGCTCATCTGTTTAGAAGGCATAACTATGACCCTGAGTTACTGAATTCTTGCATTATCTTGCAGAGGACATCTGAAAACTGTTCTTAACAAATGGGATCGTATCAAGGTTCCAACATGTAAATATTTCAGATATTAAAAATGTATATATTTGATCTGTACTATGGTTATTTGAATAATGTCTCAAGGTATGTCACCAGTTAACATTATTTCCTTTTAAAAACTAATGAATATTCATATTTTATTAATATGATTTTATTATGTGACCATTATGCCCTGCATCTTGGTTTGCTAGAGGCACGTGGTTGACCACTGTGGGAACTGAATCTTTTGTCTAATGCAACAGAGCTCCTTTTACAAATTTGTTAATAGCATGCAATCATTTTTGGTGCAAGATTAGAAATTTACACACTGGCTATACCTCCCTTTGTGAGGAGGGAATGGGAAAGAATTGTAAGGGTGCTACAGCTAGGGCTATGTAGGTCCAGCTACATATTTCTTACAGCAATATAAATCAAAGAATTGTTAGAATTGCCACCTCAAAGTAAAGATGCAAATCAGTATCTTTAAGTTTGTTTTGGTACGTGGCAATCTTTTAAAAGTAATAAATATAAGTAATGAACATCAGAACTACAGTAATTTTCATAACTGTTCAACTTTAAATGACAGAATTTTGTTTATCACACCAGTGAAAAATTAAAGCAGTTCTGCTAGGGTAAAAAAAAAAAAAACAGGTGGAGGTTTTTAAAGAGTGTAAGATTTCTACCACTTCTAATGAAACTCCTAGGTGTAATGTTGAGTTTATAACCTGTTTAGCTACTTGAGGCTGTCACTATATAAATAAATGATGGTTTGTTTTTACTGTACTTAGACACACACACACACACGCAATTGGGCAAATTCAGGCCAAATGCATAATTGATTTCATGCTCATTCTAAAAGTTTATTTCGTCTTTTTGAAACTGTTTATTTAAGAACATAAGAGAAGCCATGTTGGATCAGGCCAGTGGCCCATCCAGTCCAACACTGTGTCACAGTGGTCAAAATCCAGATGCCATCAGGAGGTCCACCAGCAGGGCCAGAACTCCAGAAGCCTTTCCACTGTTGCCCCCCCAGCACCAAGAATACAGAGCATCACTGCCCCAGACATATTGTTCCACCTATACCTTGTGGCTAACAGCCACTCATGGATTCCGTATGTTTATCTAATCTCCTCTTGAAGTTGTGTATGCTTGTAGCCACCTGTGACGTCCTCCTTATTGGGGAGGACTAGTTTCACTTTAAAAGTGTTCTTTGTTTTTCTTAACTGGGTAGATTCTGCTGCCACCAGGAAATTTTAAGGATTTCCAAACCTTTATGCTTCTATTGTTGCTCTTTTTAGTTTGGTAGACCGAGTTCAAGGCTTACGAGGAACTATGTGGTCCTGAGAAGTATTTCATTCAGAGCTGGTATAAACTTAAATAAAAGAGGATTTATTGAAATAAATACTAAATAAGAGGGTGATACAATGTAACTAGTAATGTGTAAATGATGTACAATTGCTTTGGTATCACACTCAATCTTTTCCCTCACTGACAGGGATCTTTTCATGTAACTTTGTAACACTTGTTTATCTCAATGCCATATATGTTCACTGTTTCACTCCAGTCTGTTATACATACTCATCCAACCAGATTCACTTCCAAAACCCCTCCCCCTCTCTGTCAACCACCAATCATACCACACTTGCCTCTCTCAACCACTCTAGTCTATCTACCACAGCCATGCAACCAAACTTTTAAAGAGACACACACACACAAAGACAAGGAATTGTTACACCACCACTACTTTCTGTGGCAGTGAATTTCATGTGTTAATTACTCTTTGGGTGAAGAAGTACTTTCTTTTATCTGTTCTAAGCCTACTGGTCATTAATTTAATCGAGTGCCCATGAGTTCTTGTAGTATGAGAAAGGGATAAAGTACTTCTTTCTCTACCTTCTCTATCCCATGCATAATTTTGTTAAGCTCTATCATGTCATCATTCAGTCACCATCTTTGCAAGCTAAAGAGCCCTAACTTCTTTAACCTTTCTTCATAGGGAAGGCATTCCATCCTTGTAATCATTTTAGCTGCCCTTTTTCCATTGCTGTATCTTTTTTGGGGAGCACTGACCAGAACTGTACACAATATTCCAAACTAGGAGTAAGGCCCATTGTGGGAAGAAATACAGCGAGCTCTAGAAAGAAGCTCCAGGTAAGTATCCTGGCTGTGGCTGGTGGGGGGGCAGAGGGAACGGGGAAAAAGAGGGAGGTGAGCCATGTTTATTTCCTTCTGCTTAGTTATAAGACAGGGCTGTCTCAAGTAATTTTGCTGCCCCGAGTGGGTAGTATGGGAGGAGAGCCGCATGGTAACAGATATGGTTCCATCCACCCCTGATTTATGTTGATTTGGGGCTATGGAGTGGCAGCTAAGGTAGAAAAGCACCTACTCCTATGCCATGTTTTCTGGGTTCCAAGAGTCTGGAAAGCAGTTCCATAGCCAGTTACATGATTGCCAACTCTGCATTGGGAAATACCTGTAGATTTGAGGGGTAGAGCCTGCGGAGGGCAGGGTTTTGGGTGAGAAGGGACCTCAGCAGAGTATAATGCCATAGAGTCCACTGCCTAAAGCAGCCATTGTCTCCAGGAGAACTGATCTTGGTCATCTGGAGATCAGTTGTAATAGCTGGGAAATTTCCTGTAGGGGAAATTATATGCTATGGATGGGGAACACAGTGATTTCTGGGAGATCTTCAGGCCCCACAGGGAGATTGGCAACCCCAGAGATGTATTTTACCTCAGGACACACTCAATGACTTGCAACAGCAAACTATTTAGAATGTTGGAGGTGAGGGCCAATCAGGCCGGATATGCAAACAACCTCTGTGTTCAAACTGGCTATTGGGGGGATGATGTACAGAATGGAGCAAGACCACCCCCCCAGGGGTGGGGGTGGCAAGGCCCAATCAACCTGCATATGCAAATGACCTTGAATGGCTAGCCCAATCAGGTAGAAGGAGAGTCATCGGGAACACGGCTAGCCTTTTATATATATATCTAGATGAGGCTGCATCAAAGATTTATGCAAGGGCATTATGATATTGGCTGATATGTTTTCAACCCCATTCCTAATCATCCCCAGCATAGTATGTTCTTATGATATGTTTTCAACCCCCTTCCTAATGATCCCCAGCATAGTATTTGCCTTTTTTATTGCAGTTGCACACTGAGTCAACATTTTCAGGGGGTTATCTACCATGACTCCAATATCTCTCCTGGCCAGTTACCACCAGTTTGGACCTCATCAATGTGTATTTATAGTTATGACTTTTGGGTCCAGTGTGCATTTGTCACATTAACGCCCACTCTCCCAGCCTCTATAACTTTTGTTCATCAATGTGCCTACTAATTTTATCTTTGATAACAGATTCCAGCCTGTAATTTTCTGGATCTCCTCTGGGACCTTTTTTAAGATGAAGGTTGCATTATCTACCTTCCAGACCTTGGGAATGGAGGCAGATTTTAGTGATTGATTGCTCATTTTTGTCAGGAGATCCACATTTGTGTTCTTTCAGAACTCTTGGATGTATGCCATCTGGGCCTGTTTATTTGTCAGTTTTTAATTCATCCATCAGTTGTAGGACTCCTTTCTCATCACCTGAATCCAACTCAAGTCTTTTGACACCACTCCTGAAATTGTCAGTTCTGGAGTGGGCAAGGACCTCCCATCTTCCACAGTGAAACCAGGCAAAAAATGCATTCAGCTTCTCTGCCATTTCCCTATCCTTTAGAAATCCTTTCATCCCTTGGTCATCCAAGGGCCCTGCTGCCTCCCTGGCTGGTTTTCAGCTTATGCATTTGAAGAAATTTTTATTATTGTTCTTGATGTTTTTTGCAATATGTTCCTCATAGCCCTTTTTTGCCTGTCTGATCACTGACTTGCAATTTATTTGCCGAAGCCTTTTCTCCCTTTTATGTACCGCACTCAGATTAACCTTTCACCACTTGAAATAATACTTCTTACCTTTTACTGCTTCTATTACTTTATTCATTAACCATGCAGGCCTTTTTGTACCTATTTGTACCTTTCCTAACCTGCGGTATACATTTTAACTGAGCTTCCAGTATTGTAGTTTTAAATAGTCTCCAAGGTTCCTGAAGAGATTTGACCCTCCTTACCTTTCCCTTCAGTTTCTTTTTCACAAGCCCCTTCATTTGAGAGAAGTTAGGTAAATGTAAAGGTTTCCCTTGCTTGAAATAAATCTACAAAGGGGACCAGCAATTTAAAGATACAACAATAATGGAAGAAATTGCTGTTAGGTTCACACAATAGCACTGTATAGACAAAAATGAATAAATAAACTTGTTGAGATGACGTTCAATGATGTTTGTAATTTCTATATTTTCAGGACAAAGGACGTCTGACACTGACACAATCACCCATCTTCAGTGTCAGACGTCCTTTGTCCTGAAAATATAGACAACAAGTTTATTTATTCATTTTTGTCTATACAGTGCTATTGTGTGAACCTAACAGCAATTTCTTCCCTTGCTTGAAAGCCAGTCGAATCCGACTCTAGGGATGTTTCCAAGCCGAAGAACCAGCGCTGTCTATGTTTCCAAGCCGAAGAACCAGCGCTGTCCAAAGACATTTCCATGGTCGTGGCCAGCATAACTAGCCAAGGCGCACAGAAAGTGGTACCTATTTATCTACTTGCAATTTCTTGCTTTTGAACTGCTAGGTTGGCAGGAGCTGGAACCACAGACGGGAGCTCACTACGTCTTACGGCACTCGGGTCTCGAACTGCTTAACCTCCGCCCTTCCAGCCTGTAGTTCAACATCTCAACCACTTGAGCCACCACAGCTCCTTGAGAGAAGTTACCCCTTCTTAAATTAAATGTAGTTGTGTTGGTCTTTTGGGGCAACTCCCTATTTACAGAAATGATAAACTTAATAGCACTATGGTCACTGTTCCCAACTTGTGCTCTCACATTTACATCTCTCACCAGGTCTTGAGCATTACTTAGGACTAAGTCCAGGATCATCTCCCCCTTGGTAGGTTCAGTGACCATCTGCTCCATGGCACATTCATTGAGAGTATCTAGAAACCCAATCTCTTTCTCCTGACTTGAACACATATTGACCCAATTGATGTGTGGGTAGTTAAAATTATCTGTGATGACAGTAACAGCACAATTTACATTGAGATCGCCCTACTCTGCTGTTTTCTTTGAGACTTGGGCTCTCTTGCTCTGTCTCACACATGCACACATGTATGTGTATTAAAAGTGGGGCACGTTAGGATAAGGGGAAAGGAGGATTAAAAGGAAATTATTTTTGCTTATACTGAAAAAGTTTTTTTAAGATTAGATTTCTCAATGCCTATCTGGGATTTTATTTTCTTTCAAAAAGACCCTAATTAGGAATTAGAACACTTAGATTGGATTCCATTGTTTAATTACTGGAAGTAGATGGCTAAGTATTTAAAAATACATTTATATCCCATTTATTCCAGTTCAATAGGTCTCCGTCTCTGGCTTGCCCTTCTTCACTTCCTCTTTGCTTCTGATGTACTACTGATTTTGCCCAGTCTGAAATCAACAGATTATTTCACTTGGAGCGACCCCCCCTCCCCCCCATTTAAAAGATGAAGTTAAAAAAAGAAACCTAACATCACAGTTTGCAATCTTTATTAGTGGAAAGGAACAGGAGCCCAGTAGCACCTATCAAAATTTGTGACAGATATTACACTTTCATGAGTCACTGCTCACTTCTTCAGATACAGCTAGAATATGACTCCATTGGTCTTTATATCTTGGAGAGTGGTGTGATTTCAGATGCCAAATGACTATAGCAGCTGTTGGTAATGAAACAGAAAATACCAGGTCATAATTCAGTCCTGGAGGATGCAATGAACATTATCAGTTGCAATTCAACAGTCTCTCTAATCTCCCTTTGAAATTCCTTTGTAAGAGAACGGCTACTCTAAGGTCAGCAACTGAATGTCCTGGAAAGTTAAATGTTCCCCCACTGGTTTTTGAATGTTGTGGTTTCTAATGTCAGACTTATGTCCATTTATTCTTTATATTCTCCTGGACTCAGTCCTCCTGGACCAAATCAAGAGCTAGGTTTCCTGTCTCATTACCAGTGCTGGTATCTCCACGCCTACTACATAAATCAAGCTTGCTATTGTTATTCACCTGCTATTGCCATTCAGCATTTATAAAGTTTGTCAAATCTTTGGTACCTCATGTTACATTTTATGGCACACATGGCCCCACCCAACAAAGTGATGTTTATATCAGATCCGGCCCTCGCAAGAAATGAGTTTGACACCTTTGTCTTAGATTCTCAAGTTCACTGGACTGTATATTTCTGACATACAGAGCCACTCCACCTCTGACCCTCCCTGTCCTTCCAATATAATTTATATCCAGGAGTCGCTGTATCCCACTGATTATCCCAATCCCACCAAGTTTCTGAAATGCCCACAATATTTTATGTTCTCTGACACTAAGCACTCCAGCTTCCGCATTTCACTGGATGGGCCTTTGGCCTGATCCAACATTGGCATCTCACTTCAGACACTTCTAGTATTTGCATATGAACATCTATAATTCTCTAGACGTTAGGCCTGCAACCTTCCTCCTGTGGCCTCTAGGCCTTGTCACACAATCAATATTGTTTGTCACCCTCTCAGTGGCCAGTCCTAATCCACTTCCCTCTAGAACAGTTACCTCTTCATCTCTTAGAGATGAGCCACCCCAAACCAGAGACATTTCTTTTCCTGTCAGCTTTCCTGCAGGATTTAGTTTAAAAACTGCTCTGCCACCTTTTTGATTTTAAGCACCAGCAGCCTGGTTCCTTTTCAGGACAAGTCTCTCTTGTACGGGTCCTGCTTGTTCCAAAAAGCATCCCAGTGCCTGACAAACCATTCTTCCCTACTCCATCATCTCATCTACGCATTGTGACTCCTAATTTGTGCCTTTGTGTATTATTTCATTATACCCTGACTTTCTCCCGATGGAGATCCAAAGTGGCTTACATTGTTCTTGTCTCCTCTATTTTATCCTCATAACAACCCTGTGAGCTAGGTTAGGTTGAATGGGTGTGATTGGCCCAAGGTCACATTACACCATTGCAAGACTTGTATGAAGGCTGTGGGACTAATAGAAGTCCACCAAGGAAGTCCAGGCTTGCTATGCAGAGGCAGGCAATGGCAAACTTACCTCTGTTTGTCTCTGTCTTGAAAACCTGTTGGGCCGCCATAAATTGGCTGCAACTTCACTGCATTATGTATCCTAAATAGATGGCAACACCTGTCATAGAATTCACAGACAAATAGTATTTACTTTCTGCATCAAAGCAATTTGTGCTAGCCAGTCTGGGCATTTGTGATGTTAAACTGTTTGCGCTGAGGCAGTAAACTTTAACGGACACAAGTGCTACACGCAATGGTGCTCTGCTTGCTTCTCAAACCATTTTAAATGCTGCATTTCTGTGTATGCTCACCTGAGAGTAAACCCAGGTAGATACAGTAGAGCTCACTTGCGCCAAAGCATGCTGAGGAGGAGGAGGGATCTTCCAGATGCACTGTAATGTGTCTTAGTAAAACTGGCAGCAGAAATTGTTTCCCGTAGGGGGAAGAAAGCTTCTGTTACTAATACGGTGTTAACTCAAGAAAATTAGACAGGCTGCATGGAATACTACTGGCGGTCACCTTACATAACAACATTCAAGAAACCATTAGATTTAGAGCCCACGCAGCGACGATACGCTGGAACCCCCCCCCCCCCCCCCCCCAGAAGTTTTTGTTGCTGCTGTTGTATGCGCCGCTAACTTTGCGCTACGCATGCGCGTCATTCCTTCCTACGGCTGCCGCTGTTGTTGCCAAGGCAGGGCGGGGCTCTGCTTTCCGTCAACCGGTGCCGGCGACTAGAAGTTCGGGTAATGCGCAGGCGCATACCGCGATGAACCATAGAGCAGGCGGAGGTGAAGGGTTGATCTAAAGGAACAGGAGGATTGAGGCGTTGGGTGGAGCCTTGGCCGGAAGCGTTAGGGGAGGGGTGTACGCTGAATTCTGGTCGGAAGGGGGGCAAACCGGCGGGCCGGCTTTGAGGGGGGCAGGTAAGCGGCGGCTTTGGGGAGGGGCTGAAGGGGGGGGGGAGGTAAGGCGGCAGCCCTCGGGAGTCCTCCTTTCCTCGGCCATAGTGGGAAATGACCGATACACCTCCCCCAATTCCTCCCCTCAGTCGCCCTTTACACGCGTATTTATATCCTATGGAGCGTAGTAGGCTCTGACCAACTCCCTGCCCTAAAGTGGGGGGTCTTCTTCGTAGTTTCCTTGTACTCTGCGGTTTTAAATTTTAAAATAAAGACCATTCCCCCTTCTCCTCTCCATGCACTACCGGATTCCTGATAACTTGGACTAAAATGCCTGTCCTAACCCACGTGTGAAAGTGCCTGAAAGAGAGGGAAGAAGTTTCCACTTCTTGACCACTCGTGTACTTGTGAGCATTATTGAAATCAATCTTGGGAATGTGCCCAGAAAATACCAGTTTGTGAATAAGTTAGACCTTGGTTGAAGTTCAAGGTTTTAATTTTTTTTACTGATATAGTCTCTATGCTTTTAGCAGCTCTACAGCTGCTAAATTTGTCCTTTGCAGTTTTCCTCTATACTGAGATGTGTTGTTTTTAATGTAATTTTTTTTTATTTTGAGATTACAAACTATAAACAGAAACACTTTGAGCAGTAGTACAATATATTAAGTTAAGATCAGTATGTTGAACTATACACAGTTGCAAGGTACACAGTAAGAAGAGGAGGAGATTGGATTCATACCCAACCCTTCACTACCCAAAGGTGTCTCAGAGCGGCTTACAATCTCCTTTCCCTTCCCCTCCCTACAACAGACACCCTGTGAGGTAGGTGGGGCTGAGAGAGCTCTTGACAGAAACTGCTCTTTTTCAAGAACAGCTCTTATCAGAACTATGGCTTGCCCAAGGTCATCCAGCCAGGTGCAAGTGGAGGAGTGGGGAATCAAACCCAGTTCTCCCAGATTAGAGTCCGCGCACTTAACCACTACACTTTAAACTTTAAACACCAAGTATAACTATGTGATAACAAAGAGTCCAGAAAAAATAATTCTGTATTATCAATTTGTACATAAGAACATAAGAGACGCCAATGTTGGATCAGGCCAAAGGCCCATCCAGTCCAACACTCTGTGTCACACAGTGGCCAGAAATACCAGTGCCATCAGGAGGTCCAGCAGTGGGGCCAGGACATTAGAAGCCCTCCCACTGTTGACCCCACCCCCCAAAGCACCAAGAAGACAGCATCACTTGCCCCAGAGCCCCTATCTATACCTTGTGGCTAATAGGCTCTGATGGACCTCTGCTCCAGATGCTTATCTAATTCCCTTTTGAATTCCCTTTTGTAAGGTAGACTAGATAAATTATTCATATCATGGTTGAAGAATTAAAAGTATGATAAAAGGCTATAGTAACGGTTGGTTGACTGGATTTTATTTAATGTGTAGCTATTTATCAAAAAATCTGACACAGGGAATTATTGTTCCATGAAATTGGAATTATACAACTGAGACTCCAACTGAGATTTGATCTGAGATTTTCTCGATCAAGAAATGGTCCCATAACCTTCTATGCCATGGGGGCATTGCTGGGGGGTGCTTATGTTTCCATTTAGATGCAATTGTAACTTTGTTGAATTTCTGTCTGTGACACAGATTTTCTTCCAAGGAAAAAATAGTAGCCCTAAATCCTGATACTATCTTATGACAGAATAGGCAAGGAACTCTGATTCTGCCTCTGCAAATGAGAGATGCTGGCACTTCATTTAGCAGAATATTATATCTATATCAGTGCCATTCAAAAGCTGTTTGGCTGCTTTTACCTACACAGAATAACACAGTGAAGAGTAGCAAATTACTATCCGGTACTTGTCAGCAGGGATCTTGAAGTAGTTTCTACAGTAGAAGTTATTAATGAGATGAGAGTAATGCTAATATCATGCTGGTTTGCTCATTTTTCTAGCTGACAGTCAATAAAAATTTGGACTTGGATTTTAAAGTGGGTTTCTTTGGGAGAGGGAATTGTTTGAATGAGAAGGAGTTTTTGACTCTAAGCAGTGTTGTGACCAGTGTTCCCTCTAAGCTGAGTTAGTGTGAGCTAGCTCACAATTTTTTAGCCTCTGGCTCAAACATTTTTGTCTTAGTTCAGGAAGGAGGGCTCCAGAACAAACTAATTGATGCAGCAGCCAAATCGCCCGCTCACAACTTGAATGCCAGTCGCTCACAATATAGAATTTCTGCTCACAAGACTCTACAGCTTAGAGGGAACATTGGTTGTGACTGTTATTGGCATTATGTTGTAAAACACTTCTGCTGGAGGTAAACTCAAAGAAACGGTCTTACTTAGAATAGATCCTCTCCAAAAGAGAACATAATTTCATTTCTTGTAGCATCCTAGTCTGTCCATACAGTCTTTTAATGCCTTCCTTGTCCCACATCCCTGTAGTTGTTTCCAACATAGATCATATTTACTCAAAAGGAAGATGACCCTGAATGTAAGACAACCCCCTCAAAAATGTTAAACAGGTATGTTGCTGGACATAACTGCTGTAACTTGTATGCAAATAGAAGATGATCTCTCTCTCTCTTTTTCTTGGCATACCTGGCGGGAGGAAACCTAGTCTTGCATTTGAGTAAATACTGTATTTTTTCAGGGTTGTTAGGAACCATGTTCTGCCCCATTAATAGAGGCTTAATGTATTCACATGGGCCCGTGAAGGTTTTCATGACATGGTATGAGGCAAAGCACCCTAATTTCCCTCAAGGGTTAACATGATTATTAGTAGGCCTACTCCAGCTCACAGGCTGGAAGAAGATTTGGGCCTTCTTGCAGACACCATCCTTCTCTCTTTCAAGGTCAGATTCAGGAATGTGGCAGATTCAGGAATGTGGCAATCAGTTAATCATGAGAACCTGTGCTCAGTTGTGTAACCAGATGGGAGGGGAGAAATTAGGAGCAGATATTAGCTACATTGTGCAGCGCCACAACTACTAAAATATGTTTTACCTGCATGTGAGCTAATTAATAATGATAGTTATTAATGGTGGTTAGCTTTTTCTAGGTTTCTACCTGGTTTCTATAAATACAGTGCCAACTACTGAGTAAGTGCTCCAACACCACTTGCAAGGACTTCCCATTTCAGTTTGTTAAATCAGTGTAGAACAACTGTGGACTCCTTTTAAAAACATTTGCAACATGAATATAATATCTGCCTCCTTCACTTATCCCCATGCATGTTCCCCAGCCACTACACTCTCACTGTATTCTTTCTGACAACTTTTACTAAACTATTGACAGAAGAACAGAAAGGGGTAGGGGCTATTTAACTGCTACCAAAAGCTGGCATCTCATTGTCTTTGTTCCTGTTTTATAACATTTTATTTCTATCCTGTCATTCCTATGTTTTATGTTCAGATTTCTAATTTTTTTCACTATTACATTCCTTTACAAGGGCCTAATGTTGTTACATAGGTATGGCAATTTATAAAGTGAACTTAAAAGGACAACAAGGAAGAAACTTTGAGCCTAATCCTGTGAGTGTTTGCTTGAACACAATAAATGTACTTACTGCCAAGTATGTAGGCAGAGGGTTGAAGCACTAAAAATGCAGGTTTTTTGATGCAGTGCTAGTCCTCTTTTTTGGTATAGCCTTTAATGACTATGAATAAATACAGAGTCATCTTCAGCTTTTTGTTCTTTTAGTATAACTTCCTTATTTCACTACTTTTGAAACATTCTTGCCCTGGCTTTATTGTACAAACTCTAATAATATGTTGTAATTGTGCACTTGCCTTCATTGGTCTAACTATTCAGTGTTATCCCACTAAAGAATTAAAAATATTTCAATTGTATTTTTGTCATATGGACTAAAGTCAAAACAGAGGGACATTGAGCTTTCAGTTAGCTGACCACTGTTCTACAGATTTCTGAATTTTGTGCAATTTATCCTGGACATTCTTTCATTAAAGCTTTGCCAGTCTTATGAATGGGTGAAATAAGGATATTTTTCTCAGCAGCTAACCTACTAATTTTACTACTCAGTCAGAAACTGAAGGAATTGCCATTTTTGATTGCCTTATCAAAGCATCAGTTCATGGTGATAGTGAGAAAAAAGCATTTATGTCAGTGGGCTTTGCAGTACCATTTATTTATTTATTTCCTTCCATTTCTATCCCATCCTCCCTGCGAAGCATGCTCAGGGTGGGTTCCAACCTATAATAATCTGCTGAGTGCAGATTTACATCATAAAGACAGAATAACAAAATACATACAATAAAATAAATAAAATACTAATACTTTAAAATAGACCTCAACAGACACATCAGAGCGACCCATAGGGGGAAGGAAGGGGAAGAGAAGATTGAATTGGATACCCGCTGCCTCAACTGAAGGCCTGGCAGAAGAGCTCTGTCTTGCAGGCCCTGCAGAACTGTAGAAGCTCTCGCAGGGCCCTGATCTCATATGGGAGCTCATTCCACCAGGCAGGGGCCAGGGCCGGAAAAACCCTGGCCCTAGTTGAGGCAAGTTGGATATCCCTAGGGCCAGGGACCACCAGCAGATGTTGATTCAAAGAGTACGTTGCCCTCTGGGGCTCATATGGGGAGAGGCAGTCTCAAAGATATGCAGGCCCATGGCCGTATAGGGCTTTAAAGGTAAGCACCAGCACCTTGAAATGGATCCCGTATTCAATAGGCAGCCAGTGCAGTTCACACAGCACCAGGCAGATGTGGGCCCGCTTTTATTATCGTTTTAAAATCTCAGATGAGAAGTATAAATGCAATAAGCAGGAAATCATTTGGCCCTTTTTCCTGGTCTCCATTTGGTTAGCTGGTTGCTGCCTTAGTACCATTTCCTGTGGGCCTGTACTTGATCTCAGATGAGTTCCTTTCCTAGCAGCAAAGTAGTATGTGCGCCAATTGGTATCAGAGAGAAACCCCAGATGGCTGAATTGAAGTAATTCAAGTGCTACCAAGCACTTAATTGGATAATTGCTTTGGCTCAGGTTTTAAGTATTTTAGTGCTAGGCTAATGCCTAATTGATGTTTTAGAAACAGTAGTTTTGTGTTCAAGTCTTGCAAAACACTTTTCACATTTTGCACCTGCTTGCCTTGTCTTAAATTATATTTTTTCCCCTGATATTTTAAGATTTCCCCTGGCCTTGGGAGTTCTTATGCTGTTTGTTACATTTCATTGTTAGACCTTGGAGTGGAGAATATAAGAACACATTTAAAAAAATGTATTCTCATTGATCTTTAAACCTATATTTAGTATTTTAGACCTGCATAGTATGTAGGTGATGGGTCCTGAATTCATAAATGCATGCCTTGCATTCCACATTTGAATGTATTTATCTTAGTACCCCCTTTTTTTGGGGGGGGGGAGTTGGAAATGAATGTATTGAACAAAGTGCATCTTACTTCCAAGTAAATATGTAAAACATTGCATCTAAGTATCATTGCATTCCATGCCTTCAGTCATGCTGTACTCTATGCCTGAAACAGTCTTTGTTATCTCATCAATAGACCATTTTCCTCACTCATCCTTAGATCTTTAGGTGAGCCTTTCTTCAACCAGCCTTCTCTACCTTTTTTAACATGAACCTCTATTGCCAGTGGCTCAAATTCTCTTGGCAGTTGTTAATATTGACCTCTTTACGTAAACTGTTGTCTTCTAAATTCTGAACATCACATAGCCTAGAATTGATACTATATATCAGACTTCCAGATATCAAGATTTAAGATTGTACCTATGACCTTTTTGGAAAGTTTATTTAGCTACAAATTTTGAGAACAATTTTTTATGATAGGATTTGGGAGGTGAGAGGTATGTGAAATATGCAGTTAGTCATACAGCAGGTTTGTTTGGATACATTCTCAGAATTATCACCATTTAGTGGCCCACAGTCTTTCCCAATGTAGTTAGGCAGTTGGGAGAACCACCTATGCTTCTCCTTTCCTCACCCCTGTTTTCATAGAATCACAGAGTTGGAAGGGGCCATACAGGCCATCTAGTCCAACCCCCTGCTCAATGCATCCCTGACAAGTGTTTGTCCAGCCGCTGCTTGAAGACTGCCAGTGAGTGGGAGTTCACCACCTCCCTAGGCCGCTGATTCCACTGTTGCACAACTCTTACTGTCAAAAAGTTTTTCCTAATATCTGCCAGTACCTTCCCGCCCTTAATTTAAACCCATTATTGAGAGTCCTATCCTCTGCTGCCAACAGGAACAGCTTCCTGCCCTCCTCTAAGTGACAGCCCCTCCCAATCATGTCCCCTCTCTACCTTCTCTTCTTCAGACTAAACGTCTCCAGTAGTCAATCAGAAACCTAACTGGGACAAAACCCTACCTGGCCCCAACCATTTTCTAAAAACACTTGGTGGGCACCAGAAAAGGTGTCAGCGGGCGCCATGGAGCTCATGGGCACCATGCTGGGGGACCCCTGTCTTATACCATGAAGTGCTGCTACAGCCAGAGGAATCAGTACTTTCCCAAACTAAACAGATCAATGGTCCAACTCTGTGTAAGGCAGCTATGGACATTTGTCTACACCACAGCTGTCAAGGAACTGGCCTTGTTTAGCCATTTCAACTGTGGTTCAGACTTTTAGGCCTAGTTAAGTTACCAAAGGCTTGTCTATGGGAAACTTATGATTTGCTGTTTCAGAAAGAGAGAGATAAAGGGTGAGATGGGCACAGGTGGGAAAGAGATAATGGGCCTGGGATTAATGCAAACCATAGTTAGTACTAAGCCAGTTTTGCCATCATCTGTAACTGGCTCCATAACTGGAAGGGGAGGAAGGAATGTACATGCATGAGGACAGAAGAGTGTGATTCAGCAAAGTACTACAGGTCACTTTACTACAAGCTATATTCCCCCCCCCCCCAAATTTAATTTTTTATTTTAAACAGTAATAAACAGTCAATACATATATCAGCATTGGAACTAAACTTGGTCAATACATTAACAAGCAAGAAATGCAATGTAGTTTACATATGGTGAAATACTTCATAATACTTTTTGGCAACTTTGAATTTAGATGACCCAGCAATGCATTAAACATATACTCAAGAAAAGGAAACCATTTCAAATGGTTTATATAGTTTAGAAAGCCAACAGCTAAGAAAGGATCTTAATTTCATTTTAGTGTACAAAAAAGAATATAGGATTTCAGAACAACTCTTTGTTTTAAAAATTTTTACAGTTGCAGTGTTTCAAGAAGAAAGAAAGAAAGTTTTGTGGAGTAAAGAGTCCCAATGACAGAACTATCTGCAAACGTACATTTCCAGCATGGGCAGCTGACAGAAAACTTTCCTGACAACCACCTGAGCAATACCGTACGTAAGAAAACAATTATTTTACATGCCAGAACATAAACTGAGTGGATCATGCAGACTACTTATAGTACAAAATGCCAGTAAGGAGTGAAGTAAAGCCCCTACTATTTGTTAAACAGTTCTTGAAGTCATGCATGTGATGATGAGAACCGCAGAAAACTATTTGGATATCTAGTTTCATTCTTTGTTAACTAAATGTGTTTCATACTGCATTTTTATTTTCTCTTTAAAATGATCGTATTCTGATACTTTAGAGAGGAATTACCAGGCTATTCTGTATGGCTTTGTTTTATTTACAGGGCAAGACTGTGCAGTGCAGAGTTACTGCAGACAAAGCCCCCAATTTCAGTAGTTGCAAGACTGTATACTACTAGTTTCCTGGACACCTTGGATAGCTTTTATCTCTGACCTTAAGAGGGTTTTTTTTCTTACTGGACGTATAGATATAGTTTAAGTGTGCCTGTTGCTGATAACCTAACAGGTATTGCAGACCATTTTGAGGTACCTATGAAGTTTAGCATGTGCAATATTTTCTATTTCCCACATTTAAATATTTCCCCTCCCAGTCTTGCTGAGCAAAATTTAAAACTGCGCTGCTTACCTGATAAGGGGTCACAGTCAAGGCTCAAAATAATGTCTGTGTACAAAAACAGTTGATTAATAAAAGAAATTGGAAAGATTTTCCTCTTCAGCTCTTGCCTTTTTCGCCTCTTCTAGATGCAGGTCTGAATTCTGCAGAAAATCACATGGCTTGGGTCATAGTCAGAATTTCATTTTAGTAACTTTGGAAAATAGACAAAATCCAGAGAATTCCATGTGTTTCCTTAAGGCAGCTGTGGTGCATCACAGTAGTTTTCTTGGTTTTCATTTTCAGCTGTAGCCCACCCCCCACCCCCACTGAATGCTGTTCTTTGGTATCTGTTTACATTCAGGAGTACCTCCTCCAGAAGTGTGGGGGGTTGCTTTAAGAAGGGATAATCTGAAAAGGCCTTGTGCATGTGCTACCTACCCTTTGGATCTCTTAATGGAACTTACAAACTTTGCTAAGACTAAAACAGATTAAATCCTACTCTAAGAGCTTGGGTTTTTCCCCCCATAACCACTCTGTTTGCAGTAACGTAATTTAATACTGTACTGTCATGTATATTTCATGACCACACTTTAATGTAGAACAGTGCTGGTCATATTCAGTAATCCATCCATCCATCTCCTAATAAGTCTCTGATTTTTTCATCTTCTCTTACATATCTCTTGTAGTATATTTTGCTTTACTATCTTTGGGCTGTTTGTCTCCATTATCCTGTTCTTGCTAAATATATGATGAAAGTGAGAGAGAAAATGAGTAACATGCTGTGTTACCATTTATATGTTTAGTTTAATTTAAGAGTACCCTGAATGACAAGAGAAGGTGCATTGGCAAGATGGGATATCTATACAATATGTACTAGACTTTTTTAAACTGCTGAGGCAGCAGCTGCTTGTGACCATTTTCAAATTTACATTTATCCAGACAGTTCTTTACATTTATTTAATCTATTTATCCTAGTACATTCCTCCAAGGAACTCAGAGCACCGCATGCGGTTCTGCCTTCCTCATTTTATCCTAATATCTACTCTGTGAACCAGGACAGACTGAAAGTGACTCGGTGTAGATCACCCAGTTAGCTTCATGGCAAATGAGATGTTATGAACCCAGGACTCCCAGACCCTAGTCTGCCATTCTCATCAGTTCACCACATTGGCTTATTTGTGAAAATAATTTTCCTCTTAAATTTGTGACAACAAGAATGATGTAGGTACTGTATCACAGGATCCAAGAGAGGCATCCCCACAGGCATCCACTTCTCTGGTCATTTAACGAACACAACTTCATTTGGAAGCCCCAGATCAGAATGTTTTATCACAATTGGGACAGAACGACTTGAAATTTTCTTTTCACCTGGACCTGATAAAATAGGCAACGTTAGGGATGATGCATAGCTGTGAGGAGTAGTCTTGTACACATAATTATCCTGTCACATGACGTATGTGGATTCCAAGGTGTTTTGCTTTTTGGAAGAAGTATCTAACAACCAAGTATGAAGACCCCAGTGATCTTTGATCAAGGAGGTGTTCTTTAGTATGCCTTGCAACCATGGCAAAATATGCTCAGCGTTTCCCATAATAGTGAGATTTCTGAATACTTAGCAGTGCTAAAGCTAGTGGCCTGATAAATCATTGTGAAAACTAAAAGCTTTGTTATTATTATTGCATTTTGTTGTAATAAAAGGCAGGTGAATGCTCAGTCTTATATTTGGGGGGGGGGGACGAGGACTGTTGGATCTTGCATATATAAGCTGGTCCCAAAGGAACCTTTCTGGTTAAATCTGTGGGTTCATGGGCAGCTTTGTTCTTTTGAGAGCCAGTTTGGTGTAGTGGTTAGGAGCATGGACTCTAATCTGGGAAAACTAGGTTTGATTCCCCACTCCTCCACATTCAGCTGCTGGTGTGACCTTGGGCCAGTCACAGTTCTGGAAAGAGCTCTCTCATCCCCACCTACCTCACAGGGTGTCTGTTGTGGGGCGGGGAAGGGAAAGGAGATTGTAAACCGCTCTGAGACTCCTTCAGGTAGTGAAGGGCGGGGGATAAATCCAATCTCTTTTTCTTCTTGCTTTGCCAGTAAAACTTGTGGGTCAGCCATAAACTGTGTGGCAATTTGGTATTGGCTTGAACCATCTATTGGACAGTGATACCCTAACGGGGAGGATCGAAGATGCCATCAGAACCACTCAAGAACCACTTAAGACCATCTCGTTTATAGGAAGCACTTTATTATTGTTATTATTGTTATTATTGTTATTATTGTTGTTATTGTTGTTATTTACGATTTTACTGTTTTATCTGGTTTTATGGATGAGCTTATGCCCCTTGTAAGCCGCCCTGAGCCCGCTTGCGGGGAGGGCGGGGTAAAAATGCCTAAATAAATAAATAATGCACAAAATGTCTTGTTATTTCCAGTAACAGTCAGTAACCCTGACCCAGATTGCCCAGACTAGCCTGATTTCATCAGATCTTGGAAACTAGGTTGGCCCTGGCAAGTATTTGGATGGGAGACCTCCAAGGAATACCAGGGTTGTTACGTGGAGGCAAACAATAGCAAACCACCTGTGAACATCTCTTGCCATGAAAACCCCACAGGGTCACCGTAAGTCAACTGCGACTTGACGGCACTTTCCACCACAGTGCTTAACAGTGCTGTATTATATCCAGTCAAAATAGGTATGTTAAAAATAATATCAAGTGCTTAGTGTTGAATGAGAAGGAAACCCAGACTCTGACATACAGAGAACTTCTAAATCCCTTTGTCTCACTATTGTACACATATTGAAACAAGACATAGTCTAAGCCCTGCTTTTGTTACAAAAACTGAATTTGCTGATTAAAAAAAATTAAAATGCTTATCTTGAGGCTGTGTGTGGGGAGGGTAGCTAGGCAGTGCATGTGACAGCTAAGCTGATACCTAATGGAGACAGGAGGATAAATTAAATATTTCTTGGCAAATGGATACCATTTGCTATTATGCACGCGCATAAAACCCCTTTCTAACAACCCTGCAGAACTCAAGCCAACTAATCTGATCCTCTCAGAAGTGCCAAGGAATTGAAGGGTTAGCATTGGTGCAGAAGCCAATGATGGGGAAATCTGCAGAGCTCTGCACAACATAGTGTTGCCTGGCACTTCCTCCTTCATTTCCTGTTGGGTGTTAAGAGACTGGCAAAGAGCAGGAGACGTTTCCATCCAGACACAGTTCTGTTCCACACCTTCAATTCTATTGCCTTGGGTTTCATATTAACTGTTTTCTTTGATAGTTGCCAGGGTTCCTGTTTATCTTTAGTATTACTCATCCATCTTGAGTATACATAGTTCATATTTACCCATAAACCAGTAGTACAAGGGTTTGATTGAAACACTTTAGATCCATCATGGCTGATGGAAGTGAGGAATCTGTACCTTTGCTTCCAGCATCTCTCACTTGTATGTGTAATGCTAATCAGGTAGGAATTTGTTGTTTTTCTAATTGTTGGAACAAGGTGGGTTTGAAGTGACACAGTTTCTTGTGTCATGCAAAATGCACCTTTACTCAGATGTAACAGACAGAATGCTATTCCAGATGGTATCGTTGTTTCCTTGCTCCTCCTCTAATTCTTGTAAACTGTAGTCCTGAGTGCAGTTTCTTGGGCTGAATTTTTATTTAGGGGCCATTTCTTCTAAGGCTATTTTTCTTGTTTGGTCTGTGTTTAGTTTGCTACCAGCATATGTACCACACTTAAGAATGGTGACATAAAATGATTTTGTTGGAAATTCTTCTCAGTGTAGGACACAGTGTCCTTTTGGAATGAAGTATCAATATACTTACAAGAGTCTTCTTAAGGCTCAAATAAATGTCCAAAAATCCATCAATAGATGTTCTCATGGTCTCTTTAGATATAAGTTTAATGCAGAGAACTGATACCCATATTTCTAATTTTTCATCAGGATGGGCAGTTTAGTATCGTAGGTACAGCTGTCTCATAAATCGTATTATCTTTTTATTCCCTGTCCTATAGATTCTGCTGCTTTTTAGTTAAACCATTTTAATTGGTATTGTTCCTTATGACAAATTAGTTTGGCTAAACAGTATATGTAGTTAAGTTCAGAAACACTAGGATGGTATAGAAGATTTAGCTTCGTATTTCTAGACCATTTCTGTCACCTTTTAGAAACTTATATGCTATTGCCCTTCTAGCTGCTCCTTTTCTATAGATATGGCTACTGTCCTTTTTACCTATGACTGCCAGTTCATCGTCAGTGTACATGTCATTTTTAATTGAAAGAGAAGTGACCTCCAGCAATGGACAGTCACCCTTGTCAGACGTAAGAGTAGGAGCGGGTATTGGAGGCAAAAAAGAGAGAACTACAAGCTAAATCTTAACTTGCTTTGTTACCAGTCATGAGGGTTTGAACCAGAGACCAAAACCCACTTGTTCTAGGATTTTCATGAAATTGTCTGCTACACTGACAACATATCTAATAAAAATGTATCAAAGCAAGATCCTGAAAAATCTAATTGTAAAATGTAAATAAATTTTAAATTAGTGCCGCAGACAATTTTGTGAAAATCCAAAAACAAGCAGGTTTTGGTATCTAATCTAGCCCTTGTGACCTCCTTTCCCCCTGTTCCACTTCAACTCCACAATGTGTTTTTCAGCATGCAAGAAGGAGCATTGCAGTATTTTTGTACAGGGCTGACACAAAAAGGGGGGCAGGGACTTCTCCATTACATTTTCTGTAGCATCCCTCACCCATCATCTTTGGGCAGTCTTTATTCTTACATCAGAGTGAACCAGATATGTTCATCTGTTCAGAATAAGGGCAGCGTTTTCTGAATTAATTTTATTTGTCCTTTTTTACATCCGTTTATAGTCAGCAGTGGCTTGTGATGTCATCTTGTTTACTGAGAGTTGCTGAATGGGTTGAAAGACAATGATGTAGTGATAAGAAAGAAAATGGCACTGCAAACTGGGATGATAATGTGAACATTCTCGCATTTTAGGGGCTGGGAATGGGATGCTACTTCAGACACAAATGTTCAACAGTACAACTTTTGGTCTGAAAAGCAAAATGGGAGAACATGTAGCAATAATATGCCAATTCTAAGTATGATCTGCATGCTGTGAAGCTTATCATAAAAGTAAGGATTTTGTGGAGTGATGAGGTACTGTGACTTGCCTACTCACCAACTAATACTGGTTTATTTGCAAGTGAGATTAAAAAAACTTCTAATCTCATCCCTTGTTTTTCTCATTTTATATATTCATTTATTTAGAAAATGTGTTTAAAACTTAGAAAAATCTTTTTGCCTGTTCAAATAAGTGTTTCTAATTTTTATCATCACAGAGACTCAGATTTAAATGGGATGGAGAAAGTGATGAAGAGGTAGATAAATCATGTATTTAGCAGTCACTAATTTAAAGTCCTGTCAAGGATTGGTTTAATAATTTTTGTACCTTTGTAGATAGCAGAATCAAGAGTATTGTAGACTTAGGAATATTGTAAACAAAGTGATTCAGGTACATCAACTTTAATTTGACATTTACCATTTTCAGAGCACTAATATCAGCAGGGACAAATTACCCAAATACGGGCAACCTGGCACAGTTATCATTGTGACCCCCAGTACTGACCTAGTAGCCTACTCTATTTCTATTAATCAGTTATCTTTTATGTTGCTTCCTTTTTTCTCTGTAGTGTGATCATGTCCTCTTTTTATTGCTGCAGCCCGAAGTGTTCTTTATCTTAGATTCTTGCTACTGGATCTTTCCTTCCTTTCACTCTTGTTTCTGTTTGTAATTCATTTTTATCCCTGTGTTCTGTTCCTACTCGTGGTTCCCCATGGTTTCCCATCCAAGCATTGATTGGGCTTGCACAGATCAGTCAGTGAGACCCCACCTTTGTAATTTAGAGCACAGAGTACATGTATGGTCTGTAGATACTTAAGAAAATAGGATTTATTTTTTACAAAAATATTTCTAGAATGACAACACTGAAAGACGGCGCCATGAGAACAGGGATCGTCCTGATTCAGAGTCAAATGGGCAGCCACAAAACAGCACTCGGCCAGTGGTGGAGCAAGATGACGAGGAGGAAGAGCTGACACTGAAATACGGGGCAAAGCATGTGATTATGCTCTTTGTGCCTGTCACACTTTGTATGGTGGTAGTTGTTGCAACCATCAAGTCTGTCAGCTTTTATACACGCAAGGATGGACAGCTGTATGTATCAACTTTTTCCTTGCTTTTTTTTTTTTTGCCCTGAAACCCTGCAGTTCTCTTCTTCATTTTCTGCTATTACACCAATCTTTCAAGTTTTAACTAGATGTGACAGCAGGAGACTCGTGTGCTAGATCATGGGTGGCTTCCACAGGGGTATGAATAAGGGTGCCGTTTCATGTGGCAAAGTGACACCTAACATTCCTCCCATCTCCTCCAAATTGCTGTTCTTCTGACTGAAGTTAGAAGTAAACCTTGCTGGAACAGTAGCAACTGGTAGAAGGTGGAGTACGGGTTCAGCATGCTCTTCAGCACATTTTAAAACTACTGTAATCGCATCCCCTTTTAATACCTGTTCAGTATCACGCACTGTCAGGTCTTGCTAGATTGTTAATGAAGTTCCATGAAACAAAGGGCAATTCAAAGGACATTCAGCATATTTCTTTTTGATATGTAGATTAACAATGATGGTTTTCCTGTGGATAACCAGCTCTTATTTTGTAAATAAAGTTGTGTTTTGAGTCTTATGCTCCAAATAAACCTTAAGGCTCAGTTTTGTTACCTCAGAACTGATTTTATTTCTTTAATTAAAATATGTGTTCCTATCCTAGCATATATACATACACAAATCCAGGGAATAACCTTTTCTGTCTTTATAGTCTGAAACCTCAGTTCCCCTAATAATTTATCAGTATTCTAATGCTGTCTAGTTGATCCTTGTTTCTTAACTGAGGTGTGTGTGCACATGCATCCCCCCTTAAGGCTGTAGTAGTCCTTTAGAATCTTGAACGTATAAGAAATGTAATCCTGTTAGCTAGTTTATCCAGTCTTCCTGTTTTTGCTGCTTTGTTTGCAATGTTGAATGAAGTCACTTGTTTTTTAATTCATTTCATATCCACTAGATGGTGTGTACATAAAGGCACTATTGAGAAGGAGCGTGACTTTTTACAGTGCAGTACTAAGCAGAGTTACACTCTTCTAAGTGCATTAGCTTTTGTGGACTTAGAAGTGCATGACTCTGCTTCGTATTGCAGTGTAAGTATATTTTTTAAAATGTTGAATATTTCTTTAAGGTATTTAATTTGAAAACTCAGAATTTAAGAGCACATTTGTATGGCATATTTTACTTGTCTTTTTTCTGTATTGTGTTTCAGCATCTACACTCCATTCACAGAAGAAACGGAAACAGTTGGACAGAGAGCTCTGAATTCTATTCTGAATGCTGCTATCATGATCAGTGTCATAATTGTCATGACCATTCTCCTTGTTGTGCTTTATAAATACAGGTGCTATAAGGTGAGGAGGGGTTCACTGAACCATGACATTATTGTGCATCAAAGAAAAAGCTGAGATCTTCATGCATGTCTTTCCTCATGCTTCTGATAACATATTTGCTACGCAGCCTTGGACCAGCATACCTTCAACACCGTCTGTCCCTATATAAGCCCTGGAGAGCCTTGTGCTCTGCTGAACAGCACCTACTGGTAGTCCCTGGCAGAAAGCAGGGGTTAAACAAAATGGCTGAGTGTCAAGGAGCTTCCCCTAAGCTGTTTTTTTGTGAATCCCTGTTTTCTTTTTCTTCACGGACCTCCATGAACTGCATCACAATTTGTGAAAGTTCATGGTGTTTCTTCAGTTTGTCAACATTGCAAGTTACAACCATTTCAAATGGCTAGTCTTTAATAGTAAAAACAAGGAACTTGCAGGAGCAGCCATACCTTTCTACCACCTTTGATTCCTCTCCCCCTGCCATGTCTACTGACACTTCAATTTCTGTCTCCCTCATCCTATCTCTGTCTCTCCCTCTCCCGGCCTGCCCACATCCCATCATTTTCCCTCTCTTCAGCAGCAGCAGTGGTGGCTTGCACAGCAGCTTTGCTACCTCAGTGTTCTCAGCTAGCTTCCCGCCCCCGCCCCCCGCGCAGCTTCACCATGTTGGCAGCTCACCCTCCTCCACCTGGCAATTTTGCTGCCTCAGCCACTCACCCGGCCTCTTCACCACCTCAGTGAAGGCAGCAACTCCTCACCTGCTGGCCTGCTTTTTCTCTGCATCAGTGGTGATGGATACATTGGAGATGGCTTCTCCACCTCAGTGGTGGCAGGGATGTCTCCCCCACCCACCTCGGTGGCAGTGGCAAGGATTTCTTCTCTGCCTCAGCAGCAGTGGAGACTACTCCCCTCCCTGCTTGCAGTTTTGCCACCTCAGTGGTGGGGACAACATTGGGGACTTCTCAGTGGTGCTGCTGTGACAGGGGTGTGGCTTCTGTGCCTTCTTGCAGCTTCACCATGGTCAGAGGATGACCCCACCCCAACTGCCTGCAGTTCACCACCTGGGTGGTAGGGTGGGTGATGGAGAGTATCTGCACTTGTGGAGAGTGTCAGACGATGCTTTTGTTTGGGGGGGGGGTGTTAAATTCTCCATTTTTGTCCAAACCTTGGGGGGGGGGTTCCCTAAGTTTGCAGAAGTATCAGTTTTTAGTCCATTTGGGCCTGATCCATGGATTTAAGTATCTGCAGATAGGCCCATGCTTCACTGTTTAGAATATAAGATGATATTATTGCATATTCAATACTGATAGCAAGAGACCGTTCTCAGGTTGGGGATGGCAGGATAGGGATGTGGCTTTTTTAATGTGTGACAGTTGCTCAAAGTCTAGATATAATGGACACAGCCAGAATCTGGATTGGTAGATAATATAGGAATCGGTGCATGCCTTTCTGTGCTGCCTGGAAGAAATGTGTGATACAGATGTAAAACATATCCTTGGATGCTGCAGTTAACCTTCTGTTGATGTAAGGTACTATTGTCAGTAGAGTGATACTTCCTTCCCATTGCAGCCCCAAATTTCCCCCCAAATGCTGCTTTTGGTGGACAAGGGACACTACCAGTTCACCTTTTGCTTTGTAGGGACCATGTACTCAGATACGTGCACAGCCTTTCAGTTGATACCTGGTCTGTGATGCCTTCTAAGAGCATTGTGGGTTTGGACAGCCACAGCCAGTTTTGAACATTCCCTTTAAACAGATTTTGCAAACTGCACACGAGTGAAGTCCAAGTGGCGAGTTCACCACTTCCGGGTGAACTCGCCGCTTGGACTTCAATCATGGACAGCTTGCAAAAGCCATTTAAAAGGAACGCTTGGAAGTGGGGGGCGGAGTGAAAAGGATAGCTGAAATGAATGCAAGCCATTTCAGCTATTCCTCTGGCTCCCTCACTTCCCACCATGAACCCCACAAATCTCTGAAGCCACTTGGATGGTTGTGGGCGGGTCATGAATAGGGATGGGCATGAACCTCCAGTTTGCGAACAATGAGCCAGTGATGTTCGTTACGAAATTAGGTTCGTGACAAGGTTCATGCCCTCCCTAGTTACAACCTTTCAGTTTCTGCCTTTTGATAAATATGGGAGGGTTTTTTCCTCCCTGTCTTTTGTCACTCTGTGTAACCAAGGTCTGTTTTCCTGCTGGAACTAAAATACCCGATTACTCTATGTTTTGCAAATCTTGGCAGTAGAGTTTTATTCAAGTTTTATCAGGCAGAACTGAAGTCTGTAGCAACAAATCAATTATACTAGTGCAGTTGTCAAGTGAGACATGAGTGTTTTAATCAAAACTCTTGAGACTTGCCTTGACGTGCTGTTGTGAAGTACATTATAAAGAATGTTGACTAATTTCAGTCTTTTATGTGAAGCATATTGTGAAATGTAGATCTAACAAAAGGCAGGTAATGGATAATAATTTAGTGTGTAAAGTGTTGCAGGGTACATAAATAAACCTGCTTGATAAGGGTGTGGTTGTGTTTTTTTAGCTGAATGCTTTCTTATGTAAAATGGCCCATCAAAGCCTGCTGTAGTTTCGTTTTCAGTAACAGGAGAGAAAACAGAGCCAAAGTAGGCATAATAAATGACCACGTCTCCAGTTTTTTATCTTATAGTTTGAGTGCATACAAAAAGAGTTCATGTTATTTTCTAATGAACTAGAATTTACATTTTTATTATGTATTTGTACTGTGAATATTTTGCTCTGAAGGCCCAAAGCCATGTGCTTTCTTTCATTACATATTGATTATCTGATGTTTGGTTTCTTCTGAGGATGGTGCTTTGTCTTCTAGATAGACACACTAAAGCAAGGGTGTCGAACTCATTTGTTATGAGGGCTGGATCTGACATAAATGAAACCTTGTTGGGCTGGGCCATGTGTGTCATAAAATGTAATGCTAGGTAGCAGAGATATAAACTATAAAGGACACAAACACAAAGGTTTTTTTTTTTACTTAAAATAAAAACATGCTTAAAACATTAGCACTCTTGCAATATTTTGTTTATTTAACAGTGTCTGATAACTGACACCTCTTGCTCTGAATTATTACATCAAAATGTCTGTGCTGTTGCAATCTTGAGTATGCTGTTCAGGTGTGTATCTGTAAGTTGCAAACTTACAATGACGCAGCAGCAGTAGAATTGGAAGAAAAAGCAGAAGATAGCCAGTTCCACTGTGGGCCTGATAGAAGCCCTCCAGGGGCCTCATCTGGCCCCTGGGCCACATGTTTAACACCCCCGCACTAAAGGATATCTTGTATGGGGTGTTTTGAGCAGTGACCTTGTGTTTCTTTGTCATTGTGAGGAATTCTCAAATGTAAAATGGCCACTTGAAGACAGTGATTTCCTACAAAATGGCATTGCTTTTTATCTGCACATCTTATTATCCAGTACCGGGGTATCAAACATGTGGCCCGGGGGCCAGTTCAGGCCCCCAGAGGGCTTCTATCAGGCCCACAAGGGACTGGCTGCCTCCTGCTTCTTCCTCTGCTGCTGCGTCATAGCTTGCTTTCCCAGACTCTCTCAATCGCTCAGGAGAGATAGATAGGCAAGCATCTGCTCCCTGCACTGGGCTGAGGCTTCTTCCCCTCCCAGATTGCTACAGCACAGACATTTTGATGCAATAATTCAGAGCAAGAAGTGTCAGTTATCAGAGGCTGTTAAATAAACAAAATATTTCAAGAATGCTAATGTTTCAAGCATGTTTTTATTTTAAGTTAAAAAATATCTTTGTGTCCTTTATAAAGTTTATATCTCAGCTACCTGGCATTATATTTTATGACACACATGGCCTGTCCCGACAAAGTCCAATTTATATCAAACCCGGCCCTCCATAACAAATGAGTTAGACACCCCTGATCCAGTACTTTTCAGTGTTCCATGTTTGGAGCAATTCATATAAATTAAATTGTAATGTCATCTAATTAAATCACACTTTAATGATTGAAGGGAATATGCAGCTCAGGAGGAATATAAATGTCACCATAAGAATCAAGAATCCCGTTGTGTGAGTGGAAAGCAATTTCCAGTTGTAGAAGGGGAGGAATCCCACTGAATCCACATGCTTGTGAGTGTTCCCCTACCTTTAGGAATAGCTTTTGAGGGAGCACAATGGGCAACAGCAGAAGGGAGAAGGAGGATGTCATGGTTGTTTGAATCCTGCATGTTTTCTAGAACAATGAGTAAATATTTATGAAACTTTGTGTCACAATTGTATCACCTAGCACTTACCTACATTGAACTTCATTTGTCATATTATTGTCCACTCATCCAGTTTGGAAAGATCTTTTGGGAGTTCAAGCCGCTTTGATTTTTACCATTCTGATCATTTTAGATGCAATTAATATTCTGGAATTCCTGCTTATGAGGAGCTGTATACACAATAAACTATAGAAAATCATAAATACAGCCTGTAATAGTACTACCTGTGGATGTAAATAAGTCCTGACATATTTGAACTATAATATGCTTTCTTTCTATGCGTATACTGAGGGAAGTCTACCTCTTTTACTCAAGTGCTTCCTGCTGGAATAGCATTGGCGGGGGGGGGACCAGGAAAGGCCCAGTGCATGTGTTGCTGTAAGTTAAACATAACTATAGGTTTTTATATACCTATATATTTTTCATGTGACATCCATTTGTTTTCAAATAGTCACTTTTGAAATGTGATAATGTTTTAATCCCAGATCTGAAATCTTTGCCATTGTTTTTGTGTTTCAGGTGATCCATGGATGGCTCATCGTTTCTTCGCTTTTTCTGCTTTTCTTTTTTTCATTCATTTACTTAGGGTAAGTTTATCACCCCAAAATATTTTAGGGCTGTCTCAGTCAGTAATTGATATGTCTTCATTGGATTGTAACATCTACACCCCTTTAAAAAGAACAAAGCTCAAAATGCGTCAAGAATAAAGAGTTTTGTTTCCACTTCTTGGATGTTTGTTATAGACGTTTCTTCCCCTCATGTTGCCTCACAAATCCATCCTATCCTGTTGGCTATTAACTGCAATCCCATTGTAAAGGTTTGGGTTTCCATTCTTTTCATTGCAACTTATGGATAACCAGTTCCCAGAGTCTTATCTGCAGAAAATTGTACTTCTTAGCAAGGATCAAGTCTGAGAGATTGTTGGAGAATGGTGTGGTGTAGTGATTAAGAGTGCCTGACGAGTATCTGGGAGACCCAGGTTCAAATCCCCACTCATGGAAGCTCACTGGGTGACCTTGGGCCAGACACACACTCTCAGCCTAACCTAACTCACAGGGTGCTTGCAGGGATAAAAATGGAGGTGGTGTCCTTCCTATTGGGGGGGACTGTGTTTTTCTTTAAATCATACTCTGTGATGTGCTTCCTTATAGGAGAAATGGTTTTACCTTTAATTCACACTTTGTGTATATAAACTTGGTAGTTTCTGCTGCCACCAGGAATTAAAAATTCCAAATCCCCCTTTGGTAGAGTGACCCAGGGTCTGGGCACTTCAGAGGACTATGTGGCCCTGAGGAAGTACTACACTGATTTCTGGGATATATTTAAACAAAAATGGATTTATTGAAATAAGAACAAAATAGGTTTCTGGAAAAAGGAACTTGTAAAATATAACTAGCCAGCTTGGTGTCACACACAGTCTCTTAGACACTAAAATTCCACTCTGACAGGCTTCTTTTTCTCAAATATGTAGCCAACCCGGCTAAACTCTTTGACTTTTTCACACAAGATAAAACATTGGTCTAATCACACAGTTTAGATGCAGCTTGTTTCTTTTCCATATAGACTCTCTCACAAAACTTTCAGAGTTCCACAGACTCTCTTTAAAGCTTTTCCACCCTTCACTCTCCAAAGACACATACACAGAACACTCTTAAAACGCACACACATAGATTCCTCTCAGAACATCTGCTCCCACACTCAGTCATCAGCCAGTCACAGCACACTCATCTCCCCCTATCGCCTTCCTTCCATTACTGCAGTCAAACTAACATTTAAAGGAACACACATCAAAACAAGGAATCATTATAAGGAGAATGATGTAAACCATTTTGGGTCCCCATTGAGGAGAAAAGTGGGGTATAAATGAATTAAATAAGAATTGTTACAGACATTGCCAAGGTTTGTGTGCTATTTAGTAAAGGCTGTTTGCATGTTTGTGAGCATATAATAAATAGCTATGAGAGTGAGAGAGAGCTACCCAGTAGCATGTTGTTTTGTTTAAGGTCTTGCATTGCTTTAAAAAAGAGCAGCATGGGTTTAGTGGGCACTGAGTTTCAGAGAAATGAAGCCGTTTTATAAGTATGGCTTGAGCTCCAGTTTCTGGGGGGAAAGCAAGACTAAGAGTGTGATGCTTTTCAATGCTGTACAGTCAAGAGTCCAGCACAAAAACATATTGCCCTGTTGCTCTAACAACAGTAGCAGGCTTTGGCCCCTGTGCTGAAGCCATAGCAGGTTTTGGCATACAGAAGAAGCACTTCCAAAGCGTGGGTGAGGTTTTTATGGCCAAAGAGAAGGTGAGGTACATAAGCCCTTTGCAAATCAACCTAATTCCTTGGCCCAAGATTCTTTGCCCTACTTAAAAGCCATAAGGAAGTAGAATTTCCCCCTCTTTTAGGGGAAGTGAAGGTTACGGTTTGCTTGCCTTACCTGGGATGTTGCAACAGAAGCCTTTACTTATGCCTCAACAATTAGAAGAGAGAAGAGGTATAGAACTGCAGATTGGTTTGGGCAGTTGCTGTCCACAAAGAAGAAGAAGAGGAGGAGAAGAGATTGGATTTATACCCCGCCCTTTACTACCCAAAGGAGTCTCAGAGCGGCTTACAAACTCCTTTCCCTTCCCCTCCCCACAACAGACACCCTGTGAGGTAGGTAGGGCTGAGAGAGCTCTGACAGAAACTGTTCTTTTTCAAGGACAGCTGTGTCAGAACTGTGGCTTTCCCAGGGTCATCCAGCAGGTGCAAGTGGAGGAGTGGGGAATCAAACCCGGTTCTCCCAGATTAGAGTCCGCACACTTAACCACTACACCAAACTGGCTCTTCAAAGTGAAAACTTGTAATGCTGTCCTAAGCAGAGCTTTATCCTTCTTTGTCCATTGAAGTCAGTGCTTAGTTCTATCACTATTGCATGTTGAATCATTTAAATGGCCTCCCCTTCTACAAAAAGTGTTTTAAAAGAAACCCTTTAAAGATTTGTAGGATGCTACCAAGCCCTCTATGTTGATGCTCCGTTTAAAAAATATTCTACTTTTTCATTAGTACTTTATTTATTCTAGTTGACTCTGTGGGTTTCACACCAATATCTAATTTTGTATGTATTTTGTGACTGAAGCAGTTACATCGCATCAAATTGTTCTTAAGTAATCAGAAGTTCTTCAAAGGCAAGATTAAAAACTGGTTAATTAACAGGAAACAGAGTGCGTATAAATGGGCAGTTTTCACAGTGGAAAGTGGTAAGCAATGGGGTACCACAGGGCTCGATACTAGGTCTGGTGCTTTTTAACTTGCTCATTTTAATGACTTGGAGTTAGGAGTAAGCAGTGAAGTGCCTAAATTTGTTGATGACACTAAGTTGTTCAAGATTATGAGAACCAGGGAGAATTGTGAGGCACTCCAGAGGGATCTGTCGAGACTGGGCGAGTGGGCATCAGTGTGATCAGTGTGGCAAATGAGGTTCAGCGTGGACAAGTACAAACTAATGCACATTAGAGCCAAAAATCCTAACTATAAATATATGTTGATGGGGTCCAAGCTGGTGGAGACTGACCAGGAGGGAGATCTTGGAGTCATGGTAGATAACTCACTGAAAATGTTGACTCAGTGTGAGATGGCAATAAAAAGGCCAATGAAATATTGGGATTATTAGGAAGGGGGATTGAAAACAAATCAGTCAGTAGCATAATGCCCCTGTATAAATCTGATAATGCGGCATCATTTGGATTACTGTGTACAGTTCTGGTCACCATACTTCAAAAAAGATATAGCATTGGAAAAAGTGCAGAAAAGGGAAACTAAATTGATTAAGTGGATGGAACATCTTCCCTGTGAAGAAAAGTTAAAGAGGTTAGGGCTCTTTACTTTGAGAAATGACGACTGAGGGGTGACATGATAGAGGTTTACAAAATTATACATGAGATAAGGTAAAGAAAAGTATTTTTCTCTCTTTCTCACAATACAAGAACTCATGGGCACTCAATGAAATTAATGAATAGTAGGCTTAGAATGGTTATAAGGAAGTACTTCTTCACCCAAACAGTAATTAACACATGGAATTCACTACCACAGGAAGTGGTGGTGGCTACAAGCATAACTTCAAGAGATTAGTTAAACATATGAAGCAGAGATCCATCAGTGACTATTAGCCACAAGGTATAGATGGAATACTATGACTGGAACAGGGATGCTTTGTATTCTTGGTGCTTGGGAGGCAAAAGTGGGAGGGCTTCTAGAGGTCTGACCCCGCTGGTGGACCTCCTGATGGCACCTGTTTTTTGGCCACTGTGTGACACAGAGCATTGGACTGGATGGGCCGTTGGCCTGATCCAACATGGCTTCTCTAATGTTCTTAAGAAGTTGTTTATATAAATGGTGTTTCGTTATGGGGAAGAACTGATACTGGCATTTTTGGACTTGTCTTACCATTATGTATTTATAAGCAGGAGACCTGCAAAGGTTCATCTCCCCCCCCCCCCATGTCCTCTTTTACTTCCCTGGCAGCCACCATAGCCTGTTCTTGCTTTCTTCTCTCCTTCTTTCCCTCCCTCTCTCCCTCCGGTCATCCTATCTTCATCTGCTCCCCTGTCTTCAGCTTTCCCTCCTTCCCTCCCCCTGTAGCTTTTAACTTAGAGAAGTATGGCTCAGTTGCATGGTGCAGCCTGCTAGGCCAGGCCCAGTTGCACAGAGATGAACCTCCAAAGATTTGTGGGGGCCACCTCATTTCCTCCTGTACCTTCTTCACTACACTTGTCTCCACAGTGGGGACCTAAAGCAACTTACATCATTTTCCTCTGCTCCTGTGAGGTAAGGTAGGCTAAAAGAGAGTGACTGGCCAAAGATCATCCAGTGAGCTTCCACAGCAAAATGGCAATTCAAACCTGTGTCTCCCAGATCCTAGTCTGAATCTAACCACTACACCACACTGGCTTTCATGGCTGCTGTTGAAAGTAGCAAGTAGCAAGGCCTGGGTGAGTCATGCAAGTGGCATATCAAGTTGCCCAGTGGCTGCTACCAGTTCAGCCTCAATAAGCCCTCCCTCAAAGGCCAAAACAATCCTAGAAAGGGCCCTACCTTTGACTGACAGAAAGCAAGACTTGAAGGCTGTGTGGTTGTTTAACAATGGCCAATGAGAGCATTAGTTTCTTAAAGCTGCAGGTGCTGCTTCTATTATTGAGAGGGTATTCTTTTTAAGATTCTTTGTTTTTGAAGTTCTGGATTTTTAAGATTTCAGTTTTTTCTGCAAACCTGGGCATTTTTTAGGTTTGTAGAAATATCTGTGTTTTCTGTTCATAGCTGAAGTCTCTGACTGTAAGTCTCCACAGATTTGGCTATGTGGAGAATTAGATTTATTGATATCCTGGTTATCTTTCAATTATGGAGATTAAGAGGCAAAAGGGTGACAAAAAAATGTGCTACACAGAACTTCAATAGTAAATCAAAACATAAGATGTAGTTTCTTATTTCTTCAAAACTGATCTTTTCCCCTGTAAATTGTAATCTAGTTTAAAGACTAAGAGTTAATCTTGAGACTGGCACACACAAAAAGAGCAAAATTAACTTGTCTGATTATTTGTGCCATTTTGGTTTCTTTTCCCTCTGATGCAGTAGTAATTTTTTGTGTTTCCCAGGGAGGTTTTTAAGACCTACAATCTTGCCATGGACTACATTACCCTCGCTCTCACGATCTGGAACTTTGGTGTAGTAGGAATGATCTGCATTCACTGGAAAGGTCCCCTCCGGCTCCAGCAAGCCTATCTCATTATGATAAGTGCTCTAATGGCTCTGGTCTTCATCAAATATCTTCCTGAATGGACTGCCTGGCTCATCTTGGCAGTAATTTCAGTGTACGGTAAGATCTTGGAGCCAAAAATTGTGCTTCATATTCTACTTTTCCATTACATTTGTTCATATCCCAAGAAATTAAAATCAAGAACAGGAGAGTTTTACTTGCATGGATCTGGAATTTGAGATGTCATATTATAAGTCTGTGTATCATAATAATGCTTCTGTAGATCTTTCCATGATAAGAACAGAGTGATTTATTTTCACAACATTGTCGCTTTTATTTCCCTCATTTCTTTAAGGTTTTTTTTTGTGCTGAAATAGATGCTATTGGCCAGAAGTACATGTCATTCCTTATATCCAACCTTCAAAGAAAACTGGGAAAAATGAAACAGAACCTGTCTTTGTTTTGGGTCTCTTGGGAGTTATTGCAGTCCATAAGCAGTCCTTGAAAAGTATAATCTGGCCATGATGATGTATGCGCTGATCACATTCAAGTTAGATTACAGTAATGCACTCTACATGTGGCTGCCTTTGAAAATGGTTCAGAAACTTCAGCTAGTTCAAAATGCATTACAAGGCTTGTATCACCTCTGCACTGCAAGATCTGCACTGGTTATCCATCTGTTTCTGGTCACAAAACAGTGATGGGTCTTACCTTTAAAGTCCTAACAGCTTGAGCCCGGGGTACCTATAGGTCCATCTCCTCCCATACGATGCAGCCTGCCATTAAGATCTGCCTCTCAAAGCTGCTTTCTGTGCTCCCTGGCTTCAGAAGTAAGGCAGGTGAAGACTAGAGACAGGGTATTTTCTGTGGTGGCACCTTGCCTGTGCAACACCCTCCCTCTTGAGGCTCGAGGACTGCTTTGTTTCTTCTTTGAACCTGGGTTCAGTATGACATGTGATTGCTGCAGAGTAACAGTTGTGCAACGTGTTATGTTTATAAGGGTTTTGTTAAACAAAATTCTTGGAGTTCCTTTTCATTCTTTGCAGATGTTGAAACTGTACATGTAGTAGGGGATCAGATTTGCAGTAGTCCGCACTGACAATCTCAATATGCCCAAATATGTCCAGAGACTGGAACCATTAACAAACAAGACAGATAATTATTGTTGTTGTTGTTCAGTCACACAGTTGAGTCCAACTCTTCGTGGTCCCATGGACCACATCACGCCAGGCCCTCCTGACTTCCATCATCTTCTGGAGTTTGCTTACTTTCATATTTCAGATATTTCTACAAACCTGAAGAGGCCCCAGGTTTGCTGAAAAATATGAAATCTTTAAAAAATACATTGGTGGGGATAAAAACCTCCAAAATAGTAGAGGCAGCACCTGCGGCTTTAAGAAACAAATGTGCTTAGTTGCAGCCACAACAGTATTGCCGGCCTTCAAGCCTTGGTGTCTGTCAGTAAAAGGCAGTGGAAGGAGCCAGGTCCTTTCAAGGACTGGTTTGGCCTTTAAGGGAGAACTGAACAGGGCCAGGACCACCAGCAACAGGGATGGGCACAAACAGGGGGAATGTAGTTTGGTTCATGGTTGAACCACAAACCGAACTGGGAGGCTCGTTCACGAACCGAACTGCTTTGTGCTGTTCATGGCCCTGCAAACCCCATTGAAAAGGATCACAGCCCCTTTAAACAGAGTTTGCAGAAAGCCTGAAAAACAGCTGAGTGGCACGGAGCAGCTTGCTCCCCACTGTGCAGCATTTTTGGGCTGTCTTCTACAGACTGCAGAAGACAGTCTGTTTAAAGGGACTGCAGAACACAGTGCAAAATAGCTGAGCGGTGGGAATTGTCTCCCTGCTGCTCAGCTCTTTTTGTGACTTTCACAAGGAACAGAAACCTCGGCTTTCTCCTCCATCCATGAACTGCTCTAAAAGTTTGTGGAAGTTCAAAATTCATCATGTGGGCAACTTCATGCTACCTGACTTACATGCTGGCTGCTTGCTACTGCAGCAGCTACACACAAAAGTCAGTGTTGTGTAGTGGTTAGAGCTCAGACTAGGATAAAATGGAGCAGAGAGAAATGATGTAAGCTGCTTTGGGTCCCCAATGGGGAGAAAGGAAGGGTATATATGAAGTAAATTAAGATGGAGGGCAGATAAAAGGTTGGTTTGCTGGTGTTTGAGAAGAAGAGAGAGGAAAGTGTTGAGGATATGGAGGTTTGCCAGGAGGAGAGAAAGAGGAAGTGGTGTGAGTTGGGAGATACAGTGAAGTGTCCCCATTGCAACAACTGATCCCAGCCTGACAGCCAGCACCGCACAGAATTTTCCTGACTAGAAGCTGGCAGCCCCCCCCCCCCCATTTTTTTAAAATTATTTTAAAGAAGAATGCTAGGCTTTCTAAGCTATATGGGTTTCATACGGTTTCTAATCCGTGTGGGTTTATTACTGTTAAGTGGTGCTTGATTGTTATGTGCAACCAAAACTGCAAACCAAAATGTTTTAGCCATTTTAGCTCTGCATAGCAGAAACCCAGCATCACAAGGGTGGTATGTCTAGTGTTCAGAATGCCATATATGTTTATAAGAAACCATGTTGTCGAAGTTCGGGTTTTTAATTTTTCTCTTAACCCCACATCACAATGTCTGTCTTCCAGATCTGATTGCAGTCTTGAGTCCTAAAGGACCTCTTCGTATGCTGGTTGAAACAGCTCAGGAAAGAAATGAAACGTTGTTCCCAGCACTCATTTACTCATGTAAGTATATAGAGATTTGTAATCTGATGCCTGTTTTTAAACTGAAAGAAAATGTTACTAAACCAGCTGATTTTCTACTGAAGTACATGAGGCTAGTTGAACAGCTGTGGGTCATTGTTTTCATTTCCTTGGGCCTCAGGTCTTTGTTTATTGTTGGCTCAAAATTTTGAACTATGTTCTGTTTAAGATGTCCCAAGATAAAAAGAACGTTTTGTGCTTTTAAGACTGTGCTATGTAATATTGTGAAAATGTAAGGAGAAAAATGGTGAGTAGTTTTGGTTCGATTAAAGTGATAGATCAGTTACAAAAGCACATCTCTTTGGGTTGGATCCAAACTCTTTTAAAAGCAGAGTAAAGCTTATGGAAGAGGATTTACCACCTATCTCTTCTTTCTCTAGCTCCTGCACCTCCCCAGAAATTGCTGTAAAAAATCAGAGGACCATCAAGGAATGTGTGGAAAGTGATTTGAGGAGCTGTATGGGCATAAATCTCTCCCCCCCACACACACACATACACATACACACTCTCCTGCAAAGGAAGCAGGAGCATATGCAAGTGGGATGGTGGAGTGATTTCTCCCCCTTCCTTCCAAAGCATACCATCCTATGACTTCTTTTCCTTGGAGTCCAGAAAACTAGAGAAAGGACAGGAAGGTGGCAAAAAAAATTAAAAATCCAGCTGCCTGTATCTTGTAGTGGTCAGTACTGCCTACCCTGACTGGCAGTAGATCTTTCATATCACCTACTACTCAACCCTTTTAACTGGAGGTGCTGGGGATTGAATTTGGAACCTTAGAAAGCATGGAAAGCAGATGCTCTACCATGGAGTCATGGCCCAACCCTGTGTCTTCTGCAAGATCCTCTTGATGGAAGTTGGTTTCCAATTCTACCTTCATTAATTTACTTACCTCCTCTTTTCCCAGTACAGTGGACTGGAGACAGAAAATATCTGGCCATTTTACAACATTTCTATCAAATGCTTTAACCACTGGAGATTGAAAAGTGTTGGGTTTTTTGTGTGTGTGTGATTTAAGGAAACCTGTACCTATTGATACCTGTGTAACCTGCTGAAATTCTTTTAAGGATGGGATCTTCTAACTGCTACACCAGTGCACGCTCACACATTGTCACACCTGCTAATTCCTATGAAGTCTGCTGGTTATGTAATTCCATTACTATTTTGTGGAACAGGCAGTTTTGCTTCGTAACTAGAATGTCAAAATTTCAGTAGGGATAGCCTCTTATTGAATGATGACTGGCAGCTGACAAGCAAAGGAAATAATTTTCTCCCACTTTTATACACTTTGGATTAGTGCACTGTAAGCTCTTTGATTAGATACATCATTTTGTTTATATAGATGGAAGTACACCTTGGTTTGTTTATGAGGAAAATGAGCCAGGAAGTCTTCTGGCTTAATGTGCACCCTCCTTCTTCTCTTCCCCTTGTACGCAGAGCCTAGATTTTCTGTTTCAAAAGAAACTGCAATTTGTCATCATGCCTGAATTCAGGCACTTTAACAATTTGTTGCTTTTTTCTTTCCTACACATCAGTATTCTAGAAATAAACTATAGTTTGTGCAACTGGAGCACCATAAACTGCACTTTCTTTCAGACCAGGAAGTTTTCAATGTCCACTTCATGAACTTCCTGGCTTTCCTTTTCAGAGCTTCTCTGATCAGTAATTCTTGAGCAATGACTAAAAGAGTACTAAATTAGTTTCTAAGGAAAATATGATAGACAAGAATTTAGCCACTGATAAGTTTTTAAGCAGATCACTCTCTACCATCAGATAGGGAATAACATCCCTTTGAAAATTATTGAATAATAAACATGGTAAAAGAGGTAAAAACCATCAGTTCCTAAAAACTGGAACATTCCAGTATTTTATGAGATAAAGTATCAATGGCCCCGGTCACACGGGCAGGAAACTGCGGGGGGGGGGAGCATAGCAGTTTGCCCCAGGGCAAACTAACGCGTGGTAAAGAGATCAGACCTCCCGTTGAGGTACCGTGGGAAGGGAGAGGTGCTGATCGCAAGACAATCCCGCGCGCAAAAAAGAAGCGCGCGGTGCGGCAAACTGGATGGGGTTTTTTTGTGTGTACACCATGACTGCGCATGCTCCGTTGGGTGCTTGTGCGCATCCACGGAGACGTGGGGGGAAAAAAACCTTTTTCGCAAGGGGACATGGGCGGGCGCCAGATGCCTCCGGAAACGCGATCAGACGCCTGCCCTTGCCCCGCAGTTTCCGGAAACTAGTACCTCCGAGGTACTAGTTTTTTGCTGCGTGTTTTCGGTGGGAAGCCTCAGTTGAGCCACGGAAGTGCTACGCTTCCCAGATGTGCCGGTGAGATCGCGCCCGGAAACTCCGCCTGTCTTCCGTCGCTCTAGCGTGGCTAATGCTCCGTGTGACCGCAGCCAGTGTTACCCAGGCCACAAGGACAAAGACAATCTGAATATGGAATATTGCAAAATCTCCCATGCAATACTTCAGAAGGGTTAGTGTTATGACAAGCTAGAGCAAATGCCCTAGCATAATGTTTGTTGTTGTTCAGTCACACAGTTGAGTCCGACTCTTTGCAACCCCATGGACCATATCACGCCAGGCCCGCCTGTCTTCTGCTGTCCTCTGGAGTTTGCTTAATTTCATGTTAGTTGCATTGATAACACTGCCTAACCATCTCATCCTTTGCTGTCCCCTTCTTCTTTGACCTTCAGTCTTTCCCAGCATCAGGGTCTTTTCCAGTGAGTGCTCCCTTCTCATTTGGTGGCCAAAGTATTTGAGCTTCAGCTTCAGTATCTGGCCTTCCAGGGAACAGTCAGGGTTGATTTCTTTTAGGATTGACTGATTTGATCATCTTGCTGTTGAAGGGACACTCAAGAGTCTCCTCCAGCATCATAATTTGAAAGCATCTATTCTTTGTCGCTCGGCCTTCCTTAGGGTCCAGCTTTCGCTGCCAGACATTACTACTGGGAATACCACTGCTTTGACCATACAGACTTTTGTTGGCAGGGTGAGGTCTCTACTTTTTATTATGCTGTCTTGGTTTGCCATCGCTTTCCTCCCAAGGCTAGCATAATAAGGAACCATTAAATGTCTCATGTAGGAAAGCAAGAACCGAGGTGGTAAAATACTAAAGAATTGGGTTAAACAAATTCAATGAGCACGAATTACTGTGCTGTCATAATCAAGCTTAGTAAGATGACACTTGACAATAGAGAGGGCCTTTGCCTTACCCACCTGGAGAATTTCTTCTAACATAAGCCCCAGCTGCTGTAATGTAGTATCAACTGTCTTCATTCGTGCTGAATAATAAGCATTTAGTAGCGTTTGTTCATAACATCTGAATGCAGCTGTGTTGTAGCACAATAAACTTTGCAAAAAATACTACAATCCTACTATTCTGTAAAAAACAGCATGTGGCAGAAAAATAGCATGAATGTTACTTTTAACAATGCAATAGTTAAGCAGGCCTTGATCTTCCCCCCCAGCAACAATGGTATGGCTGGTGAACATGGCTGAGGAAGACCCTGAAGCCCAAAAAACAGCTCCCAAAAGATCCACGTATGATAAACAAGGTAAGGATTTATCTTTTTTCCCCCTCTCAGCTGACTTCACAAGGATTATATGAACATCTTCCAGGCTATTTATTTATATTTATCTAAAACATTTATACCCACCTCACCTAGTGGTTGTACAGCTTTCAACAGAACCAGTCAATAAAAATAACAATAAAACAAATCAAGAACAATAAATACAGTAAAATCAGGTTATTCTTAGGTAATATAAAAGGACGTAATAGCCCCTTGAAAAGACGCAGAGTGAATAGATATTATATAAGCAAAGTTATGACATAATATGTATACAAGAAATACACTTAAACTTTAAACATGAAAAATGTTTAAAGAAGGTATACATGGGATATTTACAATGTGCCTACAGTCAGTTTTTAAAAAGGGGGTGTTATGATTTTCTTAAAAACTAAACCATCAAATCCTATGAAGAATTTCAACATGAAGCTGATGAAATCCCTTTGCCTCTTTTTCAGTACCTTCAGATAAGAAGTTTAATTCGATTTAGATCAAGAAGGAATAACATTTATCACCCCTTAAACAGATTTGAATGCATTCTAAGTCAAATCAAGCCACGTAGAACAGAGGTGTTGAACTCATTTGTTACAAGGGCCAGATCTGACATAAATGTCACTTTGTCAGGCCAGGCCATATGTATCATAAAACGTAATGCCAAGTACTAGAGATATTTTAACACTGGCCATGACCATACCCCTCGTCAGCAGAGCTCAGGGCCAAACCAGCCCTCCTCACCCCTTATGGTTGCGAACTCTGTGTTGGGCAATCCCTGGAGATTTGGGGAAAGATGTTGGGGAGGGCCTGCATTTGGCAGCTGGCCGGTGGAAAGAAATCCCCTCCCCCATAGCAACGTCATGGACAACATGCTGACATCACCCAGAAGTGACATAGGCGTGTCAGTGAAGTGGGGTTTGTTTGTTTGTTTGACACACTGGTTTTTGGACAAAAGTATGGTTTATGAGGGTTTTACTATAGAGCTTTGCTCCCACGTCACCAGCATCCCTATGTCACTTTTGGGTGATGTATGCACGTCGTGCGACATCCCCGCCCACTCCTGGAATGGCCCTCCAATCCCCCTGCTGGCGTGATGAATGGACCTGGAGACCTTAGGTATAATGTCCTTGGCCCTGTGTCTGGTAGAGACAATTGGTAGCGGCTGTTTATGGGATACTTGCAAGTTTGGGAACTAGGAATACAGTTTATAAGAACAGGTGGGAAAAATATTTCCAAGAGTTCGGATTTACAGATGCATATTTCTGAAGGTCTGTGGCAGGATGCTTCAAGGTATCAGCCAGTACAGGTGTTAGAGAAACTATGATAAAGATGATGCATATAGGTGGTACCTTATGCCTGACAAGCTATCAGCAGGCAAATCCAAATCGTACTGGCAATGTAATAGAGAGATGGGGACCTTTTCCCACATATGGTGACAATGCTCACTTGCTCAAAAATTTTGCAATAACATACTCAGGAGGGAGATTAATGGCATTCTAAATTGCAAACTGTTGTGCCAGCCAACAGTTACTTTAACTGCTACATCAACCTAAAGTAGCTGTTCTATAGTAAAATAGATTTTTTACGAAGTTGGGATCATTAGCTTGCATTCAAAGTGCTTTGAATGTGCAGTGTTTCATTCTCTGCTGTTCATTTTAATTGGATGGCTAATTGATTCTTAATTATATTTTAATGAAATGATAAAGTTAAAAAATCAGTCTCCTTATTGTAGTAGAATATATGTTAGGGGAAAACCAATTGTGTGGAGTTTTGGGAGGGAATAATATATTTTATATTCCTTTGGGATCACTTGTGTCCTTTGATACGTTGGCTGAGTTAAGTTATGAAAGCCATGGTGTTGCTTCTCACTAAAGTTTTATCTTTTTCACATGTGATATTATTTTGTTGAAGGACAAGATCACTTTTATGAATTTTTAAGTGTATCTTTAAAGATACTAGGATAATTTTTAGGTACATATGGAGTACTAGAATGGAGTTATTTGTTTTTACCCATCTTCTGGTCATTAAATCATGTATTGTTGGCACAATTATTACATGATAGATCTTATGTCAGAGTGTTAAGAACCATTTATATTTATTTTTCAGTCACAGGAAATCAGACCCAAAGTGAAAGTGCAGAGGCTGATGACGGAGGATTCAGTCAAGAATGGGAACAACAAAGAGATAATAGAATAGGACCTCAGGAATCAAGCCCTGAAATACGAGCTCATATTCAGGCTCTCCCCAGTAATTCCCCAACAACTGAAGATCTAGAGGAGAGTAAGTAGGATTTCCAGACAAACATGTATTAACTTGCCAAGCAATTTAGTGTGTGTGCAGGGCTGTTCTACTTGCCTGACCTGCTGGAGACCATTGCAAAAGAAGCAGCTGTTGCTATGTCTGCGGACTTTCACAGGAAAAGGAAGAGAGAGAGATTCTAATTTCTTAATAGAAATTGAAGAATGGTGCATTTTTATATGGGGGAGCCAACAAAATTCATTTGCTTGGCATTGTTTAAATGGGATTGTAAACCTTGGCAGTTGAGAGATGGGATGTAATACATACCTTATGTGAGGTATGGCCCCTGAAATGATTCCTTTGGAAGCTGCTGCCTACAGGGGGTGAGAGTATTCTCATGGGGCTGAGAATGTCTGCTGGCTCCGGAATATCACCCCGTAAATGGTCTTGAACTATGAGGAGATGGGGTTGACAGCACTCTCAGTTGCCATCTCCTCCTGTTCTCCTTCTGAGCGCCCTGAATTGATTTATTTTATTTATTTATTTGTTCAATTTATACCCCGCCCTCCCCACCGAAGCAGGCTCAAAGCGGCAGAGAGAGCCTAGTTCTCAGCTCAGGATGGTTGGAATTGTATGTCCTCAACTGGCCTCGTTCCTAGTTAGTGCTGCCCCTCCCTGTTACAGTCCCTCCCTGGTGTGGAGCAGCCACAACAATATTCCTCTGTGGGCAGCCTTATGCGGGAATGTTTTTCCTTCTTGTGGGACCATTGATTGTGGGTGTAGACCACCATCCAGCTTTGCCCACCTTTTTGCTACTTCCACTGGTCTTTTTCCCCACCTGAAGCTGGCTTACCACCTTCATACCGTGTTGGGGCTCTGGAGTCCAAACATCTTGTCATTCTGCTTCGGATATTTTTCAGATGTTCTTCTCAATAGCAGAGGGTGAAACATAGATGCTTCGGCCATTGCTACGTCATAATCAGGGTTATGAGGAAATAATAGTATTTGTAGGTTCTGGTTCATATACTCTGTGTATTCCCACATGGTAATACTGGATCTTCACAGTCCAAGAAGACACATACACTCCTGGAAAACTCCTAATCAGCATGAACTTTACCATTGTAATCACAGGTTTCATGGCTTGCAGGAAAAGAGTGCCTTAGAGTTACCTGGGAACTATCATCAGTGCACAATATTCTGTACTTTGCTTTTTGTAAAGACTTAGAATATTACATGGTTAATATATATGATAATCTCAGATCAGTAGCAGCATGGTGTCCAAAATGTAATTTACCGGTGGATTTGTAGGCAGACACAGGAGTGGAGTTTGTGCATATCACTACACTTTTGGGACACAAACCCACCACAGTAGCATGACAGCATGTGATGCATATTTAGAGAATATAGAATTACGTTCTATAAGGTATGTAGGCAAGAACTGTGCAGCTCATTCTGCATGCTAAATGGGACTTGGTTTCATTTCCTGAACAGCAGTCCTCCCACATAGCTAATTGCTCTTAAAATGAAGGCTACTTTCCAAAGCAGTTTCTGGTATGGTGAATGGGTCTGCTGTGGAGAGGGGGACCAAAAGTCCCACTTCGTACACCATAGCTATACACAGACTTACACACTGCCCAGCTGAAAAGTGCACAGAATAAGGGATAATTCTTCCATGATGTTACTGGCAGTGGTCCATCAGTGGCTATTAGCCACAAGGTATAGCTAGGGGCTCTGGGGCAAGTGATGCTCTGTCTTCTTGGTGCTTGGGGGGGGTCAACAGTGGGAGGGCTTCTAATGTCCTGGCCCCACTGCTGGACCTCCTGATGGCACTGGTATTTCTGGCCACTGTGTGACACAGAGTGTTGGACTGGATGGGCCTTTGGCCTGATCCAACATTGGCGTCTCTTATGTTCTTATGTTCTTATTTGTATGTGGTAAACTTATCCTTACCACAGATATGGATGCAGGTAAGGAGCACAGGGAAACACCAGGATATTTGACTAGGACAGAGCTTTTACAAAGAGCAGTGTTGGGCTGCAGGTGTCATTATCTTTTCTGTTGTCTCCTATATGGCAGCAGAGGTGCTTGTGGATGAGAACTGTGGAGAATAGAGACAACTGGTTTGGGGGATGAGGGTGTTTATTTATTTACAAAATAGATATGCCACCATTCTACCCTTACAAGGGCTGCCAAGGCGGCTAACAATTTAAAAGATGCATGATAAACTTACATTATAAAACCATTAAAATAAAAACATATATCATTAAGACAACTTTTTGAAAGAGTTAAAATACTTACAAAACATAAAAACATTGGTTAGGAAAGAGATCAAACCCATCACTATAACTTAGAGGATTGAAGAAACAATAAGGCACTGCTTGGTACACTTCTGAAATATCTACCAAGCCAATAGTTATCATGAAAATGAGTCTAGTTTACAGTAAAACCACAAACATAACTTTAATCATGAAGATGCACCATAATTAGATCAGTGTGCCTTTAAAAAAATAATAATTTTCTAGGAGGTGTAGAGTACTTGATGCAGTTTTGTGCACTGGCAAACCATCATTTTAAGTAAAAACTGCAAACTCCAAGGAAATTACTCACTCCGTGAGCAGGAAAACAGAAGCTATCATTTACCCAAAAAACTGTAATCAAGTAAGACACATGTTTGAATTGGCCCATACATCATTCTATTAGACTTCAGCATTCACAAGGCAGGAAGAGACTAAGGATTAGTGATATGAACTTGGGGGAGGGGGTGTCAGTAATTTTCAGATTTGGATTTCAGGAAGGGTTGCCATGTAGGTATTCCAGACTATTTGGGTCCCCAGTACTCTTTGGGGATTTGGATTGGGGGGGGATTTCAATTTCCCCCCCCATGTCTGTCATTCCCTGTGGGAGGGCTCTTTTTAGGGGAGGGGGGTCTGGAATGGCTGTTTTTCAAGCAGATGACACCAAAATTGTAGGGAACCTAGTCCAGCCTTTTCACTAAAGACCCTCCCAAGTTTCAAGCAAATTGGCTCAAAGGTTCCAATTATATGGGCCCCTGAACAATGTGCCCCCAGCCATCCTACTTGTCTCCATTGTTTAGTATGGGGAAAAACAGATAAGAGCCACTGGCCGAAAGCCTCCAAATGTAAACAAAAACTGCAAGCCCAAAAAAGCAATGTCAGACCAGAGAATCCCTGCAGAACTATGGGCCAGTGTTGCAAGCGGAACAGGACCAATATCAAACCAGAGAACCCAAGCCAAACCAACCTTGCAAGCCATTGCCTACACAGCCAACCAAACACATAAGATACACGAATGTCACTTAGCCAGTGAAGGCCTCAAAGTGGAAAGAAGGGGATTTTGGGCACCTGAGTTCTCTCTCTGCAGTCTGTACTGTTACTGGCTTGCAAGAGAAGCTACAGGAGCTGCAGCTCATCGCTGGTATGCCTGTTCCCTCCCACCTCTGTAAAGAAGAAAAACGTGCATGAGTTCCATGTTAGGTGCTTTTGTGGGTTCTGCTTGTTTTAATTGAAATACTCATCTACTTTCCTAATATCTTTTTCCAATAGCATTTGTGGGGTGGTTCCTTTATGAGTGTCAAGAGTACAATTTTTACATCATATTTATTTACTTTCTGCAAGATTTGTGCCTCTGGCTGTGCCTCACAGCAACTAGGATTCCGTTAGGTTTTTTATTATTTTGTTTTAGAATACTGCTTGACTCATGATTTTTATATAGTGTCAGTCAGATTGGATAACCCTCCCTGCTATTTCTTTCCACTTCTGAGTTTTAAGTTTTTGGAAGATTGTTTTTCCCCAGCGCCCCAACACAGACTGAAAGGATACAGACACAAGCATGTCCTCACTTCACTCACTCTCAAAGTCCAGGGCTGGGTAGTTGAGGGAGCAGCAAGTTGACAATATATATATATATATTATATATATATATTCAGAAAGACCCAATTGCTCAGCCCTCCAGGAGAGCAGATGTGAGCATTGCGAGCTGACAGTGTTGCCTGGCACTCATTCTGCGTGCTCCTCTGAGGGCATGATAGGAGCTTCTGAGTCACGAGAGAGGTCTGGCTAGACTGTCTCTTTCCTGGTCCACTAGTTCAGCAGATCGATGGCCTGCCACTCGTAGGGCTCAGATAGGTAGTCCCTCACCATTCAGTCTGCTGAAGCCTGGCTCGTGCACCTCTACCCAGAAAGGGAGGTGATGGGAGCACTAGCCTCTCCCCTTGTAGAAGCACTGCCTGGTGGTGCTGCTTCAGATGCTTCCTGAGCCCAGCCATCAAAACATGACTAAGGTATTTCCTTCAACAGATCCTTGCCCTGCATCATAGGCGCTATGTGAAACAGGGAATCTGCATCCTCTGGAAGAGATTCCAGACTGTGGAGAAATAGGGGCACGCACAGCGACTAGCAACTACCAGCACCACTAGTGCCACATCCTGGGTGGGGTAGTTGCAGTGGGGGGGCAGAAGGAGATGCCTGGGGGGGGGAGAAGGGGTTGAGATGGCAGCATTTTGGACTGCACGTTCCTCTCCTCCTCCCTCTCTTTGGAAAGCCCGCTGAACTTTGGAGGAACAGGAGGAGGGGCACCCAGTCTCACCTTCAGTTCCTCCAGCATCCTCTGATTCCCTGACATGAACTCAAGACCCCAAAGACTTTCATCTACCAAGTTCAGAATCACAACAGCCTGAGTGACAGACACCTGCCCAGTGCCAGTACTTACCTTAGGCACCTTTGCCGGTGATGCTTCAGTCTCAGTCTCAATGAAGAGGGCCTTGCAACCCAGCGGGTTGGTGGAAGACTTTTTTGTTTTTAGTTGTTAACATAAACCAGGGTATGTTTTCAGGTTTAGTCAATCTTGCTTGTTTGCTATACAAGAGCCTGTCACAGTATAAAAATGTGTCAAATGTTTATAAGTCCTGCCTCGCCAAAAAAACCAGACACTTAGAGGTGTCTCATTTACTCTGGGCTTAACCAGAGGATAATAATTAAACATGTAACTGCATGTGGTGCTTTTAATGACAGGGTTGAAAGATAGCCATAACTTTGTGTCTTTGTTTAGTGGTTCTGTTTTTTCCTTTACAGGGGGAGTGAAGCTTGGCTTAGGAGACTTCATTTTCTACAGTGTTCTAGTTGGCAAAGCCTCAGCAACTGCCAGTGGAGACTGGAACACAACTTTAGCTTGTTTTGTAGCCATTTTAATTGTGAGTATGGTTAGGTAATGATGATTATTTTCTACTCCGTTCCTTATTATCAAAGTGATTAGGAGCATATCAAGGAATTCTAGAGGCCTCACTTCAGAATAGTGTTTGAAGAAGTTTTTTCAATCCACATTTACATGGTGGGAAAGTTCCATTCTTTGCATGCAATTTCAATCACATTTCTTAAGATTCAACAACATTTCATGAATATGCATACCAAGTTTCATGACTTTATCCTTAGGCCAATAAGTTCATGGAAAAGTATGCGGTATTGTACATTTCTGTGGGATATTTATTGTTTGTCTCTTCCCCTAAGGAAGATCTGTTGGCATGCATATTGGCACATACCCTGTTTTCCCGAAAATAAGACCTACCCCAAAAATAAGACCTAGCAGGATTTCTATGCATTTGTGGTATAAGCCCTAGTGTGTCTTCTTGAGAATAAATAAATATAAGACAGTGTCTTATTTTCGGGGAAACACGGTATATGCCTCCAATCTAGTATCTGCTTCTGGCTTTGGTACGTCAGTGCTTCAGGTTAAAGTGTTTGGGAATATACTATTCCTAAAGTTCCTTAACTCGTATTTTGAAAGCACATGTCCAAGGCCCAGCTGGGGGGGGGGGGGGAGGTTAAAGGAAATTAAAGAAAGGACACTGCAAGTCATTAAGAATCAGCAGAAAACAGAGTTATTTAATTTGATGATAACTTAATAACAGAACAAAGTTTGAGTCCAGTGGCACCTATAAGACCAACAAAGTTTTATTCTGGGTATAAGCTTTTGTGTGCATGCACGGGGTATCTGAAGAAGTTGTGCATGTACACAAAAGTTTACACCCAGAATAAAACTTTGTTGGTTTTAAAGGTGCTACTGGACTCAGAATTTAATAACAGTAATTAAGAGTACAAAAATTCTGCCCTATTTTCCTTTAATTGGTCAGTACCTGCTGGGGATAGGGTGATGATAATGAAACATATAATATTTTCTCTTGTCAGTCATGTATCAAATGACAAATTTGTCAACCAAATGAGCCCATATGCTGATTGGATTGGCCCAAGTGCCAATGCCATATAAATATATATTGGGGGGGGGGGTCAATGCTCCCTCTAAGCTGTGGAGTCTTGTGAGCAAAAATTCTACATTGTAAGCTACTGGCCTTAAAGTTGTGAGCGAGCGATTTGGCTGCTGCATCAATCAGTTTGCTCTGGAGCCATCCTTCCTACTAAGCCAAAAATCTGTGAGCCAGAGGCTAAAAAACTGAGCTAGTTCACACTAACTCAGCTTAGAGGGAACACTGATGGGGTATTAGTTTACATCAAAGGAGGGTACCAGTGCAAAGTGTCTTGATACTGGTGAGGGAGAGAGGAGAGGTTTTTTACTTGCTTGGTAAGAAAGGGACTTCTGTGTTCACTGCCCGTTAGGCCTTGTTGGTTAGTTGTAAAAAGAAAATAACAAAGTCTTGTGGCATCTTAAAGAGTAACGAATTTTTGCTGCATAGGATTTTGTGAGTCAGAGCTGACTTCATCAGATGCATGAAGTATTACATTCAGTCAGTATTTATACCAGTATTTAGACTCCATAGGGACTCGGGAAGATTAGGCTACTACATAAAGAATTGTTTCTCTGTACGACGTTGTACACTATTCAGATGCATCCTAATTTGTCAATTCAACTGTTAGGAGTGGTCCACAACTCTCTGAGTGGATCATTTGCTCTTTTTTTCCACTTGTGCTCTGCAATGTAACATCATATACCTTGTCCTGGGAAACTGGACCTTCTGACCTCACTTTGTAATAATTCCCCCACCAATGCTCCCTCTAAGCTGCGGAGTCTTGTGAGCAAAAATTCTACTTTGTGAGCTCCTGGCATTAAAGTTGTGAGTGAGCAATTTGGCTGCTGCATAAATCAGTTTGCTCTGGAGCCATCCTTCCTGAGCTAAGACAAAAATGTGTGAGCCAGAAGCTTAAAAACTGTGAGCTGGCTCACACTAACTCAGCTTAGAGGGAATGCTGTCCCCCCCCCCCACCATCCTCCTGCTGTTGGTGGGCTTGATATGAGTGTAACTCTTCGTTCATCTGATGAAGTGGAATCTGGCTCTCACAAAATCTTATGCCATGGTAAATTCGTTTAGACTTTGAAATGCCACAAGACTTTATTTTGTCACCATCAAAGTAACATGGCTACCACTCTGGAATCCATAAGAAGAAGGCTCTCTCCTGGCTTGCTCCGTATGGTAGGCTGCCCTACAGTGAGTCTGGTGGGTTTTCCTGCCTATTGCAGAGTCCTGACAGTATTATAGCCAGCTCCCTGCTTCCCTTTCTTTAGCTTGGTGATCCTCATTGTAAGCCCATGCCCCAAGACACCTTGTGATAGGTTGCTGGCACCTGTTTGCTGCCTAAATCCTGGAAATAAATTCCAGAGATTGTTGAATAGAGCACAACAGGGAATTTCAACTCTACTCCGTACCAGCTGACTGGCAAGCAAAGTTCTGACCTTACTCTGGAAAAGTGTATCAAAGGCAGTCCATATACACAGACTTACATTTCTTGACTTGACAGCATCTGGATACAGCATCTCTTCTCCGTACCAAAGAGCTGATCTTGGAGCAGGAGGGGCTTCTGAAAAGCCCATCACCTTTGCATCTGCAGTGAACACCTGTTTGGAAACAACTGCCCCAGCCATAGGAATATACTTGGCTTGGAATTTCCCAACATTTTGGGAAACAGGGGAATCCATCCCCATGACAGCCATTTTGGAGTGGCTCCATTTCTCAAAATTTCAACAAGTGCCTTGCAAGGCTGTGCAGGATTTGAGACCCCTGCTTTTTGCATCTGAGAGCATGCTCTGCTGTTTAGCACACACAGTACTAGAGCCAAAGAAAGTTCTGTACAAAAATCCATGTACCTTTTAACCTGGATAGCCCAGGCAAGCCCGATATGATCAGATCTCAGAAGCTAAGCAGGGTTGACTGTGGTTAGTACTTGGATGGGAGACTTCCTTGGAATACCAAGTCGGGAGGATAGAGGCAGGCTTTCACCCACCTCTCTGAATATCCTCCAGGTCCCCAGTAGGGGTCAGTCACCAGAGGTCAATGTGACTTCCAGGTGCAGACACACACACACAGAGAAAATACAAAAAAAATACAAAAAAAAAAATTCCATCTACCAGCAGTGTCCAATGGCAGTTTATCCACACTGGATTTTCCCTTGAGTAATTACTCGGTGGGATACAGTGTGTGAAAAATTCACTAGGGATTCACTGAAGATCACTTAGAGCAAGTGATCTTTCATGAAACCAGGCAAGCATAGCCTATAATATTTTGTGGGTTACAGTTCCAGTGTCTAATTTATATATGTTCTTTTGTTTCCAGGGCTTGTGCCTTACTCTCTTGCTGCTTGCCATTTTCAAAAAGGCCTTACCAGCTCTTCCAATCTCTATAACCTTTGGGCTCGTTTTCTATTTTGCCACAGATAACTTGGTGCAACCCTTTATGGACCAGCTAGCATTCCATCAGTTTTATATCTAGCACACTTTAAGTTGAAATCCATGGACATTTGTATTAACTGTAGCAAATGTTGACAGGTAGAATTATTTCTACTTGTTTGTTAAAGCAGCTGCCATACTGGGCTCCACTGGATTCTTCACTGTAAAATTGGTCTCAACGAATGTGGTATGGAACATTAAGTCTTCAGTGTTCTGAGCTATAAATCTTTGTAAGGACCGTATGTACTAAAGATGCCTATGCTTCCACCAGCAAGATAATTACTCAGCACAGAGGTTTCACCCCACCCCTCCAGAATGCTGAGAATTGCTCTACAAAGGACAGGTAAATCAAACTAGGCTGTCTGAACCACCTGAGGAGTTGGCCTGGCTTCAGCTGTGACCAGTACTTTCATCCTGATCCAGTTACGGGTTACCTGGAGAGCAGTGCTTAAACTGTGATTAGAAGATTTTTGTCTCACTTAAAGAAAAAAATCATGCAAGTTATTCTCTGTGCCTGTGTGGTTACATCTTAGATTCTAAGTTTCACTCTGCAAGTCTGTAGCCTTCTTCAACACAGAACACGCAGTCTCTATTTTTGCTGCCAAATGGTTCTTGAGTTCAGTTTGAGACAGATTAGTTATATGATCAGAATTTGGATCCTTGGATCCAAAAGATTTTAAAATCTTACATGTATTTGTATAACCTGTTCCTAGATTTCTTTCATCCTGCTCCCCCACCCCAAATGTCCTATATACTGAACACTCAGTGTTATATTTCATCACAGTAAGCGCCGTAATTTATTTGCATATTGAGTGGTAAAACAAGAGATACTTTTAAAAGCTACAGAAGAACAATTGGACCACAACAACAAAAAACATGTTTCTAGTTGTTGTTTTGTAACCAAGTGACGAATACGTGAATTTCACCTTATTCTCTTTTGCTCTAAAACTTATAATTCTGTAGTATTTCTTGAGATCATTGTATAAAATGGAATGTGTTGTACTGAGGAAACAAAGGAAATAAGAGAAAATTTCATATTGTCTAGTACAATTGCCAGAAGAAGTGAAGACATACTTATCCTGGATGCTTTTTTACCTTTATGTTCTACCGGAGGATCAGTCTTCATCCCTATATACCAACTACATTAAATGTCTGTCTCTCAAATAATTTTTATTTTAAGACCTAGGGCTGATTCCCACATTGTGTTAAATTCCCACACTGGACTGCCTTGACATAATCTTTGGCACACTCACACCAATAACACTACATTTCGGCTGGTCATCTGTGTAGATTTTTCAGGCAAGATCTGTGAACAGAATACTAAGTTTATGTCTGGCCCTGCTCATAAGAGCATTCCGTTAAAAAATCATGAGGATAACCAATTCTGAAGTAACCTTTTTTTCTTCTGCTTTGGGAATCATTCCAGAAATACTTCCATGGACAAGCACATTATGTCACAAAAGGGCCTAAACCTTTCATGCATTCTTGTAAAACCATGTTTTGTGTTCAGTAAGGGCTCTGTTGTGTATGTTTGACTGATTCATCTTGAGTGCTTTTGAATGCCAGCTGCGCTACGCCTGCCACCCAGAGATTATTTACAGTAGAAAAAAGATGTACTTGCCCAACTAGCCTTATGGCAATAAATGGCTGACAGTTGCTTACTGAATTCAATTTAGATAAGGATTAATAAAATGAAAAAACAAATCTTGCCTCTTGTCTGACATAAGCCAGAACTAGCTTTATAAACAATACTTACTGTTCACAAGGAATAGGATTTGAAATGAACTCTTGACTGTCAGGAGTAAGCTATTGATATTTTGTTCGTATTGTTCCTCATAATCTGTATTCGTCTTGGAGAGAGGGGGAGAAAATCCTTTTTTGTCAAATGCACAACCAATAGAAAAATATTTGTCAAGTCAAAACTCAGTCAGCAGAGTTGCTAGTATAGAGGGAGCATTTATTTGTTTGTATGTGAAGTGTTAATCTGAAGAAATCTACTTCAATACAGGTTCTTACAAAAGTGTTTAGATTTGATACAGGTACTAGTCTTCCACTACCAAGAATTGGTTGCACCAAGTTTCACAGTCCTAGGTCTGTAACGGTTGACCTGTATCTAGGTTGTACCAGTTCAGGTTGCAGCATTGGGCTTGTATTACTGAATGTATTTTAAAAGGGAGAGAGAAGAAATCTCTGCCCACAGAAAACTTGGCAAGAACTTTTCTCCTGAAACTAGTTTCCTTGGTAGAGGGAATATTTTGTATAAAAAAGTGTTCAGTCATATGAGCTCCCATCTGCAGTCTAAAGTAGGGTACAGCCTCGACAGAGTTGCTGTCACACAAGATTTTAGTGGAGATTTCTGTAGAGCCAAAATTGCTCAGTTATGTGCCTATGTTTTATCCAGCCCTTAAGTAAGGAGAGTGACGATGGAAAGTTAATTTCATCCAATACATTTAATGTTGTGAAGTTTAAATAAAGTACTGGCTATATTATTGGATCTTTAAGATACACCCAGAAAGCAGAAGAAACAGAACATGAAATGGAAACACCATTTTTGTTATGTTTGATGATAGAAGACTGACTGCATTCCAATACCAGATACTTAAAGACAGCACTAAAAAGTTAGTGGACTCAATGATAAGATGCCTGAAGTGCTTGTGTGTTATGCTTCTATACCCTTTGAAAAGGAGCATGCCAATAATTAGGTGTATGGACAAGTACACATTTCCTATTCCAGTAAGCCTATCAGATTTGAGTGAAGGGTTGCCTAACATTGTGGATGTTCTTCAAGGTTATATTGATAGATTCTCTAACCTTCAGATCTGAATAGAGACTGTTCAGTAGCAAAAATGCTCACAAACCAAAGCATTGAATATTGGTTTTTCATCTCCTTTTTTGTATATTGGGATTTATTCCAGACAGATACCAGAAGTGACACCTGTTATCAACTGTACAGTAAAAATTGAGAATGAGGCATGTCTGAATTATAGTACCACTTAACAGCACAAACTACTAACCCGGTACAGTCCATTGTAATCCTGATTATCAAACCTTTCTAAGGGCTGTAGTGAGCTGAAAATAGTTGAACCTTCTTCAAATACAGGGCATTAAAGTCTGGAAGTATTTGGTTTACAAGATCTGAAGTCCACATTTTACGAAGAAAGATAGTATGAAATAAGATCCTACTTGCATGTCTCAGCTGAAATTTCATCCCCATATATTACAATTGCTTTGTTATTGATGTAGCAAGAGAAACAAATATTGTTGTACAATAGAGGGTAATATTGGGGTGGATGAAGAAAATATCTTTAATGCTTATTGGTAAATTATTTTGGCAGCTACATGTAAAGACCATTATTGAGAAATCTACAGTACTTTATTTGTACAGTAGCATGATCTTGTTTCACAATATTGGCCTGCCAGTGGGAATACTGGAATATGGACTAGAATTGGATTCTTTTACACTCTAGTATACATGTGTTTTTACAGACTTTGGTTTGTACATTATCTGAACTCAATGTGAATAAGCCTTTTTAAAACACCTTTCCAATTAAGATATAATTTTGATAGGTTATTGCAATTTTCCCTGTATTTATCATTAAAGAATGCATGGATAATATGATTATCTCTCATTATTTGTACTTTACAAAAGTAGAATTCTTAAGCTGATGTAGACCCGAAGGGCATATATGCTTGTATCTGTATATTATATATAAATTATATTACTCTGTGTTCATCTCAGAGGTAACTGAGGGAATAATCTTTTTTTATCAAAGTAGCTCAAGAAAGTGAACCATAGTGCTTGTTGCAGTTGGAATAAACTCACATCATTTAATCTGACAAAAAAATCCCCTCCCAAAACATTGATACATTCGGCACTAAAGCAAAATTAAACCGCAAGCTTCCTTGAGAAAAAAATCTTGGCCCATTAACTAAATGTATATGTAAAATACCACAATGCCAGATTAAAATGTGTGTAATACTATTCATATCTAACTTGGCTTTAAAATTAATATGATTGCCAGGAATCTTCTAGTGAATCCATTACAAAATTCCACTTGATGTTTCCCAATTTGAGATTTAAAGTCATGATTTCACAGTTATTTACATTAGTTTGTCCTAATCTAAATTATTTTAGCCTTAGACTGCTTTCACTTGGTGAGGATTCTCTGGGTTGCTTTCATCGCCACAGCAAGTGCAGAGTTGTGCGCACTGGTGATGGAGCTTCCACAATTGGAGTGTTCTGTGCACTTTCTTGCCATTTTCCTTTTCTTTAAAAAATCAGTAATTGCCAAACCACTGTAGCAGTTGCAGACTTGGTTTTTAAAGTCCTGTGGCATGGGAAAAAACAATATAAGGAAGACAGCAGTGTCAAGCTTGCCCTGGGCTCCCAGTGCGGCCCCTCCTGTGGCATCCCAAGGTGGGGGAGGTCCAACGACTCTGGAAGTGAGGTCTGTTAAAGAAGAGGGGGAGCGTTGGGGCCTCAGATGGGTAGTGGACGGAGTTTAATGGCACTCCATAGGTCCCTCTACCTTCGTGCATCGGCTTCTCAGCGTCCTCCCTGGACTCCTCTCTGTCAGCATCATGTAGTTCCGAGCACGTCCTTCCTCCCCGGCCCCTTCGTTTCCCTCTCCTTTATACCCAGCTCCCTCTTCCAGCACTGTCTCCCAGTCCTGCCTCCCTGTGATTCCTCCCAGTCCCTCCCCCTATTATAAGCTCTGACACGTTCCTACGGCCTGGGTGTGGTTGGAGCTATGCTGGTGGCGGTCCTATTGGCCTGGGGCTGCGCCACCACCATGCGGGGTCTCGTGCGTGTGTTCACCGTCAGCTTCTCCCGTGTGCAGTTGGCCTGTCCTGTTGCTCCGCGGTCGGGCTGGCCCAGGCTGTTGCACCCTGGCGGTGCTGACGGGGTCCAGCGTTGCGGGGTGTTCCTGGTCTGTGGGTCTCCTAGGCGAGTTGGTGGTTGTTGGGGTCCCTGAGGGGTGTGGGTTACATCCTGGGACCGGGACAAGCAGCCACAAGGGATTAACTCAGGAAACAGTGCCAATGTAGGCAGGACATCTGAAGATGAACTTGCCATCAAGTCACAGTATTTGTGGGGCAAGAAAATCTGCATTGTTTCTTTCTCACAGAGTGCTAATGCTCTTGAACTGCATTCTTTCCAAAAAGAACCGAGTAAAGCAGGTTTGGGGAAGAGCATAATGAGGGTGGTTGAAAACCTTGAAACAGTAATAATAATAACAAGACGGGGACCCGCGATACTCGCGGGGGGGGGGGGGAAGAGCTCCGTCTCCTCCATTCCCTCCCCCGCTCGATCCCCCCCGGGAGGAGGGGGGTTTCTCGGCGGCAGCAAGGCCGGTCCTCCACCTGCCCGGCTGGCTGGCTCCGAGGCGGCGGCGGTGCCGCGGCGACGAGGTCAGCTACAGAGCATTCCGTGCGCATGCGCACGGAACGCTCTTGCACTTTCGGGGGGATTTAAACATACCCCTGAAATTTTTTTCTACTTTTAGCATTTTTGTGCACACGTGGGGACTGGCCCACGTGTGCACAAACCTCCCCCTCCCCCCCAAGTGCCCCCGGAGCGCTGATTTAGCGATCCACACTCCGGGCAACACTTGGCTATTAGATATAGATAATACTTTCGATTTATTAATTGCTTTCCCCACAAGTGGGCTCAAAGTGATTTACAGTTACTCTTTAGACGGGACTAACTATGTTTCATAGGGGATAGGGAAGACAACATATAATTCATTTTAATTGCACACGCCGTAACTGCACAGTGGAAACTTCTGGCTTGGCTCAGTCATGTCCCGAACGGCTGCGTCGACCGGCTTGATGATGTTGGGGCTTCAGGAGCTGTATGTCGTGTCACCACACTGCCACCGCCTGGCCGGAGCATCCCACTGCAGGGATTTTTCATAGCCAAGTAGATTCTTCCGCCTTCTGGATCCTGGACCAGGATGTCCCCAACCGACAGCTAACACCTTCCCAGAGGGGAGTTGGTGTGCCTACCCTCTCTTAAGGAGTGGTTCCCATTTTATCTACACGCAGAGGCTTTCGAATCGCTGGGTGGACGATGAGCTGGGGATAACAGGCTGGCTGCTCACACCAGCGTGGGGCTCGAACTGACATAGTTCGGATGTTAAGACAGTGGGATATACCCACTGTGCCACCGCTCCCCTGTATGTACAGTACAGTTACAGCACAGCATGATGTCAAAGCTCAAAATAACGTATCAGTTTTGAAGTCGATGCAGAGGAAAACATGCAGAGAAGTAGCCTTATCTTTACCCAACCCCTTTTTCACACATGCTCCTCTCTACACATAACCACTTTTTTGTAGCTGTAGAGGTTTTCTATCCCTGCAGTAATCTGAGTTGCTCGTTCCTGAAATGAAGAAAGTTGATTCATTTGAAATGTATTGGAGGAGAATTTTATGGATACCATGGACTGCCAAAAAGACAAATAGAGCAAATGAAGGGCCCATGGTGGCTCAGAGATTGAGATGCTGAGCTGCAGACTGGAAGGCCTGTAGGTTGGCAGTTCGAGATCCTAGTGCTGTGTGATGGAGTGAGCTCCCGTCTCTGGCCCCAGCTCCTGCCAACCCAGCAGTTCGAAAGCAAGAAATTACAAGTAGATAAATAGGTACCACTTCGGTGGGAAGGTAACAGTGTTCTGTGCACCTTGGCGTTTAGTCATGCTGGCCACATGACCATGGAAACGTCTTTGGACAGCGCTGGCTCTTCGGCTTGGAAACGGAGATGAGCACTGCCCCCTGGAGTTGGATTTGATTAGCTTTCGAGCAAGGGAAATCTTTACCTTTAGATCAAACCAAGCCTGAACTCTCCCTAGAAGCTAAAAGGAATGAACTGAGGCTATCGTACGTGGGTCACCTTATGATAAGAGTCAGAAAAGGTGAAGGCAGCAGGAAAAGAGGAACATGAGATGGATTGGCTCTAAAAAGGAAGCCACCGCCCTCAGTTTGCAAGACCCAAGCCAGGCTGTTACTGTCAGGACATTTTGGAATGCATTCATTCGTAAGATCACTGGAAGTTGGAAGCAACTTAATACACACAGTTCTTGAAGCTTATACATGAAATTAGATTCTTAAATTCTGAAAAACCCCAGGGTGTAATCAGAGTGGTTACTCTTAGATTAGGGTTGCTGCCTAAGGCTGCAATTCTGTGCATACTGATTTGGGAATAAGTAACATGCATAACAATTGGGCTGAAAGGCTCTATCTTCATGAGGAAATCCTCTGCACTCAGTGGAATGGACATACAAGGAAACAGGCACATGGGCTGGCTTCAGACTCTATAGTTTTAAATACTCATGTCCTAATGATTTCAGTCAATCACATTCAACTTGCTGGATTGTGCCTTCTGTCCTCATTTAATGAGTAAAATTGGACTGTGGAAGTGTTTAAAAGTCTTTTATGTCTCAAAGGAGCAATTTTTAAAAATAAAATCTCTTGATAAAAGCTTTCTTTCACATTTACTTTTGCAACCTCGTCAAAGGCAATTATTTTGATACCACAGGAGACACAATTAAGTCATGAAAATGCTATATAAAAATACTGAAAAGCAATCCACTCTGTACTGCAAAAAAAAATAACGTTATTTGGATAAAAATATATAGATCACCCATGGGGAAAATAGTTTCACAAATAGCCTCTAAAAAAAATTTAAGTTCATCTACAATTTTACACCTGCAAAATATAACTAATTCTTTCCCTTTTTGAGGCAGCTATATCTTGCTGAGTGATTGCAAACTCGAGTAAATCCCTTCTGTGTAGGTGGGTGCTCAACAACAACCAGGAAAGAACAAAAGCAGCTTCAGTTAATTTATATTTTATAAGATCACTTAGCAAGGGAGGATTACTATTAAGGAAAGTGCATAATTATCATTGCTTAATACAGTAAACTTGTTGGCAGATAGAATCTTTGTTACTCTATTGCTTCAAAATAGGCACTATTGACTCTCAACAGAGTGCTTATGGGGAGGGGGGCTCTGTTGCTGTGGTGTCGTATGAAAAAGGATATAACCTTTCCAAGGAGTGAGCTCCTTGAACATAATCTGTTCAGCAAGCCTAGTCTAGAACCACTCTGTTGCAAAGATCTACCCTGAACCAGCTTCAAAATTTGTGGACCCAGGACAAAAAACGCTATGAGTTAATGCCTTCCAAAATGTCCTATAATTGACAATAAAGGTAAAGGTTTCCCTTGCTCGAAAGCTAGTCGAATCCGACTCTAGGGAGCTTTGCTCATCTCCATTTCCAAGCCGAAGAGCCAGTGCTGTCCAAAGACGTTTCCTTTGTCATGTGGCCAGCATGACTAAATACCAAGGCACATGGAACGTTGTTTCCTTCCCACTGAAGCAGTACCTATTTATCTACTTGCAATTTCTTGCTTTCGAACTGCTAGGTTGGCAGGAGCTGGGGCCAGAGATGGGAGCTCACTCCATCATGCAGCACTTGGGTCTTGAACTGCTGAACTACAGACCTTCCAGTCTGCAGCTCAGCGTCTTTAACCTCTGAGCCACCATGGCCCCTACCATAAACCTGGCCTGCCTGCCTCCAGTTACCATCAGCAGCTGACCCAAGTCTAGACCTAAACTCTCTGAGTTGCAGGATCTTGGTGCTATCTATGAGCCGCCTACATATTTCTGTGGGTGCTAGCCAGAGGCTTGGTGTCACCCCTAACCTTCAGCATCAGTCAGCCAACAACAATCTGTTCAGAGTCTGGGCACAAATCTTGGAGCCATCTGAGCAACAAGCTTGCAACGCACAGCTGCAGCTCTGAGAATCATAAGAAAGTAATTCAGAGACTGCCACTCTTCCTCGGCTGTGGGGTACAATGCCTGTATTAGGAAAGAGAAAGCTCTGCTGGGCAGGGTAGGAGGCTGCATGCTTGGCAGTCTGGTCTTCTCCAGAGCTCTGTTGCACATATCAATCAAGACTTCCTCCTGGGCTCCTGCAGGAACTGGACCTACTGAGCCGCTAGCCAGGGTTCACTCCTCTCTCTGCCGAGGTTGTGCCCATCTGATAGCTTGAACTACCAGTCAGGCAGGCTTTTGAGGTAAGACAACTGCCGCCTACTTTTTTAAAGGCTGCCACCATGCCACATTATTTTACTCTTATTGGCAGCTTGAGGTGGCTCTGCCTCTTTCAGCCTTGTGAGCTCTTCAGACATGTACATAATTTTTTTTTTTAAATGCAGTAGTTTTTCCAATGTCTCTTGCCAGTGATCGGGCACTGTCCCCTGCAGGTCTTTGGGCCTGGGCAGGCATCGAAACCACCACTTGGACCCAACTTAATCTTTAGGCCAGTAATTTGCCTTGATAATCCTAGAACAGGGATAGCAATAATAACAGTGCCCCATTTAAGACCACAGAAGTTTGTCAGGTAAGGAAGATTTCCTTTCTTTTCTAGAAGGTTAGTTTCTTGGGCAGGTAGAGGTTCAATCAATCAATCAATCAATCAGTTTATTACGGTCAAAGACCCGTCAAAGAGCATACAAGATCAAAAACAATCTCCAGGTTATCGAGAAGTGTTACAATTGCTGGCTAAGCGCCATAACAATAAAATTCATTCATTCAAGAGAAGTATTACAGAGAAGAGACATCATGAGGAGTATTAAGGAGGTGCTTACGCTTTATAATTGCAATAAAAAGAAATTTAGCAACCTTCCTTGATATTGCCATGGATTTGTCCTCCAGTAAGTATTTCAGCAAAAGTTCCTCAGACTGGATTACTGGTTGTCCTTGGAACCTAAATGACCTTATCAAGGGCATAATTAAAAGGGCTCTCTCTTCTGCATAATAGGAGCAATGAAATAATATATGGGAAAGGGTCTCTATTGACTCCGAGGGGCATGAGCATAGTCTCAAATGCCTGGGGATGCGTTGAAACCTTCCAAAAAGAACTGCAGATGGAAAAGTATCAAATCTGGCTCTGGAAAAGGCACATCTGTGAATCGGGTTGGATATATTAGCTAAGTATAAAGGGGCAGACATAAAATTTTTGGAATTCAGAGATTTGAAAAGAGGCGGAAGTGCAGCATAAGATGTTTGTAGCTCAATATCTCTGAGGCGTTGGAAAACAATAGATTTTGCCCTGGCATAGCCGCTTTCCAAAAGTTGATACGGGTCTAGTCCTAAAGATCTCAGTTTATCAATGGCTCTAGTGAACCACTGAGGATAGGGCGATGCAGCCAATAAAAAAGGAAGTAACCCGGTGGGGAGAAGAGGCAGGTAGAGGTTAATTTATACCCTTTTTATTTATTTCCCTAGAATGACATAGAGAGAGAGGACTGCATGGAGATTCCAAATCATGGGAATCAAGGCTGTCAAAATTTAAGGAGAACTTGTTTCTATTGAATTATAAACACAGAAGACATAAAGCCATATTGTTGCTACTGAATCAAAGTCGAGGACCTAATCATTAAAGATAACGGAGAGGATTTTGAGCTGTTCAAGAAAAAGGCAGTCATGTAAATATTTTAAATAGATAATAAATAGGGTGAGCAACGGCCAAACTAGTCTATCACATAGCCACACTGGCCCAATAAAGATTTGCACGCACAGGTTTGCAGGTCAGGGAACTGAACACATATAACAATGCTCTATACACTGTTTCCTTGGCTGGATGATAGCACAGATCCCAACATTAGACTGGACCATCACTGGAATTTACCTGGTGAGTGAGACACTGGAGTCAGGCCACTGGTTCAACTAGTCCAGCACCTTCTTGAGGCTACTTGAGGCTATTTTAACTCCAAATGCTGTTTCTGGAACCTGGGCACAAAGAATGTGTTCTGCTACAGTGGTTCCCATCTTTTTGAGTATGGTGATCCACAAATCCAAATGTATTTAATTAATTTATTTAAAAGCATTTCTATGCCATCTTTCCACCCAAATAGGGTCTCCAAGGCAGTCCCCATTTTCTTGGTATGGTGACCTACCTTTAAAAAAAACATGAACAAATCAGTAAAATTGCAAAAGCCAGGGCCCCCCTTACCCAGGTTTTTCAATCCACTTTTGGATCAGAGCACACAGGATGGGAAACACTGTTCTAATGTTGACCAGTGACCCACTCCACATATGTACTCACACAAAAAAAATGTCCTTCCAAAATAATGTATCTGAGTATTAAATTCTGAGTAGCCTGAGTTTAAATCTTGCTCAAGTCTTGGGTGAGCTTGAACAAGCCTATCCAACACACACAAGGGTACATGCAAAGCCATGATTTCCAGTGGAGTGCTTAAAGAAATATGCTTTGGAAAAGACAACAGCTTTGTATACAAAACCACACTTAGCCACCTCCCCTGTGTGAAAAACTGGAACGATGCAAAACTTCCAGACTATTTTTGTCTGAAAGCACCACTACAGTGTCATAAAAAAAGATATAATTACTTTTAAAAATCTCTTTAGTGACAACATCCAATCTGTTTACAATGCAGTAATTCCTCTGATTTAAACAACCTTTTATCTTGGGGAAAGTTGCATTAATTTCTATGGAATGTCTTGTTTAGAACCACAACCTTAGCCATTTTCCACTTTTTGCTCCACTGGCTGGAACTGGCTGCTAACTCAGGCCAATTCTGTATCTAGCATTTGCTCCACAGTTTCTCAACTGAGGCTGATTCTGTGTTGGCTTTTCCCTCCGTTGTTTTACGAAACCTACGTTTGAACAGAAATTCCCCTCTGCGTTGCATGCTGGTTTCACTTCCTTTGATAATCGGGTTTTATGGTAGCTTCCACACTCCATGCCACTTTCGAGCTCTTTAATCTTTGAATTTTATTGAACCTTCTGCATAGATTTATGGCTGTTTTATGGCATTTGCTCCATGTTTTCTCAACTGGAAGGAAAAAGTGCAGCTCAAAACCCTTGTGGCAATGCAGTACTGACTGCAAAGTCACCCCTGCACAGCCATAAAACAGCCATAAATCTATGCAGAAGGTTCAATAAAATTCAAAGATTAAAGAGCTCGAAAGTGGCATGGAGTGTGGAAGCTACCATAAAATCCGATAATCAAAGGAAGTGGAACAAGCGTGCAGTGCAGAGAGGAATTTCTGTTCCAACCTGGGTTTCATAAAACAGCGGAGGGGAAAGCCAGTGCAGAATTAGCCTTGGTAAAAAAGAGCAAGTGCTTGGCAAATCAGGAAGAACCACTATATTCACACAATCTCCTATTACTGACACACGTACAGTGCAGGATGTGATGTGTTGTTCACACAAAATGTCCCACTACTCTAGCTTTTTCTTTCTTTCCATTCTCTGCGATTCCTTTCCAAAAGCACAGCATGAGAAAACACACACAAACAATAGCATAGGAAACAAATGGAGAGTAACATGTCATCTTTGACACGAACCACAAAGCTCTGGGTCACTGGTACTGAATCCTCTAGGTGAGTCATACTTAAGCTCACAGTCATCTGCTATGGCTTCCCAACTATTTTAAGAGCAGCATTTAGCTGTTGCCATAGCAGCAGTAAACCCCTTTTAATCTCACTTCCTGCAGAGGTGAAGCAGTCAATTATCCACTTTGGAATGTCAGTGTTGGGCTATGTGACAGTCTGAAAAGAAAGAGCCAACACACTCAGGACTCCAACCTGATGCCATTCAGTGTAATCAGAATTTACACACGCAGGGGGTGACACACAACACACACACACACACACAATACATTTTACCATGTCCGTTTAACAGAGGTGTCAGTGTGGTATAGCGGATAGAGTATTTGATTTGGACTAGTGAGGGCTTGGGCTGCTTCCATGCAGGGACAATTCCCCAGTGTGCACTCATTTCTGCTTTGTGGCAACTGGGGGTCCACAAATGTGTATTCCCCGTGATATCTCTTTATGCCCAGCACCCCCACCCCCAGTAGTTTCGGGGGAGCTGGTTTTTTAAAAAAAAATTAAATCAGTAATGAAGGCACAATAGCAATATGCTTACTACCAATCTGTTTTAATTGGCAAAAACCACACTGGCTCCACTGGGGGGGGGAGGATGGTGGATATGGAGGGAAAACAATGCCAGATGGGGACAGGAAGTCCCAGAAATCTGTACCTTCCCATCCACACTGTGGGGTAACCCAGTTTGGCTCCAGTCTTTCTGAAAAGATCAGAACACAGCAGGTTTGGGAAACATTAGGGGAAATGAGGGGAGACCATGGAAGACCAAAACAAATAATTGGAGGACAATGTTTTCTGGATGATCAAAAAACACCCACTCCAATCTGACAGCCAATGTGGAGCAACTCCTTCCTGTGGAACCAGCCTTAGATTTGGATTCCTGCTCTGAACCATGCTCCTTTTCTCCATGCCGCCTGCTACATGTGCCTCAATTAGCCCATCAAAGGACAATGGACAACTAGAAGAAAGTCCAATGTACTTCTGGGCTGCACAAGTACAGTTACATGCTAATATTCCAGCAACATCGTTTTTCTCTCAGTTTTGTATCTATTAGCCACAGGCATCTGAAGTAACAGAATGGGGTGAGGGTTGGCAGTGCCCATATTCATCATAGGAATGGGGCAGTCAATAATTTTCACAGACAGAACCAATTTCCATCAGTAGAGTAGCACTTTACCCATTCTACTGCAGCTGAAAATGCTGCTACTGGGGAACAGATGACCCCAAGGAACAGCACGAGGGTCAAATTGGGGGTCTGCGGTGGGACAGAGAATCAGCAAATATCACACACACCCTTCCATCAAGTGGAAACTTACCTGGATCCAACCCTATGAATGCAGTGTGAACAACTGACATATGGAGGCTGTTTCTAGCAGGATATGTAGAGAACCTATTAAAGTTTCTTGTCTGCTTGTATACTTATTTGACTTGAGCCGCTCTAGCCAGCACCAAAGATATTACACTGTAAAAAGTACTTGGCACAGCTTTCTGTAGAAATTATTTGAGGTTCAGGTGCTCGGGAGATACAAAGGCTTATCTTAATTATAATGCATATGAATGAGTTTGTGGAGTAACTTTCTAGTGGAGGGTGGCCAAGGCCTTGGCATCTTCTGTGCACCCTGCAACATTTTATTTGTATATTTATTTTGCTACTAAATTTACTCCAAGAAAAGGGGTAGTTGAACATTTATATGTCACTTTACTAAAAGCTGGTTTTAAACTGTTTATTTGTTGTGATGCTGCAATGATGTAATAAAATTAAAATGTAAGACATTCTGTTCTGGGCCAAGCAGTACGTGATGCTGAGGATTCATGATCGGATTCGTGAAACATGTACTTTAATTACAAAAATCAGCCACATGTAGCCCAACATGGATCAGAGCCACAGTGTTGGGGAAAGGGGAGTAACTCCCTGCCTATGCCTTTTTCCTTATTGTCGTTGCACACCTGGGACTGTTGAAAGCCCTTAGAGAGAGAGAAAACAAGCACAATAGGGGGGGACCTGTCTTAAAGCAACCTATGGAGCCATTTTCAATTGGGAAAACAGTGTGGGGGAATCAGTAACCACAACTGCCTTCCCCAGCATGATAGCTCTGAACTAAAGCACAGGTCTGAGAATCTACTCATGGGAACGGTTTGGCCCTCAGATATGAAGCCCTGCTGCTGTATAACCTCCACTCATTTTAACCAGGCAAGCATCAACAGTCTGATGGAAAAAGTTTTTCTCTCCAAGCTGTAGCTGAACTAGGGTTGCCAGATGTCTTCTGCCTGCCAGTAGGGGGATCTGAGAGGCATTCCAGGGGTGGGCACGGATGTCAGCCACAGGCTGACCACTTCTTGAAGTGATATCATCGTGCTGTCAATGTCGGGGCGACCCTCTACTTTTTAAACAGAACTCTACGGTAAAAACAGCTACAAACCATAGAGTTTTGTCCAAAAAGTAGAGTGTCACCCCCAACATCACCGGGATGATGATGTGACTTCCAGAAGTGATGTCAGTGTGTTGTCAGCTATTTGGGGGTGGGGTTCCTCCCACCAGCCAGCTGGCTGGCAGCAGGCCAAAGCCCACAAAATCAGAGGATCCCCTGCCTCCACCTGGGGACTGGCAAGCCTAAATTATACTGAGTGTCATAGGTGTAATTAACATTAACTGGCATATTCTTTTCCAAATGTACAGCAAATGCCAAACGGCATACATGTTTCACTTAGTCTGCCATACATTTCGGACCTATGACTTACTGCTTTAGCACAGCAACACATACAGGACTGGGGACTTCTCTGCTAAAGCTGGCTTTAATGTTGCTAAGCATTGCAGTATAAGAGCAACAGCTGTGCTGCTGAGAGAAAATGGCCTCCAGGAAAAAATATTCTAGTAGCTGCTGCAGTAGAACTAGTACCTGTGTTGCCACAGCTTGGCAGGATAAGACTATTATTCTGTATACTGATTCTCTGAATCTGGTACCTTCAAATATGGGGAAAAAATAACACAACCTTTAAAATATACTAGAAAATGTGCATGCTTGGCTCTGTTTCTCTTGACTCTTTATTCAAATTCCTTAACATTTTAATAATCCCATCGTAAGAAAAAATGCCAGGCTGGATTAGATGAAAGATCTATCTAGCTCAGCATTCTGCCTTGAGCAGAGACAGAAAAACATCCTTCTGAAAGTCAAAAAGAAGGCATGCTAAAGTCATTCACTGCTGTTTTCTGAACATGGAAAGTTTAATTTAGAACTATAATCTGAAGAATTGGCTCTAGTCCACAAAGCCTCAAACTGGAATAACATGTTGTTAGTCTTTAAAATGCCACAACACTCCTGTTTATTATAGCCATTATGACTATTAGTAGACCTTCCCTCCATGAATTTGTCTAATCCCTTTTAAAAGCCATCTGTGCTAGCAACCATTGCAGCATCTAGTATGAATACCATAAGCCGATTATGCACTGTGTGAATATTTGTTTGTCCAATGTCCTCTTGCCAATAAATGTAAAGTTACTGGCTTTGCAATTATAAGAGCTCAAAAGTCCCTTTGTTATCTTTATTAAAAATTAGTTATCCAGGATTGCACAAAACCCCACAGGCTAGCAAAATGTCTCAATACTCCATCATCGGTGTAAATTTTTGTACCCATACTCCTTGACAGATAATTTCCACTCTATGCAATCTATGTTCATCTGAAAAGCTAGAAAATAATCTTTCACCCATATGCCTGCCTCCAATATGGAACATGTATTCAAGGCAGGTTGAATTAGAAAAGCTATTGTGTGAGGCCCCACATCAAATCTAAATATTGAATTAAGCAACCTTTATACAAGTGTTCTCTCGATGCAGCATTCTAGCACTTTATCCTAATAAAAAGTTTCTGGGAAGGAATACAGACTTTCCCTTTTTGTTAATGCTACGACATGTTCCAACGTATTCCATCAGTTGCTGTGTCACACAGGATCTGGGCTTGAAGCCAGTATGAACTATTCTGCAAGGGCATTAAGGACATACATTTTCATTATGATTTTCTCCTCCTTGCTTGTCCCCTCCATTCCAGTGCAAAGGAACTCTGCCTGCCCGGCAGCATTGGCAAAGCACTGGAATCCAACTACCAGGGCCAGAAGCGACAAATTACTGAAAAGGGTTAGGGGCAGCCTCTCGACTCAGAGGCATGGCCTTTTTCATTCAGTTTAACATTTTGCTTAGACAGCGCTTGGGAGCTCTGCTCAGATGGTGGATGTATTCCCACCTCTTTCTATGCCAGCTGCAACAGAAGATAGTAGGTAATGAAGCACTCTTTGCTTAACAAGGCAACTTGTGTGTCTTGTAGTGCAGAATGGAGATGTATGTTGACTCAAAAGCCATGTTGACAACACACAATTTAAGTTCTTCAGGTAATCTGAGTATCCTTCTTACAAGAAGAGGAGGAGGAGGAGGAGGATATTGGATTCATACCCCGCTCTTCACTTGGAGTCTCAGAGCGGCTTACAAACTCATTTCCCTTCCCCTCCCCACAACAGACACCCTGTGAGGTGGGTGGGGCTGAGAGAACTGCTCTTTCAGGAACAGCTGTGCCAGAGCTTGTGACTGACCCAAGGTCACATCAGCAGGTGCAAGTGGAGGAGTGGGAAACCAAACCCGGTTCTCCCAGATTAGAGTCCGCACACTTAACCACTACACCAAACTGGCTCTCTATACATGAAACTATAAAAATGGTTCCCAGGCCAGTCAGGAGGCATGTGATACTGCAACAGCAGGTCAGGGTTTAGGCAGTGTTTGTATGAGAGACCTCCCGTGAAATTTATGTACACAGCACGATGGAAGATAGGTGGGATATAAATACTAAACTATTTATTTATTTATTTACTTCATGTATACCCCACTTTTCTCCCCAGTGGGAACCTCTGGTGGAGACTCTTTTGAGTTCGGTTAGACCAAAAAAGAGTGAAACAACCAAAGGGCTACACTCTTAATACCTCCATATTCAAGCCAGTGGATAAGAATGGAACCTTCAACTGTGTCAAAGGCTGCTGAGAGGTCCAACAGGGAAGATTGTCCCTGGCCCCTGTCCAGCTTTAAATGAAGATCATCTATCAGTGCAACTAAAGTAATCTTGGTACCAAACCCAGGCCTGAAACCAGACTGAAATGGGTCAAGGGCAAATGTGTCATCCAGGAAGCCCTGGAGTTGCTCTGCCACCACACTGTCTATCACCTTACCTAGAAAAGGTAAACTGCAGACAAGCCTGTAATTGGCCACCTCATCCCTACTCAGTTAAGGGTTTGGGGTTGGTTGTTTTTTTTTAGCAGCGGTCTAATAGCTCCCGTCTTCAAAGGCCTAGGGAAAAACCCTTCAATCAGGAAGGAATTGATGATTTTCACTAATGGCTCCAATACCTTTTCCCAGCAAGATTTTAAAAACCAGAATAGGCATGGGTCCACAGCACAAGGGATGACCCTCACACTCCCAAGGACCCTAGCAACATTCACAGGCATGATCAATCTGAAACTATCCATAGCAAAAGGACAAGCAGGCAATTCTGGTACCTCAGTTATGCACAACTTGGCCTGGCATAGGCACTCATTTTGGCCTCTAAGTCTGAATGGATGGGAGAGATTTTGTCAGCAAAGAACCTTGCAAAAATATCACAGCTGGGGGCCAAATTTTCATCACTGGCAGGGTCAGACTTAGGTATTATCACGTCACAAACCACTTTTAACAACTGAACGGGATGAAATTCTGCTGACACAATTGTGGCAGAGAAGAAAGTCTTTGCTGCCACCACTGCCACCTCATAGGCCTGCAAATGGGCTCTATGACATGTTCTATCTGATTTTTCCTGAGTCTTCCACCAATTGTCCCCATTGTGCCTTCCTCTGCATCCCTGATCTAGAAATTATTGCAAAACAGTGAGATAAAAAACCCACTGTAAAATAGCAGGATTTCTAACTTTTGTCCTGATCTTGGTAGTTCACAAGTTTTGAACCAATTCTTTAACACAAAAAAAACTCCTTGAATTTGCTTTTATTTCATTTTTTTATTCCCAACATAAATTCACACATATTCCAGAATTTTCAGCCCAACTGGATTGGTGAAAATCCATTTTTGTATTAATAAAGTCATAAGGTTTCAAAGGTTCCATTTGTAATATGAATTGAAGTTGCAGAGAGCTATGTGAGCATGAAGTCAATTTTCTCAGTGGAATATCTGCCCGGGGGGGGGGGGGGGGGGGGGGTGGCTTTCACCTGCCCAGCTGAGGGCCTTTCCATTTTTGTGTGTGTGTGTAATTTCTGGCCCCATACTGCTTTGGTTTATCACTTGATTTCCACAACCATTTTTGTGTCTTTAGCTTTTGCTCATTTTTTGTGTGCTTCTACTTTTTCCCTAGGTTATTTCTGGTTCTTTGGAGACCACTTTTACCCTGATCTTCCTTTTCTAGAAGCTGATTTTGAATCACATTGTTCCTCATGCATAATATTTCTGTGGTTTTCTTTGTCCTACACACTCCCGACCACCTCTGGGCCACTTTTTGATGATTATATTGTCCTCATTGTCAAGCCAGTCCCTCTCCTCTTCCCTGCCCTGAAGATGTGGTTTAATTTTTGATTTTTTTTTAAAAAAGGCAATAAAATATTGAAGCATCAATATAGCCTGCAATGACAGGTTATGTTCTCTGATTCCCCAGCTTTCATTTTTTTTAAAGGACCTCTCTAGTCCCTTCCCTCCTGAAAATATAAGGAAAAAGGCATATCTCCACAAGGGAATGGATGGGCGATTTACTTTTTTTTAAAAATGAAAGCTGGGAATTCAGAGAATCTACTAACCCTGTCATGATGCCACCCATGATGATAGCACCACCACCCCTTTGAGAATCCTAGTTATTTAAGGTATATGTGAGGGGAAATAAACTGACTGCACAACTGTAAAAATGCAACGGGGGACAGATGTGCAGAAGAACGGTGCTCAAACAATTTCAATGCTTGTAGATTCACAACCAAGAAAATCAGGAGTAAGTCAAGTGTGAAGAAAAGCTCTGAAATAAGACAAGAAGACCCCCAACCACAGTAGCAGAGCTGGTTACCTGGGATGGAGCATTCAAGCCGAGGCAAGCTGCATAAGAGAGGAAAGATCTTCTTGGGAAATTAATTAATTTGTAGTGGTTGGGTGTTTGGGGTTTCTTATTTTTGTTGCCTTGGGGCTATACTGGACCCAGCATTACTGCTAGAGAAGCAAATGCATGCAGCTGCAAAAAAACACTTTATTCCAACTTAATTTAGCCTGGAAGATGGCCCCCTGCCTTGACTCAATTGATCTAGCCACCTGGATGCACATCACAGTAACATCTGGACTCAGTTCAAGGCACTGGTCATCACATACAAAGCCCTTCATGGCCTTGGACACTCGTATCTGCAGGAGTGCTTATCTTCCTCTTTCCCACCACCACAACTTTATTCATCTGAACAGGGCTTTCTACAGGTGCCACCCAGCAAAAAGGCAAGATCAGCGACTGCCTGTCATTGGACATTCTATGTAGTGCCCCCCCCCATGGAATGGCCTGCCCAAGGAGGTCAGAAAAGCTCCCGCATGATTGGCTTTCCACAAACTATGTAAAACAGAACTGTTCAGGAGGTCATTTTTGCAAAGGAATAGAGCTACGTTATAACAGAATGATTCAGTAAGACATTTTAGTAGAGAGAACAAAAGACTGTGAACTATATTACTAACATGTATTATCTGTTGCTCTATCTTTTTATCTTGCTCTTGCATCTTTGTAACTTGCTCTTTTAGCTTCCTATCTTGCATTATATTTCTACTTACATAATACCATTCTTGCATTAACATGTCATATTTAACATGTGCCTTTTCCCAGATTTCTGTAGTCCCCCAGACCTCCTGCCCGACTCAGAATTCCTGGCTCCCGAGGCCTCTGTCAAAGCTCCAGGTGATGCTGACAGCTAGCCAGACCCTGGGGCAGCCACCCCCATCTGCCCCCAGTGCCTCAGGTTCTTTCCCCACTCAGTGGAGACAGTGGAGACAGCCGGCCCACAAGGAGGCAGCACAATAATAAACACCAGACTCATGGCCCATGTTCCTGCTACTGAGCTAGATCACTGCTCGTGCACATAGTGTCCTTTGCAGATTTGGAGCTCAAAAAGCCCAGGCTGGGTTTGTTCTGACCATAGAGTTACCTTCCCACCGAAGTGGTACCTATTTATCTACTTGCAATTTCTTGCTTTCGAACTGCTAGGTTGGCAGGAGCTGGAACTAGAGACGGGAGTTCACTCCATCATGCGGCAACTCGGGTCTCGAACTGCTGAACTACTGACCTTCCACAGCCTGCAGTTCAGCGTCTTAACCACGTGAGCCACTGCAGCCATAAGGACTTTTAAAAAGTAAGAAAGGCAGTATAAAATGAACAAAACAGCTAAATTACCATGCACTGAATACTGTCTTACATTTGGGACAATATTGTGATGGGAAATATGCCGCTTACATATATCAAATAAATGTATTTTGTCCTTCCTGTAGTGATGGTGGAAAGTGCCACCAAGTCACAACTAATCTATGGCTTGTCTTGAAAACCCCATGGAGTTTTCAAGACAAACAGAGGTGGTTTTCAAACAGAGATGGTTTGCCATTGTGTGCCCCTGTATGTTACCCCTGGACTTCCTTGGTGGTCTCCCTTCCAAGTACTAACCAGGGCAGATTATGCTTCTGAGTTCTGATTCGGCGAGCCTGAGCCATCCAGGTCAGCGTTTCTTTCCTGTGCAATAGGCGAATAGCTTACTATGGTGAGAAATTATTTATTTCATGGGGAAGGAAGTCGCTAACTCTGGGCACAGTGCAGCCGATTACTTTTAAAGCTTCTTGGTTTCAATGTGGCTTAACTCTTATTGTATCTTTAAGGGAGAAATACGTACTTAACTCTTTCCAAACCAAAGGCACTTTAAGGTTCTTGATTTTTGTTGGAAGGTTTTCTGTATGTGCTATTCTTAACATGTTCAGTTAATATATAGGTAAATCTTACTAGTGGCTGCTTGAAACAACAATTGTGACTGTTTTGCTATGCACGCTTGAGAATTTTCATCCCTTCTGTCATTTTCTGCATCACAGTAAAAATAAATAGATTATCCAAGCAAAGAAGATTAGAAATGCTTTAGAGAAGGGAGGAGGAGGAGGAGAATAGAAGACACTGGGTATATAAAAGAGACAGCAGGGGTGTGAGCATTGGGCTTCCTGGATCTATATTCCACAAGGTGGCTTTTTTTATTCCCTTTGGATTTGGGCGAGTGAACGAGGACGGACCAGACAACATGTCCCGGGAGAAACTGGAAGCGCTTGTGAAAAACATGGAGATTATGCTCTCTGAAGTGGAGCAACTAAAAATCCACTGTACAAAACAGACAGAGGAAGTCAACCAGGTGGTTCAGGACCTACGCCGCGAGAACAAGGAGCTGACTCAGAAGTATGAGTACATCTGTCGGGATCTGAAGGAAGCCAAAGAGACCATTGCTCAGCTGCAGGACACCAAGTTTGCCTTTGAGTCCAAGGAACGGCAAGCACAAAAACTGAACCGACAGCTATGAAGTCGCAAGAGGAATGCGTGCGTGTGTGTGTGCATGTTTTGAGGAATATGGCATTTCCCCAATGAACATATGAGCATATTAAAGTCTTGGACCACTGGATCAACAAACCATCAGACTGGTGCTTTTAAAACCCTACTTGCCAGCTCTCCCCCATGTCCTTGAATGGGCCAGGGGTTAGCATTGTTGATAAAGGCAAGTACAGATGAACATATATATGTTACAAGTCTGTCAGCATCAGGAGACATCTCTGAATTTTATCACTTTGAAAGAAGAATGGTTCTCTCTACATACGTACGTGACATCAAGTTGCAACCAACTTGAGGCAACCCCTGCAAGGGGCTTTAAAGGCAAGTGAGAAGCAGAGGTGGGTTTTCGTTGCCTTCCTTTGCAGACCCTTCCTCTGTGGTCCCACATTCAAGTACCAACCCTGCTTAGCTTCCAAAATCTGATGAGATCAGGCTATACCACGCCACCTTCCTACCCATGGAACTCTCTATTGGAGATCACAGCTCAGTGAACAGTGGTAGCTACCAAAGCCTATACAATCTAACATTAAGTATGTACCAGGGAAAATGCAGGAAGGGGGAACTAATTGTCTTCAAACTGCAGAGAAAAAAGGGGATTGTGTGGCTGTTTACTTTAAAAAAAATAGAAAAGGACCGTTCTCTCACCATCTACCAGGTTCTGCAGAGAAGATGCTTTCTACACTATCGTTGAATGGTAGAACCATCACGCTTCATCTTCTGATATTTCAACAGCCTTGGTGCCTGACTGACATAAGCACAAAGGGAGGGGTATCATATCAGCCTCAAGGTTCTTGCTTGCTGCTGAGGATATGTGAGGCCAAGAATGGGAATGGTATTATATTTCAGTCTGAATGTCTGTTGCAAAACTGATTCAAAATGTTGGTATTAGAACCACACCACTGATGTTTCCAGTGTATTTACTAAGTAACAACAACTGCATGTGTATAGTTCAGAAACTTGTAGAAAATTGAGCAGAAAAGGAGATGGAGAATTATAGCAGTTATTTTCAACCTTTTACTTCCATACTTTCTATCTTTTTAAAACAGTGTGTTGTGGAAATATGATTGCTTGAGATATTTTTTAATTTTAGAAAACAAGATAATGCTATAAAAGGGATACAGAAGGAAAAGGATTGTAAAACAAATTATATAAATCAAAGGCAATTATATATTACAGGGTATACAGATTATTTCTCCTCAACATCCCCTTCATTAAAAATTTAAGACATTTTCTATAATATACAATAGTCATTACTTCAAACATTTTAAATTTCAAATTTCATCTGATCTATTTTGTAGCTATATTATTAATTTCACAATTACTACATATTCTATGTTACCTATTTTGTCATTTCTACATTCTAACTATAGCTTTTAATATATCAGAGTTTAAAGGAAAGTCTATTATATATCTCAGAATAAAAAAGAAAAGGTATTTTTGTTCAAAATCCACTTCCTTATACATTTATATCCAAAACTTATCCTCATTCTATTTCTACATTGCAATACATTGATATATATTGCAATATATTTGTATACAATTTTTAAACTGTTTCTCATTCTACATTTTAAAGTGTTTCTCATTCTAAGTTTTTCTCCTGCTTATGTAATAGATACTCCATCTCTCCTCAGATTTTGAAATTGATCTGTTTCTCAAATAAGTTGTTAATTTCGCTATGACTGCAGAATTTGCAAGTTTATTTTCCAATTCTTCTAAGCTTGGACGGATATCTGATTTCCATCTTGCTGCATAGATTATTCTAGCCGCTGTCACCCTATATTCAAATATCTCTTCCAAAACAGTATTCCTAATAGAGTATTCTTGGCTTCCACAGGGAATCTAAATTTTAATATATTATGTATTTTTCCATGTATTTCCTTCTAATATCTTTTGCTTCTTTACAAGTCTACCACATATGGTAAAAAGTTCCATCTATATCTTGGCTTGAGATATTTTATTGTAGAACTGGGCAGTTACAGAAGGTCCCAATTTTGGAGCAGGTGAACTGGAGTAGCCTCTTAGCATTTGTTCTCCACAGCTGAAATATTGAGCCTACTCTGGCTTTCCCACATTTGTATGGGGACCAGAAAAGCCTGGAGAATCTGAAGGCTGGATAAAGAATGAGGCTGTCCCAGGAGAAAAGATACGATGCCGAACAGCAAGCATGGGATATGGCTGCCTGAACAAGTCCTTGTTCTTTACAGTAGTGTAAGCTCAGCAAGGGGAGTCTGAATTGGATAACCTCTTTCATATGTCAGTTGTGATTGCTTTGGAAACAGGATTATCTTGACCAAGCTCAAAGTAATATGTAAGGCAAAGAGGTGAAAAGGCTTTGGTAAGTCTGAGTGGCATGTTTATTTGCATATCAGCCGTCAGATCTGCTCTGCTCTAAGGCATGGCATTGGTGGACATGTTGTTTATTTCTTACACATACACAAAGAATCCCCAAAATACACAAGGTTTTCACTTTTGAAGAAGTAATTGTCTGTTTGATCTGCAGCATAAGTGCCTGAAGGGGAAGGGATAATTAAGAGTCATTATACTTTCTCAAAGCCAAGAAAAAAGTAGGATTGTTCAACAGGCTGTTTTGACTTGCCTGCAGCTGAAAAACGAAACACTGTGTCAACAGATCAGTGGAATCCTGCTTATAGGGATGAATTCAGCCTGAGGAAAGTGGATCAAGGTTTTGCCACTGGTTTTAAAGGGAATACAGCCACAGGCCTAGAGAAAAACTGTTGTTATTGTTGCTGAAAGAGGAAATACTCATCTCACTCATACCTTACTATGCAGGTATTTTACATTAGTTTCAGGTATCTGGAATGTTTTTCAAACCTGCAAATCAACTTTGGCCAGAGATAATAGTGGAACAAAACAAATGTTTATACATCATGGAGAGTGAGAGGTGCTTCACTATTTTTTCCTTATTCTTTTTACTAATAAAAATCCCACAAACAAGATGCTTGCACACCCATTGGGGGAAATGTATTTAATACCAGCCATCTACTAAATTACCCGGAATGGGTTTGTATCAGTCCAAACCCACCAGTTTGCCTTCTGGTCTACCTGTCACACTGCCTCTTTACTTGTCTTAATGGGATCCCATCATATTGGACTCTGTCATAAGGATGCCAGTCTCCAGGTGGGACCTGGGGATCCCCAGGAATTACAGCTCATCTCCAGTCTATGGAGATCAGTTCCCCTGGAGAAAATGGATGTTTTGGAGGGTTGACTCGATACAGGATTGTACTCCACTGAGGTCCCTGATCTCCCTAGGCTCCATCCCCAAATCACCAGGAATGTCCCACCTCCAATCCCCACTGGGGGCCAAGGAGGACCTGGCAACCCTAATCATAAGAGTTTATCTGGCAACAGCTTTTCGTATATTATCTGAAGCAAAGCTTTACACATTTCTGTTGGTGGTTGTGACAGCAGACCACTTGGTCTTTCTATTCAGCTTTGCCACAGATACCTTTTGCTTTGTATTCACTGTAACTGTGTTGTCCCAAGGGCCAAACCAAGGGCCGTGTTTTTGGCAAATTGTGTCTGGGTTTCCCTGACCTGGGCAATGTTCCCTTCTGTCACACAGCAATTTCAGGGAATGCCATTTTAAAAATCAGAGAGAGCCCCACTGAGCTTGGAACTGAGGTGGGGGAGGCTCCTGTCTCCCCCCAACGGTGTTGTGGTAGAGAAGAAGGAGACTCCCCCACACATACACTACACTTTCAAGAATAAAATATCTCTCTCTGGTTTTTAAAATTACATGCCCTGCAGTTGCTGTGTGACTGAAAAGGACATTACCTGGGTTGGAGAAACTCAGACACAACTGACTAAAAACACAGCATTTACTTTGGCCCTAAGCATTCCTTTTCCACTGGGCACTTCTTTAATATACCCTTCTAATTGTATGTGACAGCTCGTAGACTGTAAGATGGGAATATGTCTCACCTTCATAAAGCATATAATTGTCTTAGGCACTGGGTAAATAATAACATAATTAAAAAATTATGGGCAAATTTTGTGCTACCTTAGTGCAAACAAAAAAAAATCTTATTTTTAATGAAAAGTTAGTGGAATGCAGAGCCTTTAAGATAAACTGGGTATGTATGTCAAAGGACATTTCTTCACTTCAGACATGGGCATATATCCTACCTTATATCTGCCACAACCTTGTTCAAAAGCAATTGTAGTTCAGGGTAAAGCTTTAGCAGGGCTGTCACCAACTTCTCGCACTTGGTGGGGCTGCCATATTTAAAGGTGGGGCCAGAATCAGCCCACTCACTAGGTATACCTAGGAGATTGCGTAGGATGCCAGCTTGTGGTAGTCCTGGAGGGGCACCAAAAGACCCCTAGCCTGCCAATGTACACAGACCACCTTCCTCTGTCACCAGAATACCAGCCAGCACTAAGGTTGCCAGATTCAGGTTGAGAAGCTCATGGAGATTTGGAGCATAGGGAGGATAGGGACCTCAGTGGGGTACATTGCCATAGAGTCTACAATACAAAGCATCCATTTTCTCCAAGGGAACCTATCTCTGTAGTCTGCAGATCAGTTGTAATTCTGGGGGATACCCAGGTCCTACCTGGAGGCTGGCATCCCGAGCCAGCACTACAACCTGGCAGTGGCAGACTTGCTGTCTGTATCGTTGGCAGGGTATGGCAAGCCAAGCAGCAAGCAGCTCAGGGTGGTGTGATCATGGACCAAAGCTCCTGGACACAGCCGGGGCCTTCCTCATAGAATATATTTCCTCCCTCCTCCCCATTCATAGAATCATAGAGTTGGAAGGGACCTCCAGGGTCATCTAGTCCAACACCCTGCACAAGGCAGAAAATTCACAAATACCTCCCCCCCACACACCCCCAGTGACTGCTGTTTCACACCCAAAATATGACAAAAAAACCCTCTAGGATCTCTAGCCAAACTGGCCTGGAGAAAAATTGCTTCCTGACCCCAAAGTGGCAATCAGCATTTCCATGGACATGTAAGAAAGGGCCACAAGAATTAAGCACTGATGCAACCCTTCCTGCCCTCCCTCTCATGACCTGCCTAAGTTCACAGAATCAGCATTGCTGTCAGATGGCCATCTAGCCTCTGTTTGAAAACCTCCAAAGAAGGAGAGTCCACCACCTCCTGAGGAAACCTGTTCCAGTGAGGAACCGCTCCATTCAGCAACCGCTCTAACTCTCAGGAAGTTCTTCCTAATGTTTAGTCAAAAACTCTTCTGATTTAATTTCAACCCATCGATCTGACCTTCTGGGGCAACAGAAAACAACTCCACACCATCCTCTATATGACAGCTCTTCAAGTACTTGAAGATGGTTATCATATCACCTCTCAGTCGTTTCCTCTCCAGGCTAAACAGACCCAGCTTCTTCAACCTTTCTTCATAGGACTTGGTCTCCAGACCCCTCACTATCTTTGTTGTCCTCCTCTGGACACGTTCCAGCTTGTCTATATCCTTCTTAAATTGCGGTGCCCAAAACTGAACACAATACTTTGGGTGAGGTCTAAGCAGAGCAGAGTAAAGTGATACTATCAGTTTGCGGAATCTGGACACTATACTTCTGTTGATACAGCCCAAAATCGCATTTGTCTTTTTAGCTACAGCATCACACTGCTGACTCATGTTCAGTCTATTCTCTACTGTCAGACTCCTGAGTCAATCAGTTCTCAACAGCAGTCATTCCAGAGAATAGAAAGTTTAATGAGATCTTTATGGCATTCAGGTATCTTAACTGTTTCATGTTAGGCTAAAGCGCGCGAAGCTAATAGATGTACAGAATTCAAGAGGGACCGAGATGGCTCAGGGCCAATTAGACTACAGGTAGAAGCCCGCCAAGCTAATGGGCCAGCTTTCCCAAGAGAAAGAAGACATCAGACACTCAAGGTTATATGGCTTGGCTTACAAGGAGAGATAACCAAAATAATAAAGACTCAGCAGAAACGAAAGTAGATATTCCAAAGTTGTCCTCCCCCTCATGGCAGCCAGGGTAGCACAGAGGTGTGGCTGACATTCTGCCCCCCAAAGAGCTCACCAACCTGGTTTAGTAGGATACATTTTGTGAAACGCATGCACAAGTTTAGAGGCACTAACATAGTCTTCTCACAGCCATTCATTATGGGAAGGGTCAAAGTCTTTCCACTTTATTAGATAGTAAAGACAACCATGCTTAAGCTTAGAGCCCAAGATTTCTTTTACTTCTTGATGAGGCTCACCATTCACCATCAGAGGTGGAGGGGCTGGTGGTTGAGGTCTCCACTTCTTTGGTCCCGGGTCCTTTTTAAGCAAGCTAAAAAGAAATACAGGATGTATATCTTTAAGAGTTTTTGGCAATTCCAGTTCAACAGCCACCTCGTTTATCTTACGCAATACTTTGAATGGCCCAATATATTTCCAACTCAGTTTTCTTCTGGGCTGGAGCCCTTTCAAGTTCTTAGTGGACAGATACACTGAATCCCCAGGTTGTAAATCCCATTCAGGGGCCCACCCTTTGTCTGCTTGGTCTTTGTAATCTGCTTTGGCTTTATCCAGAGTTTTTTTTGGATGAGAGACCACTGGTCCTTTAGGCCTTGCTGCCAAGCCTGGAGATCACCAGGGACTTGAGTATCCAAAGTAGGCAGAGGGGCCCCCTCATACCCGTACATTGCCTTGAAAGGGGACAGTCCTGTACAACTATGTACAGAATTATTATAGCTGTATTCCGCATAAAGTAGGAGCTCAGCTTTGGTGAAGCACCGAAGGAATTGTTCCACTATTGGGTTGACCTGTTCAGTCTGCATCAGTTTCTGGGTGGTGGGCACTGCTAAGCCCTCTTTCAATCCCCCAAAACTGTAAAAGCTCCTTTCAAAACTTGGCAACAAACTGGGCACCCTGGTCGGAGATAATTTTGCTGGGCACTGAATGCAGTCTCGCTATGTAGTGCATAAATAGCTTAGCTAGGGCTTTCACTGTTGGCAGTTGCTTGCATGGAATGAAGTGAGCCTGTTTAGAAAACAGATCTACCACCACCCAAATCACTCTGTTTCCTTTAGAAGGAGGCAGGTCAGTTATAAAGCCCATAGAGATAACTTCCCAGGGCCGACTGGAAGTTTCTAATGGTCACAAAGTCCCCGGAGGTTTACCCACCATCCGTTTTCCCATTAAGCAAGTCTGGCATAAGCCCACATATTGTGAAATATCCGCTTGCATGTGCGGCCACCAAAACTGCTGGTGTAGGAGGTGCACTACAAAAGTAGACATTCCACAGTCTCTCCTCCCCCCCCCATGGCAACCAGGGTACAGACAGCAAGTCTCTCATGACATCTACTAAGACTCTTAGATTCTTTTCACACATACTACTGCCAAGTCTCCCCCACCCTATAATTATGCATTTGGTTTTTCCTACCTAAATGCAGAACTTTACATTTATCCCCATTGAAATTCATTACATTTCTTTTAGCCCAGTTTTTCAGCCTGTCAAGATCATCCCATATCCTGACTCTGTCTTTTACCATATTTTCTACCCCTCCCAATTTACTATAATCTGCAGATTTAATAAGCATTCCCTCTATTCCTTCTTCCAAATCATTGATAAAAATGCTGAACTAAACAGGTCCCAGGACAGATCCTTGAGGCACTCCACTTGTCACTCCTCTCCAAGAGGATGAGGAACCATTAACAAGCACTCTTTGGGTGTGATCTGTCAACCAGTTACAGATCCACCTAACAGTCATAGCATTCAAACCACTTTTTACCAATTTGTCAACAAGAATATTATGTGGATCCTTATCTAAAATCAAGATAAACTATGTCCACAGCATTCCCCTGATCCAGCAAGGTAGTAACTTTCTTTTAAAAAGAGATAAGGTTAGTCTGACATGACTTGTTCTTGGGAAACCCATACTGGCTGTTTGTTTAATGATTTGTTCTAAAACTCTCCCAGGTATTCATATATACACACTTTCTTCCTCTTTGGGAAAGTTTGCTTGCAAAATCACCATCTTTCCTTCCCACTCCTCAGATAACTGGTGGTGGATTTATGCTAGAAGAGCTTGCCTGGGCTGCTTGTACATCTCCTGCAGCCTCTCAGAGACTAAAAGAAGCCAGAGCTAAACCAACCCCCCCTTCTCCCCACATCCCGCCCTCATCAGCCTAGAGAAAGTCTCTTCCCTCTCCCTGCCTCCCTCCAAGTCTTGCCATCATGTTCCTAACAGGAGCTCGACATCATGCCTCCTTTTCCCTCAGTCCTCCCCCTCCCCCCACCATAGAAAGAATCCAAGAAAAGCCACCTGCACTCCTGGATCCAGTTCACACTGGCTGCAAAGGAAAAGAGGCTGATGCACTTTTCTGCTCAAGGAAATACCCGGTAGCTCACCTTACTGTCCCAAGATGTACTTAGCCAGGGGGAGGAAAGGACAATCTCAGGGGTCCCAAATAGGGAATTCTGAGCACCACACCAAGCTACAATTCCCAGAATTCTTTGGGGGAAACATTAACATTTTGCTTGCTATTTAATTTGTAGTGCTCTTATGTCCAAAGTGTAATATGAAAAGCATCCTAAAAGCATATTATTTTTTATCTCTTGAAATGATGCAGCTGATATTTGAGGAGCAAAAACAAAACAACATCCACATTTTGTCCCTATGCTTAGAAATCATAATATTTTAATTTCAATTTGTTAACAGAACACAAGCTTGATTTGTTAACAGAACACAAGCTTGATTTTCAGCATGTTTTTATTTTAAAGTACCATTGTAAATATTGAAACACCTGTAATAAAGAAAAATGTGGAAGGCTGACCTCAACAAAGAAATGTCTGAGGACATTTGGGACTGCATGCAGTTTTCCCTTATTTATATTAGAGTTCTCTGGTAACTATTGTGGCCAACCTCCAGGTGGAGCTTGAAGATCTCCCAGCATTACAACGGATCTCCATTCTGTGGAGATCCAATCCCTTGGAGGACATGGCAGCTTCAGAGGATAAGCTCTATGGCATCACATCCCTGCTATGGCACCACATCCCTGCCCTCCCCAGACGCTGCCCTCAAATACCCAGGAATTTCACAATCCAGAGTTGGCAACCCAACACTGATCTCAAGACTACAGAGATCAGTTACCCAGGAGGAAACAGCAGCTTCAGATGAGGAGTCGATGGCATCACACCCCTCAGGGTTGCCAGCTTCCAGGTGGAACCTGGGGATCCCCCAGTTTTAAATCTCCTCTCCAGATGACAGAGATAAGTTCCTCTGGAGAAAATGGCTACATCCTACTGAGTTCCCTGTCCTCCCCAGCCTCCAGCTCCAAATCTCCAGGATTTTCCCAACCTGGAGCTGACAACCCTACCCTTCCATCCCCCACTGGCAGCCAGGGAGAACTTGGCAACCCTAACACCCCCACTGAGGCTCCACCCACTCTCCAAATCTGCCCTCTTCAGGCACCACCACCAAAGCTCCAGCCCAGGACACTCCTTCAAGATGGAGTTGACAACCCTAACACGACAAGATCTGCTCATAGATTGGGACTTCCCTGCTAACGTCCACCTATACAGTCTACTGAGACCCCACCATTTTATTTCTGGGAAGTTTAATGAACTCTCAGGAACAGTACAGGAGTAAAATGGAGGTCTCCAGTGGGTCTCCAGTGGGTAAAATGGAGGTCTCCAGCAGAAAGAGATGCTGTACCTTCTTAAGGCAGAACTGCATGGTTGAATACAAAAAAAATGCAATTTTTTATTTATTTAAAACATTTATATTTAGCCTTCCCTATTTTGACTAAGACAGGTTACAAACATGACTACTGCTTAGGGTTGCCAGCTCCAAGTTGAGAAATTCCTGGGGATTTGGGGGTATGGAGTTTGGTGAGGGACCTCAGTAGGATATAATGTCACAGAGCCCACCTTCCAAAGCAGTGATTTCCTCCAGGGGAACTGATCCCTGTAGTTGTAATAGGGGCTCTGGGGCAAGTGATGCTCTGTCTTCTTGGTGCTTGGGTGGGGTCAACAGTGGGAGGTCTTCTAATGTCCTGGCCCCACTGATGGCACTGGTATTTCTGGCCACTGTGTGACACAGAGTGTTGGACTGGATGGGCCTTTGGCCTGATCCAACATTGGCGTCTCTTATGTTCTTATGTGAGGTCTCCAGCCACCACCTGGAGGTTGGCACCCCACATACTGGACAAGCAACACAGCTGAAACCAATTACAATATAAAAACATTACAAAACTCCTGAATGCAGCAATACAACAGTAAACAGACCAACTGCTGGAAATACTTAATTAAACAAAATTAATTTACTTAAGAGACAGGAGGGCCTGGCGTGATGTGGTCCACAGGGTCGCGAAAAGTCAGACTCAACTGTGCGACTGAACAACAACAACAAAATTTACTGAAAACATAGAGTCCCAGGAGAAAGCATGCTGTAAAAGAATTTCCTTACAGGCCTTAATACCTCAATGGCCTTCTCTAAGGCTGGTAAGGAAATTCAGCTGCCTCTGGTAATCTGTTCCATTAAAAAGGGGCAGCAACCCCCCCCCCCAAAAGCCAGGGATAGAAGGAGGTAGAAGGCACCACTCAAGGAGGTGGGAACTGAGGCAAGAAACTGCTGCCACACATGAAATGAGCTACAAGAGAAGTCAAACATCTATGCCCAGCTGGGTGGAAACATAACACAATTCTAGTCACTGGTTGTTCCTGTGTGAATGGAGAACAAGGAGAGACAAAGGGTGTAATGTATCCATCTCAGACCGCGTGTGCGGCCATTTCGCCACGCGGTCAGGCGAAGCGACCGAGCTTCACTCTCAGTAACAATGGGACAAGCGGATCCTAGCCGGCACCTATTGGCAGCTGCTGGTAGGCCTGGGCCAAGTCCAGCTTGTCAAAAACCTGAGTCCCTGCCAGTGCGGCTAACACGTGGCTAACCACCAGTACCGGGTAAGCGTGGTCTTGGAGGGCTTTGTTCAATGTGCACTTATAGTCCGCACATATCCTCACGTCGCCATTTGGCTTGACCGGGGTGACTATTGGGGTCTCCCACCATGCGGAAGCGATGGGCTCTAACACCCCCATGGCAACCAAGCGATCAAGCTCCGCCTCGATCTTTGGCCACATCACAATAGGAGGGTGTCTGGCCTTAACCCGGATGGGGTGGATAGCTCCTGTGTAGCGGCCGAGTGTGCCATCAAAGACCCTGGGGAACTCATTGCACACAGCCGCGAAATTCTCAGCCCGGAGCTGATGAATCCCCCCGCTCGTCAATCCCAGGGGCCCGAACCAAGAAAGTCCCAGCAGACTGGAGAGCCTTCCACCCACCACCACCAAGTCCAATTTTCCATGGAAGTCCTGAAACTGCACCGTAAACTTGCCCCAGCCCCGCACCGCCTACAGGGTTCTTGTTAAAGTCCCGTAACTTAAACCCCTGTGGCTTCCGCAGAGGGGGTCCCCCCTGTGGGCAGAGCGCGCGCAGCATTTCCTCTGAAATTATGGAGTAGTTAGAGCCAGTGTCTAGTTCCATGCTGCAGAGGGACCCCTCTATTAGCACCGTCACATGGGCAAGTTACATACCTGGTGCGGCTAGTGGTGGGCAGAGAGGGTATGGAGGTCGATGGTGGGCTGCTGTCTGGTGGGCTGAAGTCTTCTGGAGCTGTCGTTGGGAATGGCAGACCCATGCCAGATGGCCTGGCTTGTTGCAGGAACGGCAGACGGCGTCCCTGAAGCTGCAACCTCGGCGTTTGTGTGCTTCTCCACAGCTGGCTCATTGGGATGAGGCAGAGGGGGCTTTGGCCAATAGTGCTCCCCCGGGGCGATGCTGCTGGGAGGGATGGCGGCGGCGGACCTGGAGCACTTCCTTGTTCTCGGAGCCGTCCGACTCGAGCGTTGCTTGCGTGCGATGGACCGCCCGCACTCGGCGATCTTGGTGCGCCTTCTCATAGGCCGCAGACTTCCTAGGGTCAGGTCATCCTGGCTAACCAGTTTCCTACGGAGTTTGGGCTCCCAGAGACCCAAAAGGAACTGGTTCAGCAAGGTGTCCTCCAGATGGGGGAAGGAACACCTGGTGGCTGCCCGCTGGAGCCCGGCCCAAAACCCGGAGGCTGGCTCATCCAGCCCCTGGACCCACACAAAAAAGTCCATGCACTCGGCAAACTTTGTGGGCTTTGGTGAAAGGTGGTCGGTCAGTGCTTTCACCAGCACCACATAGGACTCGTCCTTGGTCTGCTTTGGTGCAATGAGATCCTTAAGCAGCAAGACAGTGTCTATGCCACAGGACCGGACAAGATGGGCTTTTTTCTTACCCGGGTCTACGATGCCGTGGCAGTCGAAGTAGCTCTCCAGGATCTCGAGCCAGGTCTCCCACTGCGTGGGGCGGGAGATGTTGAAAGCAGCGATGCTCTCCTGGGAGGTAGGCATTGTACTGTGTCCACGTGGTGAGGGTAGCTCGGCGGCAGCGGTGGTTGGAGCGAGGCGGGACGCGCTGCTGCTCTCGGGGTCAGCAGGGCGAGTTACGGAACGAGGAGTGGAGCGGTGAGTGGCAACCAGAGAACCAGGATGCGAAGCGGAGCGGCTTGCAGCGATCTGGCGTTTGGGCTCGATGCGGTGCTCGAATCTTCATCCAGGTCGTTGTTCATGGGAGTTAGAATCCCATCCTCATCGCCAGTGAAAAGTACTGAGACTTACTAGTGATTTCAGCTCTCATACTTTATTTCAGCTCAGAACAAGACGACAGTACCCAGCTCACAGGCTGGTTTATATGCCCACAAACCCCACTCCCCAAACACACCCACACATAAGTGATTGGCTATTTACCGTGGCCGAGAGTTCCATAGACTCTCGGCCAGGAGCCTAGCCTGCCAATAGGTGCCGGATAGGATCCGCTTGTCCCACTGTTACTGAGAGCGAAGCTCAGTCGCTTTGCCTGACCGCGTGGCGAAATGGCTGCGCACGCGGTCTGAGATGGATACATTACAAAGGGATATGAGAAAAGTCTCAACATATAAGGTTCTAAACAACCTCCACAAGCATTTTACCTTTACATTTTCAAACCGTAAGGCCCTTTACTCCAGATAATGTATCAGGATGCCCTGTGATTTTATTAAAGGGTTAGATCAACCTGGCTGGGGATGGGGGGGGGATTAGGATTGAGGCTATAATGCTGATATGTGAGGGAGTCTCCCCCTTCTTTTACAGTTTCAGTTATCCCATTTAGGCTATTTGCCCTGCTAGAAAAAATTAAGGACCTAGAGGCTTCCCTTCCCATGGAGTAAATATTACTCCAGAGAGGTCATAGCCTTGAGCTAAATTCCCCTGCTGGTTTAGTTCTTTACTGGAGGTCCTAATCACAGACCTCCCAGGTCACATCTAGTTTGGCCCCAAGGCAGAACATTAAAAGATATATCTGATTAACGTCAAGTTCAACCACAGCTGAGGCAGGCCTGGGCATCAACACACATAGTAGCAGGGCTATTTTTGGGCAGGAACGCACAGGAACTGAGTTCCGGCTGGCTCCCAACCTGGCCACACCCAGCAGGAACTCATTAGCATAATAGGCCACACCCAACAGCAGAAACTCATTAGGATTGGCTACATTAGGGGTGTGTGGCCTAACATGCAAAGGAGTTCCTGCTACAAAACAAGGTAAACAGAATAACAAGGTGGGTGTGGCTGGATAACTACACTTCTGGCAACATGGGGGTGCGGCCTAATGTGCTAATGAGCTTTGCTGTCAGGAGTGTGGCCTAATATGCTAATGAGTTTCTGCTGTTGGGTGTGGCCTGTTATGCTAATGAGTTCCTGCTGGGCTTTTTCTACAAAAAGAGCCCTGCATAGTAGAATGAGGAGGAAGGAGAGTCCTGAGGTAATACAATTAATTTTATCATGGGAGGAGGAGGTGGGGGTGCCATGTTTTTCAGTGCTCACCTACATGTAAATAATAAACCTCCCTGCAAGTAGAAAGCTGTGGCATCTTTTTTCCTGTAGTGTTTTTACTTCCTTGGACCTTCTATGTGGAACAGCTTTTTCAAAAAATGACATCTCTCACCAGCAAGAGGGAGGAACTATCTTCCTAAATGGTATTCCCCTCGTAGCATTTCAGAAAGGGCTTTCAAAACTGCTAAGGGCAGCCAACTACTTACAGAGCAGTCATAATGGAGTGTTTCTGGTGTTATCCCTGCCAGCTTGAGATTTTAAGAGGCTGAATTGCTGCCTTCAGTTTGTTGGGGGAATTTAGCTAAATGGCAGGCCTCAGCGAGAGGTGGGGTATTAAGCAAGGATCTGCTACCTAAGTTGTATGGAGATCTTTCCCTTTAACCCTCCATACAACTGGCAACCCTACTCCCCTACCTCTACTTCCAAATGTCTAATAGGAATACCTATAATTCAGTTACGTTCCTAGGATAAAAGTGTCCTGTCAACAGGAAGTATCCAATTTACTTATTTATATAGTAGGTTTGCTTGGGTAAATATTGCTTTTCTCACCATGGTTTCCATAAACAAATAAATAATTCTGGCATTCCTCTACCTTTGGTTCATTCTGTTTGACCCAAGCAGTGACTTTGTTTTGTACAATTCCTTCCCCTTCCATTCACTCAGATACTGAAAGGAAGGAAGGAAGGAAGGAAGTCACTTCTTCAGTTCTGCTACCCTATCCACCAATCAAAGAAGCTCATCTGGTGGGCACACAAGAGAAGGCCTTTTTGGTGGCAGCCCCATGATTATGGATCTTCCAAGTGCCCCTAGCCCTCTTACTGTTGATCTTCAGGAGGCAGCTGAAGACAGTTTTATTTTTGTATATGTGACCGATTTGGTTTTTGATTTATTGGCTGTCTTAATTGAAGTTTTTAAAGTTACCACTTGTTCTATGTTTTTGTAATTGTTATATTCACATTGTTTTTATTGTGTTTTTGTAATTGTTTTATTTATAATGCAATACAATAATAATGATGAAAAATTGCTGTGAGTTCACAAATCACAATGAATAGACAATAATAACTAGTACAGAATTGACGCTTGATGATGTTTATAATTTTTATGTTTTCAGAACACAGGACGTCAAATACGGAAGGTGAGCGATACGAACATCTCGAGTGGTTGTTCGTTTCGAGACAACTCTTTTTCAACCAAATTCAGTTCTCTGGTTGTCTTATTGTGTTTAGCTGTGATATCAATCTTATCCAACATCCGTAAAGCACATAGGCTAACAAGTTTTAACAGCACAAGGGCTAACAAATTCTAAATTCGGACAACAAGTCTCCTTATAATTTCTATATTTTCAGAACACAGGACGTCAAATACGGAAGGTGAGCGATACGAACATCTCGAGTGGTTGTTCGTTTCGAGACAACTCTTTTTCAACCAAATTCAGTTCTCTGGTTGTCTTATTGTGTTTAGCTGTGATATCAATCTTATCCAACATCCGTAAAGCACATAGGCTAACAAGTTTTAACAGCACAAGGGCTAACAAATTCTAAATTCGGACAACAAGTCTGCAAGCCACCTTGAGTTCCATGAGGGAGAAAGGCAGCTAACAAATGTTTTGAATACATCTCTGATTGTTTGACCTTCAACTACTACAGTGTTATGATCTTTTTGAGGTACTTAATGAGGTACTGTTACATACTGAGCTGGGTCTACATCAAAATCACACAAGAATAGCCTTTCCTATCATAGGAATCCATCTGGAAACAGGATGCAAAAGACCCAGCAACAAAGCCTTTGTTAAAAGTTCAAAGTTTTCAACTTGCATTGTCAGTTCTCATTGAAAGTTTGTATCCCTAAGGAGTGCCTCTTAATTCAATTAGACGTTGTCTTTCAGCAGTGCCTAACATAGCAGTAGGCACAGCTGTTTCTCGGATGGAACCTGGCTGGCCTCCAGAATGGCTAGTCAAATTCCTCATCCTCAACTTTCCAACATAGCTTAATCATTCAAGATCTCTGGAGAGACCACTATTGAAAAGAAACTTAGGGAAGAACAGGTTTATCATAATGCCTGTTCCACATTTTTGCCAGTACAGTATTAGTTACACTAATTATGTTTTCCTTCTTCTGTGTTGTTTTCAGATGAGAGGCTCCTTGGGAGATTGCTTTGAGGGCCTTATTTTTTCTGTTGTTTTGAAAAATATTTAACCTCTTATTAGGTGCCTTTCACATGGAGCTTTTGCCCCACCTTCCAATTGCAGCAGGTTTTGTTTTGCTTTGCTTCCACACAGCTTCATGCTCTGGAATGAGCAGCATGATGTATATGGCTTCTAGAGCTTTCCTTTCTGAGCCAGAACAAAATTATATCCCCTTCACACCATCTCAGTAGTAATAGCAGGGCTATTTGGTGTAGTGGTTAAGTGCGTGGACTCTAATCTGGGAGAGCCGGGTTTGATTCCCCACTCCTCCACTTGCACCTGCTGATGTGACCTTGGGTCAGTCACAAGCTCTGGAACAACTGTCCTTGAAAAAAAGCAGTTTGTGTCAGAGTTCTCTCAGCCCCACCCACCTCACAGGGTGTCTGTTGTGGAGAGGGGAAGGGAAAGGCGTTTGTAAGCCACTCTGAGACTCCAAGTGAAGGGCGGGGTATAAATCCAATCTCTTCTCTTCTTCTTCTTCTTCTATATAGACCAGTTTTATTTGACAGGTTGGCATCTCCTGGTTGGAAGATGCCCCTGTCACATCGAGGATCTACAGCAGAGGTGTCAAACTCATTTGTTACTATGGCCGGATCTGACATAAATGTCACTTGGTTAGGCTGGCCATGTGCGCCATAAAATGTAACACAAAGTACTGAAGATATAACTTTATAAAGATGATTTCAGATGCCGAATGGCAATAGCAGGCATGATTGGATTAGGAGTGATATGCAGAGGGGTGGAGATATTAGCAGTGGTGTGATATACAGAGGTGTGGAGATATCAGCATTGGTAATAAGACAGGAAACCTAGGTCTCAATTTGGTACAGTAGGATTCAGTCCAGGAGGATGCAAAGAATAAATGGAAATAAGTCTAAAAAGTGAGCAGTGACTCACAAAAGCAGATACACTACCACAATTTTGTTAGTCTTTAAAGGTGCTACTGGACTCTCTTTCTACCACTATTAGAAACCACAACATTCAAAAACCAGTGGGGGGGCATTTTAACCTTCCAGGGCATTCAGTTGCTGATCTAGGAGTAGCAGTTCTCCTACAAAGGAATTTCAGAGGGAGATTAGAGAGACTGCTGAATTGCAACTGATCATGAAGCTCAAGACAATGCAAACTCCTGAACTGAACTGAGACCTAGGTTTCTTCTCTCTTTACCAATGCCCGCTATTGCCTTTTGGCATCTGAAATCACTTTACTCTCCAAGATATAAGGAGAGATGGACTCACATCCCAGCTGTATCTGAAGAAGTGAGCAGTGACTCATGAAAGCTCATGCCCTGCCACAAATTTTGTTAGTCATTAAGGTGCTGCTGTACTCTTGCTTCCTTTCACTAATAAGGAATGCAAGATATGCTGTTCCCCCCCCATCTGTTAGAAATGGAAAGGGGGAATCTCTCCAAGTGCCATGGGATGTACTCTCTCTTTCTCTCTCCCATACCTGGAATAAAACATTTTTTTGGTCTTAAACACAGGACTCCCCCCCCTACACTGGAATGAAATATTTTTTGGTACTTAACACAGGACTCTCCCTCCCAATACCTGGTGGAATTTTTTTTTTTGTCTTTAGCACAGGACTTTCCCCCCATAACTGGAATAAAACATGTTTTGGTCTTAAACACAGGAATCTTCCCCTCATTGTTGCTGGAATAAAACATTTTTGGTCTTAAACACAGGACTTACTTTCTTTCTCTGAAGTGTTGCCCCTGGCTCCCTCCCTCCCTCCCTCTGTCTGTCTGAAGAAAAAGTGTGCTTCTACCTGGAATAAAACATTGCTGGTCTTCTTAAAAATCCCACGAGATGCCATTCCCCCTCTGACTCTTTTCCTCCTCCTCCCTCCCCAAAGGAGGAGAGGGGGAGGAGCCCAGCCAATTGAGGGAAGGCTTTCTCTCTGCCAAGCAGGAAATAGGAGAGACTGGGGAAAAGGAGCTGCAATGTTGGAAGCAGGAAGCAGCAGAGTCAGCTGCTCTCAGGCCAGATTGCAACCCTGTGCAGGCCTGATCCGGCCCATGGTTCGTATGTTTGACACCCCTGATCTACAGAATATCTCCTTGTCTCACTGCCTTTCTTGCTGTTACCTCACATAACTGAAAAACATGCAGCATCAGTGCTAGATGTTAACAACAGACACTTCTGGAGATTTCTAGAAAGTAACAATTGTCTTAAATTATAGTGATTAATTGTGGAATACCAAATACGTTTTTAAAAGATACCAGTGGTGGTGAGGAATGCCATCAAGAGGCCATCACCAGCTGACCTTACAGATCGTAAGATGTAAACAATTTGCAGCTTTGAGATACAAAGTTACCACATTGATGGAAAGGAACTCCCAAGAAATAGTCTGGAGAATTAATTTTAAGTCAGCTCAGACTCCTATGGCTTTTGCTGAGGCTTCATCAGAGGGGATCTGAAATAAATGGCAAGTACTTAGATGGGAAACCTCCAAGGGATACCAGGCTGGAATGCAGAGACAGTCAATAGTAAGCCACAATCTCTGAAGCATCCAAGCTCCACTAGGGGTCGCCAGGAGTCAACTGTGACTTCCAGGCACACACACAAAATGGCTCACCAAAAAAAATTCCTTTCCCGGAGAGGCTGTATAATCCCAATGGATCATTAAACAGAAGTGCCCTTAAAGATGAACATGCTAAAAATGCAGATCATTTAGACTTAAATTAGACAAGCAATAATGATTTGGGCTCATTCTCTGTATCGTGCTACTGAGCGTTACTCCCATCAGCTTTGTGTGTGAGTAGCCTAATTTCTTTCCCAGCTGTTTTGTTCACAGGGATTTTGATTGTAAAATAGGGATTAAAATAGGAATGAATTCCTCAAACTAGAGTTGCAGACCTCCAGGTGGTGGCTGGAGATCTCCTCCTGAGATGACACCTGCGCTCCAGGCGACAAAGATCAGTTTACCTGGAGAGAACAGGGCCACTCTGGAATGTGGGCTCTATGGTATTATACCTCCTTGAAGTCCCTCCCCTCCCAAAACCCCACCCTAAAGCTCCACCCCCAATATTTCCAGGTATTTTGCAAGCCAGAGCTGGCAACCCTCCCTCAAACACAAGTTGGTCTCTTGCTGCTTTAGAGTTGTCTCTGCATGTTCTCCAGGCTACTACAATGCTCAGTCCCAGGGTTTGAGTTACTCCATTGCATGGCTGGGTCTAGCCATGGACAAGGTTTGGGATTGTTTATGTTCTCAGCTTCCAAAGTATGGGAGGGGTGGATTTGAATGTGGACTTTGGTGTAGCCCTGCTGTAAAGGAAATGTGATTTTTAAAAACAGTGCTTTTTTAGACTTGGGGACTTTCATGGACAATGACTGCAATTATAGATTGTTCCAGCTGTTTGTCTCTCTGTCATGCCTTTTGATGTGCAGCCTGTGGCTAAAATAAAACTTGGTTAAGAGCGGCCCCGCCCTAATAACTTTCAACAACGGATTCTGTTTTTAAAAGGGGTTCATGCTAAGGCACTGGAAATCTTTCATGAGCTGGTTCTTCCACGTGCACAGGGTTACAATTCTGGCTTTAAAAAAGCAAAACAAGAAAGCTGTGGGGGAACTTTTTGTGGCAGAAGGGGTTAAATGAAATCCAACTCTTCTTTTCCTGTGCAGTAAGGATTAGTAACCAAACAGAAAAGGGGGGGGGAGAGAGAAGGAGGGTGTTAAGAGTCACTGATTCAACTGGAAGGCTGGACCTTTGAGTGGAGCGCCAGACGGCTTTGCTGCTTCTTGCTGTCATCTGTAGACAGGCACATGGGTCAGGTAAATCTTAGCTTTGTGTTACTGGCTATTTGGTTGTTTGCTTTCATAGTCCACTTACCTTAGTGGAAGGGAGTTCTGTTTTTAACCATCGGTGGGTGTGTTTAAATCAGCCTGATAAAGTTTGAAAAGTGAAAGGGGAAGAAAGCATTGTGTTAAGTGGAGCTTTATAATTGCAATCATTAGATTTATTGCAAAGTGGGGAGGGAAGAAGGAGATTTCACAGGGTAAATAAGTGTTAACATGTTCAGGGGTCTACTTGTTTCCAGGAATTAAAGGTAATCAGGTAGCCTTAATGGTATTTGAGTGGTTGTAAGTTATTAACTTGAACTATCTGCCTTTGCAGCAGCAGATTTTGCATGGGAGGATATTGATGAGGGAATTCTTAAAAGCAGCCCCAAATCCTGGGATGATTACACCGTTAACTCAATTGGTTTCTGCACATTCCTGTATTAAGTATTCATTTGGTTGAATGTGTATACCTGGGTGCTTTGAGAGAGCAACGGGAGGGCTTATTTCAGATATTAGTCACTTAAAAATCTGTGGTTGTTCTTGAGCGGCAATGGCTTGGCTTCGTTTAGCTCAGTGTGTGGTGGGTGTGTGGTGTCATCCATCCAACTGGTTGGCATAGATTGATTTCTTTAAGAGTCATGATGCCACAGGCTGAAGGGTCATATAAACAAGCTCACAGAATCCGTTGAGCTCTCCCACATACATGTTTGATCTGGTGAACAGTTTCAATGGGAACTTGTGCAGGAGAAAGAGATGGATCAGGCCCCTCTCTGCCTTTCTCTGTGTGGCTGTTGCTGTTAATAAGAAGTCAGCAGACTAGCTAAGAAAGTCTTCTTTAAATGAGCACCAACAAATCTTCCTGAAGGTTCAGCTGGACTGTCACTAGCACCGGTTTATATTCTTCCATTTCTCAAGGAATTCAGCCTGATGTATGTGATTCCCTCCCTTCCTATTTTATGTTCATGACAACTCTAATCTGCAGAGAAGTGTGACTGGATCAAGGTCACCCAGTGAGCTTTATAGCTGATTGTGGACAGGGATGCCAGCCTCCAGGTAGGACCTGAGGATCCCCTGGAATTACAGCTTATTTCTGACTACAGAGATCTGTTTCCCTGGAGAAAATGGATGCTTTGGAGGGTGGATTCTATGGCATTGCACCCCCCTGAGGTCCCTGTCCTCCCCAGGCTCCGTCTCCAAATCTTCAGGAATTTCCCAGCCTGGATCTGGCAACCCTACCCCCCCATCCCCTCCTGGTGGCCAGAGGAAACCTGGCAACCCTAACGTGATCTCCTAAGTCACTCTAACTCCTACACTGTCTCTTTGAGTTATTTAAGAATGACTACTAGCTTTTTTGAGAGAGAGAGGCACTGTGCCTTTAGTAGCAGCACAATATGCTGACATTCAACAGGTGGAGCTATTCCCCAGCTTGGAGCTGTGGCTCTGGGAAACTACATCTGCTGGATGTTTACCTGGCTGGGGGGAAAGGTGCTGACCCCAAGGCGGTTGCAAAAGGAGAACTCTGACGTACATTAAGATGTTACATTTTCTGTTTTTCACCACAGACAGTGTAAGGAAGGGAGACTATGTCCTTTAAGTAAATTATATCACATAGTGATTGCTTTCTGTAGTCTCTTAAGAATTCTAGACTAGCTGTGTTCTGGATATAATTAAATTAGCACAGGGGAGGCTGGTTTGTAAACATGTTTCATTCTCCATTCAGTACTGTGTGTGGTTCTGACACTAACTGCTTCCACTCTGGTTAAAACAGTGCCTTTCTGTAAGAGTGCATCTTGCCAAGCCCTGGACTTGTGTCATCATTTTAGTATGTAATGTAGATCAGACAGGATACAAATGCTCACTGGGATACATTTTAGCAGCACAAATGGGATGTGGTAGCAACAGGACTCTCTGAACATTGAAGCAACTGTTGTTTCTTGAGCTGTTTCACTATGGCTGCGGTCAGACTGGCAGCTTGGTGTGATATGGTGCTGCCTCTAATTGTACCAGTTTAAAGTGTTGCGGGGCATTCATCCAGACAGCACACCCTGCTGCGGGTTACCCACATGGACATCCCATGGTTAAGCATCCACATTACTGCAGCGTCTCAGCCACAGAGTGCACTGCCTGGTCATTTTTAAAATGCATGTGTGCGCATGTGCACTCATGCGCATCTGGGCAAAAACCCACCATAGCAGTAGGAAGGGATCTGCAGGTTCAGACTGCAAATCCATTTTGTTTGTGCTCCCCCCACATTCAGACATCTGGCCACACGTGATGAATATGTGGGAAACCAAAAGCACCACATGTTATGTGGTGGTTATTTACTCTGATTCTAACTTTTTGTACAATGGATTGAGTACAATTCAGGAATGGCTGACAGCTTTGGCTGTGTGACCGGGCCCATTAAATCTTTGAAAAGTGCCTATATTCGGCCAAATGGACAGTCTGAATGCAGCCAAATTCTGTATACATAGTATCAAGGACAAGCACCGCAATGCAACTATGATTGCGGCAGTCTGTTACTTATTTTGGAGATATCCTACTTAAATCAATATGTATACTCAAAATGGAGAGGATTGTGAATTCCCATATAAGTGAAGAGGAACTGCTTTGAAAAACTTTGTATTTTGAAGTTTTGCAGATTAGTTTTACAAGGAGATTTTTCACAATCCTTTAAAAAACAACAACAACAACAATGGGCTGGATCCAGATGGCTTTTTCTTTCAGTCTTGCCCAGTTCTCCTCCTCATTTCATCCTCCATCCCACATGGCCTTTGTTCATGTAGGTCCCAAAATGTACAGTTCTGTGATAACTTCTGTACTGCCAGGGGAATGGAAAATTTACCAAGGTCCCAAGTTACTAGGTATTAATGAGTTTAGATTTCAGCCATATTCCACTAGGAAGTTTTCACCAGTTGCCACCACTGGAAGCTTGTATAGATACTCCAGTTTAGTCTGTCTATAAACTAAACCATATCCATAATAATAGACCCAGTATTTCCCCACCTTCTTTTGGTACCTTTGTAAACATGTGCCCTATTTAGACTTTTATGAGGAGCAGAATTACCATGATAAGATATTAATTTTTATTTTAAAAACAAGTTAAACTTTACTTGTAAATAAAGTCACCATTTATTTAAAATTACAGCATTTAAACATCCATATTTTTGCCATGGTTAGGAGGTAAGCCATCTATTGAAGTCATTTTTGTTTGTTTCATCAGGCATGCATGATTTCTCACCTCTTCATCAGCTGATGAAGATAAAGGATAGTTGTTTCTCTGTCCCTTCAGTTTCTGAAAACTCCCTGGCACCCCCCAAAAGGTTTCTTCCCATCACCCCTCATGCCTTCTACCCAGTTCTATAACAGGCCAAGGAGGGCATGGTTTAAGTCAGTTTTGCTTCAGGTAAAAGCCCCCCTCCTTTTTTATTTTTTATTTTCTGCTTTTTGGGTGCTCACCAGCAGGGGTCTTGTTGTAGAAAAAGAGCTGCCGGAGCTCATTAGCATAACTCATTAGCATAGCTTATTTGCATATGCCACGCCCCCTGACATCACCGGAAGTGACAGAAGGCCACACCCCCTGACATCACCGGAAGTGTGTCAGAAGGCCCGGCTACTTACCCTCCTGCTTCATCCTCATTCCCAAACGGAATGAGGATCGAAGCAGAGGGCGGGGTAAAGAAGGGGGCGGGGCTTCACCACGTGACCGCCCCGCCCCCTAGAGGTTCTCTTCCGGAGCTCCGTACCTGAGAGCTCCCCCCCGACTAGAGCCCTGCAGGCACATTCTCAACTGAATGGTGACTAAAGAAACTTGTTTTTACACTTGCAGAGGTGGTTCTCTGGCTCAGTAGTAGAACATCTGTTTTGTACGTATAACGTCTGAGGTTCAGTCCCAAGTATCTCCAGTTAGAAGGATCAACTAGTAGGTGATGTAACATCTACTTGAGACTCTGGAGATCTGCTGCCAGACAGAGTAGACAATACTGATGTTGATAGACAAGCGCTCTGACTCAGGATAAGGCAGCTCTGTGTGTTCACTGGAGAGAAGGAATCAGCCTTTGTCCTACCAGGGAAGGCTGTTATAAGCGTCAGCGGGGTGCAGATTAAGTATCACCTTTTCCAAATGATAAACCTGTATGTTACCTGTAGAATGAGGGCTCTTTTAATCACAAACACCACTTCCTGAACTCTTCAAACTTCCTTAAAGTAAACCCAGAGTTTTTTCTCTTTTAAAATTGTACTTAATTGAATATTTTTTGAGGAAAGTACATTCTCCAAAAGTATGTGGTCTGAAGATCCCTGATCCTAAGATATGTACATCTTGATTTCCATTCTCTATGCATGTGCACAGAATGGATCCAGAGAATTCTGAATTGAGTCCTTTCTTACTTTTCCCTTTTTTTGTGACAGTAACCTGTAGCACCTAACCCTAAGGTGTTCCTGACAGTCAGGAGACCCGTGGGGATAACACCATCAGTGCAGAAGATCGAAAGAACTCATGAAGGATAATTTGGAGGGAAGGGGAATGAAAAATGAAATGGAAAAAAGCACATAATCACTCCAACCCTTTAATGTTGCCACTGAACAGTAACATACATTTTTGCATGTAACACTGTTTAACAACATAAATGCTTTGAGTGGGATACAACCTCTTCTGTGTGAGCAGGATATTTGTTCCTGTCTGGCACTCAGCTCTGTCTGAAAGCTGAATGCTTTCTAGGATGTGATCAATGCACAGCCAAACTGAAAGAACTTAAATCATCTTTATTGAACTTCACATGCATTCAGAAGGTCATTACTCGCAATCTAATCTGATGGCTGGCTGGAAAACTTACATCTTTGTGATTCAGGTCAATTCTATAGCCATGGTGAGAAAGAGATGGGTTTCCCCTTCTCCTTGCGGACAGACAAAGAAATGGAAAAGAACTATACTTTCCTATCTTTGTGCCTCTGAGCTCAGGAAATTACTTTTGATGAGCCAGTCAGAGGGATGCTTTGGGGGCACCTAGCTCAGGACTACAATTCCCAGAGGCAACTGCACTTATAGATAAACAGCAGTTTTTTGTTGTTGTTCAGTCGCACAGTCAAGTCCGACTCGTCATGACCCCATGGACCACATCACACCAGGCCCTCCTGTCTTCCGTCGTGCTCTGGAGTTTGCTTAATTTCATGTTCGTTGCCTCGATAACACTGTCTACCTTCTCATCCTTTGTCATCCCCTTCTTCTTTGACCTTCAATCTTTCCCAGCATCAGGGTCCTCTCCAGTGAGTGCTCCCTTCTCATTTGGTGGCCAAAATATTTGAGCTTCAGCTTCAGTATCTGGCTTTCCAGGGAACAGTCAGGGTTGATTTCTTTTAGGATTGACTGATTTGACCTTCTTGTAGTCCAAAGGACTCTCAAGAGTCTTCTCTAGCACCATAATTCCAAAGAATCTATTCTGCGGCGCTCAGCCTTCCTTATAGTCCAACTCTCACAGCCATACAGTACTACTGGGAATACCATTGCTTTGACCATGCGGACTTTTGTTGGCAGGGTGATGTCTCTACTTTTTATTATGCTGTCAAAGTTTGCCATCGCTTTCCTCCCAAGGTGCAGGCGTCTTTTAATTTCATGGCTGCAGTCACCATCTGCAGTGATCTTGGATCCCAGGAACGTGAAGTCTGTCACTGCTTCCACGACTTCTCCTTCTATTTGCCAAGGAGTGATGGGGTCAGATGCCATGACTTGTGATTCATCCAGGCCAGCATTTCGCATGATGTACTCTGCATATATATTAAATAAGCAAGGTGACAGTATACATCCTTGTCGTACTCCTTTTCCTATGCTGAACCAATCAGTTGTTCCGTATCCGGTTCTAACTGTCGCTTCTTGGCCCTTATACAGGTTTCTCAAGAGACATGTGAGGTGGTCTGGTACTCCCATCTCTTTAAGGACCTGCCATAGTTTGTTGTGATCCACACAGTCAAAGGCTTTAGCATAGTCAATGAAGCAGAAGTAGATATTTTTCTGGTACTCTCTTGCTTTCTCCATAATCCAGCGAATGTTGGCAATATGATCTCTCGTTCCTCTACCTCTTCGAAACCCAGCTTGTACTTCTGGTAGTTCTCTATCCACGTACTGTTGAAGCCTAGCTTGTAGGATCTTGAGCATGACCTTGCTAGCGTGTGATATGAGTGCAATTGTGCGATAGTTTGAACATTCCTTGGCGTTGCCCTTCTTTGGGATTGGAATGTATACTGATCTTTTCCAATCCTGTGGCCACTGTTGCGTTTTCCAAATTTGCTGGCAAATGGAGTGCAGAACTTTAACAGCATCCTCTTCTAAGACTTTGAATAGCTCAGCTGGGATACCATCACCTCCACTAGCTTTGTTGTTAGTAATGCTTTCTAAGGCCCATTTAACTTCACATTCCAGGATGTCTGGCTCGAGGTCAGTGATTATACCGTCGTGGTTGTCAAGGACATCGAGGTCTTTCTTGTATAGTTCTTCTGTGTATTCTTGCCATCTTTTCCTAATCTCTTCTGCTTTTGTTAGGTCCCTACCATTTTTGTCCTTTATCATGGCCAGCTTTGCACGGAACGATCCCTTAATTTCTCCCAATTTTCTTGAAGAGATCTCTAGTTCTTCCCATTCTATTGTTTTCCTCTATTAGTTTGCATTGTTCCTTATCTCTCCTTGCTGTTCTCTGGAAATCTGCACTCAGTTGGGTAAATCTTTCCTTTTCACCTTTGCATTTTGCTTTCATTCTTTCTTCTGCTATTTGTAAAGCCTCATGAGTCAGACACTTTGCTTTCTTGCATTTCTTTTTCTTTGGGATGGTGCTGATTGCTGCCTCCTGGACAATATCACGAACCTCTGTCCATAGTTCTTCAGGCACTCTATCAAATCTAGTCCCTTAAACCTATTCATCACCTCCACTTTATATTCATCAGGGATGCGATCTAGGTCAAACCTGAATGGCCTAGTGGTTTTCCCAATTTTCTTCAGTTTAAGTCTGAATTTTGCAATGAGTAGCTCATGATCTGAACCACAGTCAGCTCCAGGTCTTATTTTTCCTGACTGGATAGAGCTTCTCCATCTTTGACTGCAAATTATATAGTCAATCCGATTTCAGTGTTGCCCATCTGATGATGTCCATGTTTTACTGAACTACTATTACCTACAGTTAACGCTGACTGGGGGCAGCACAATACTTCTCTGAGTGCAAAACATTGTTATGAGATTTATGCTGATCCTGTCTTCCTACTGAAGCCTTCTACTCAGTTCCTGAGGGTTTTCTAGCTTTGACAAGTGACTTGTCAAGCAGTATGGGGGGAGGCTGAAAAAAAGAAGAGGAAGCCAGTAAATATTTGTTCTGTGAGGATATGTTGATCCAAAGTATAGGGAGAGGATCAGGGTAGCTCACTCTCTCTCCCCTCTCAGATATCTGCATGTTGGGCATTATATTGTTGTGAGCTAGACAGGGCTCAGCTATAGTGAGGACTCTTCAGGAGAAGAGGAGCAGCATGTAGCCAGCCTTGAGTTAACAGGAGAAGCTGACCAGCAGGAAAATGAGCTGCAGGTTTGTCAGGCTTCACAGCCAACAGCTGGTACAGAGCCACTGAAACACTCCAGCTCTGATTCAGCAGGTGAACCTCAGCTGGCCGTTCCCAGCCCACCAGTATCACTTACACCCTTAGAGTGCTGCAGACAGAGGCTGAGAACAGAGCTACAGATAAGACAGAAAAGTGCACGCCTCCCAGCCTGATGCCAGCTGCCTGCTGATAACAAAGAGGAACAGTTGCAGGATTGCTTCTAAGCAGCTGGCTGCAAGCATGACCCTTAGGCATGGGGCTATAAAAACAGCCAAGAGAAGCTTTTATACATGGACACAATGCATAGGATAGATGTTAAGTCACTGGCTCTGCCTTGCCTCACTTCTGGACTCCTGACCTTGGACTGAACGACTCTGCCTTGCCTGACTTCTGGACTTCTGGCCTTGCCTGACTTCTGGACTTCTGACCTTGCCTGACTTCTGGTACCCAATAGTTGGAGCCTGCAAGCCGGTACATATATTTTCATAATCAGGGACCTCCAAGGAACTTGCGGGAGAAGCCCTCCCATTTCCCCATCTTTGCTTCTTCCACTCTCTCCCACCCCTTCTCTCACTTTCTCCCCCCACCCAGTGCCTGTTATTCTGTCACCCCACTTACTTGGGATCCCACCTTCTTGCAGCACTGCCACTACCTTCATGAATCTGCAGCAGGAGAGATGTGACAGGTCCTGCAGCAGGAGATGGGGCAGGTCCCAATGTAGGAGGACATTCTTCTTCTGGGACACACCCTGTTTCTTCTCCCACACACCTTGCTGTCACTGGCTCCTTTCCCCCCATTTGTAATGCCACTGCTGAAGAGGCAGCAATGGTGGAGCAGGTCTGGCAGCACTGGTAATTCCTCCTCCTTTCCCACCCACAGTGCCATCTCTTTCCCACCCACCAGACTTTTATCTTCCCCCATCTTCAGCTATATGTATTGTTTTTTAACTTCATATATACCCTGCCTTTCTCCCCAGTAGGGACCCAAAGCGGCTTACATATTCTCCTCTTCTCTAATTTATCCTCACAGCCCTGTGAAGTAGGTTGCGCTCAGTCTCTGGGTTTAAGTATCCACAGATATGGCCACACTGAGAATTTGATATATGATATTAATAGGGCCCAAAGCCTATAGAGCCCAACATGTACAGACCTATCCGTACTCCACAAAATAGAGTGTAGGGCCAAAATACAAAACTCTAACCATTATACTATACTGGTTTTTATGGAGTGGCTGCTGTTGAACAGTAGCCAGCAGCTGGGCCTGACTAGGGCTGCGATCAGACGTGCAGTTTGGCCCAATATAGTTGCTTTTCCCTAATGGATTAAACTGGCTGGTTCACACAGCCACATCTGACACCTGTTCCCCAGTTGTACCCAATCATAAGACGAGTTGGAGATGGAGTAAGTAGACAGCAGATGAATGTCGGTGCTAACAGATCCCTGTGCATTTATCCTGTGTTGCTGCATGTCTGAACTCTCCCAGTGCATGCTCCAACCAGTTCAGAATGTGAACCTGTAGTTCCAGGTTCACCATTTTTCTTTTAAATGGTAGAGCATGTGCGCACATGTGCACCTGAAAAATGTTCTTAAAAATGTTAAGGTTGTTGTTTCTTAAAAAACAAACCAAAAAAAACAAGACCAGACTGCACACTCCATGGTAGGGTAGGGGAGGTTGATGCACTTGGATCTCTTCCACCTCAGCTGTGGGCCTGGCAGAACATCTTCATTTGCATGGTATCAGATTGCTCTTGGGGGCAGGGCTTGGGTGTGGATTGGAGCCCCCAGAAGTAGGGGAGCCCTGCCTGGACCTGGGGGCTGGTAACCCTACCAAGTTAATACCATACCAGGTTGCATGGTATCAGATTGGTCTGTGGTTGCTGCCAGGCCTGGCCCCTATGAATTGTCCTTCAAAGGACAAAACAACCCTGGAAAGGGCCTTGCTTCCTCCCCCTGACTTTCCTTGACAGAAACCAAGACTGGAAGGCTGGCAGTACTGCTGTGGCTGCCTGGTAACAATCACTGAGGGCATTTGTTTCCAAAAACCATAGGGACTGCTTCTATTACTTTGGCGGTACCTCCCCTTCCACTGCCTTTATATTTATTTATTTTAGATTTCAGATGTTTTTGCAAACCTGGGGTCTTTTTTAAGTTTGTCAAAGGTCTGTCTAGTCTGTTCATGACTCCAGTCTCTGGGTTTAAGTATCCACAGATATGGCCACACTGAGAATTTGATATATGATATTAATAGGGCCCAAAGCCTATAGAGCCCAACATGTACAGACCTATCCGTACTCCACAAAATAGAGTGTAGGGCCAAAATACAAAAGTCATTTTTTACAGGATTCAACTTGCTTTCTCTGCAGCTGTAAAGCAGCTGTGAGAACATTGTTCCAAAAGTCTGTGGAAGCCTGATCCAGGCTGGAACCACAGCAACAAGGATAGGAAGTGCTCCTGCCCCCCAAACTGTTTTCCCAGGCCAAAACAACCCTGTGGGGAAATTGCATGCACAGCTCCCAAGTGTGGCAAATAACTGCCCCCCTAGGCCCTTTTGGTAGCTTGTACTTACGTTGAGAATATTGAGTCTCCATGCCTCTAAACATGTAAGTCTCTAGGCAAAATGACATCCCTTGTGTGGATGTCAGGGGCAGGGTGTGCCAGAGTGCTCTGGATCACTCTGATTGCATTGGATCAAACATGTGAATAAGGATATGTGGCTAGATGTATACAGGGTATACAGCATGCATAAAAATGCATGTGCAGTATGCTTGAATTCTATGAACCTTCCGCCATTTTGTTTGACCATGTAAATCAGGGATCCATGCATTCAGAGATAGGATGACTGTAAGAAGCAATATAGGTACTTTGCCTAAAGTGCCAGGGCTCCAAAGGAACTTGTTTCAACTATGTGGATGTTTTTGAGAGACAGCCACTGCCTGCCTGCTCTTTGGGATTTCTTCATATTTTCAATGCATGCTTATAAGTCAAATGAGATTTCTAAACTGTTAGTGATTGTAACCGGGGCTTTGGGTATACTATTGAGTGCAGATTAACTAATGTGAGGCATAATAGTGTAAAAGTTAAGATGCTGAAATTGAAAATTAAAACAAGAAAAGGATATCCCAGACAAGTTTGTGATGAGGGCTATTTTTGGGTCAGGAGGCCCCAGAACGGCTTTCCGGCTGGCTTCCACTGCAAGGCTACCCTGTGAACTCCAGTGTCAGCGAGGTGGTGGGTCAGTAGATCGTAGTTGACTGTGTCGAACACTGCTGTAAGACTGAGCAATATCAGCAGTATCAGCATTGCCAACCTGCCTTGGTCCAGTTGCCTACAGAGATTGTCTGTGAAGGCGACCAGCACCATTTCCATCCTGTGGCTGGGGTGGAAGCCGTAATGGAATAGATCCAACACTGATGTGTCATCCAGGAATTTCTGGAGCTGTTCTGTCACCTCTCTCACAATTACCTTACCCAGAAATGAAAGATTCGAGACTGGGTGGTAATTGGCCAGATCCATAGGATCTAAGTTGGTTTTTTAAAGAGCAGGACAACTACCGCCTCCTTCAGTCCCTCAGGAAAGACCCCCAAGCCCAGGGACAGATTGATGATATGATCCAGGGAACCTTGTAGTCCCTCACTGCTGGCTTTCACCAGCCATGAGGGGCATGGGTCTAAGAGGCAGGTGGTTGGCCTAACAGCACCCAGTATCCTGTCAACATTGTCTCAGGAGAGCTGATTGAAGTTGTCGAAAACCAAATCCAAAGACAGCCAAGGGGCCTCCAGTTCAGATACTGTATCAACGTCCTGTAAGATGCTCTTGATCACAAGCTCGTCACCAAACTCGCTCTAGTCATCTGAGTTCCCATTTCATCCCCCTCAGTTCCATAGTATACCGGTGGGATTTTTTTTTTTTGCCGGGGATGGAGAGGACGTTGGGGTGTGTGTGATTTTGTTGATGGCTTCAGAGAGATGGGAGTTCTAGTCATCTATCAGCTCATCTAAGGAATCAACAGAGGGCACTGGTTCCCACAGAGCATTCTTGAACCCAGTTGGGTCTGTTAGTCTCCGTGGGTGAGCATAAATCTGCTCACCACCTAGATGGGAGGAGCAGAGACACCCAGCTGGACCTTCAGGGCACAACGATCTCACCATGGCACCAACATCTTGGCCATCAGATCCATATCTAACCCCATGCCAGAGATTAAATCCAGCATGTGGCCTGCTTGGTATGTGGGCCCTTATACAATCTGGGTAAGCCCTAGTGCTGCCACGGATGACACCAGGCCCAAGGCCTGCTGTGAGGAGGCGACATTGGCATAGATGTTGAAGTCCCCAAGAACTACCAGCCTTGGGAATTCCAAGGCCAACTGGCCACTGCCTCAAGCAGGCTTGGGAGACAGTGCACCAAGCAGACAGCCAAGCTCACTTCAGAGTCCCAGACCAGGCCTACACAGTCCATGCCAGTAACCTTCAGAATGGGAAGTGCCCTGCAGGAAAAACCCTCTCGGATTTGGGACTGATGGACCGAGAAACCTGGAGGGGACAGCTCTTTCAAGGCGACTGTTTACCTTCCCTTGTCCAAGTCTCAGTTATGCATGCCAGGTCCACATCTTGCACTGCAATATAATTTTACAGTATCAAGGCCTTATTATTAATGGACCTGGAGTTGTGCAACATCAGTGTTGAAGGGGGGTGTAAGTTCCCAGCCCTCTCACCCACATGTCTCGGGATGGGATGAATGTTGGAAGGAGACCAAGCACAACCACGTCTCCATCTCCTTCCATTCCAGCACCTTCTCTCACTGCCATACCCCCCCCCCATGCTCCTTATAACTGGGATCCCCAGCCCAGTGCTGGCACTCTCGATGTTCATCCCACTCATCCAATTTTCCACTCTCACCCCCACCCAGAAGGGAGTAACCCAGGTCCACAACATGTACAGACCAAGATACAATCAAACTCAGTAGATTAAACAATAAAAAAAATAGTTCTGGCAGGGTTAAATATTTGTACAACTCCCTTTTTTGCTTCCCTCCCTATTAACTGCAGCAAGATAAAAAAGCACCGCTAACTAGTAATAATAAGGGTGGGAATAACATAATTCTCACACCACTACCTGACTAATAGTTCCTAATACATTAAAATTCAAGTGCACACAGTGAGGAATGTACAGGCACAATGTATATGGTTGGTTCAACAGAGGACTGGTCAGCGAATAAACACCTCTCCACCCCGGATTTAATGAGTGCCCTGGCAAGTCCCCGGCTAGACGACCTGGGAGAGTTGAAGTCTGAAGGGGGTCTCCACCCTTGCCTTGCATAGTCCAGACACGCCCCCCCAGTATCCCTGGGAGCAGGTCAGGTCCCATCTTACAGCACAGAACCGTCCATGGAAACGTACTCGGCTGGGAGCCTTATTTGGAATAATATGTTGTATGCTGATTTACTGCTCTCACCCTCTACCTATATGTATGGACTGGTAATTTCCATTTCATTGTATCTGAGGAAATGTGCATGCACACAAAAGCTTATACCTTGAATAAAACTTTGTTGGTCTTAAAGGTGCCACTGGACTTAAACTTTATTCTGCCGCTTCAGACCAACACAGCTACCCCACCTGAATCTAGATCAATCATATGAACTTCAGTTCTATATTTACATATGAGGAAAAACAGTCATTCTAAAGCGAAAGGCATGCTTTCTTTCTTTGTTTTTAAGATGGAACACATGCCTGTCGTGGCAGGAACACCATTGCCAGAGGGCATACACTGTTCTGCCTGACACAGGAGGAGTTGCCTCTCGTAGGATGGTGATGGCTACTTGCAACTTATTAGTATTAATGTATATTTTAGTATTATTTACATCCTCTGTCCAATTAATTATGTAATTATAAGTTCTTAAATTACCGGAGTATCTCTGTGCATGCAGGGCTGTTTTTACCCACTACTGTTGAACCTTAGCCAGCCTTTGCATATCTAGAGGGAGGGGAAGGGCTTTCTTGTTCTGTCTCAGCATGAGACACGGTAGCTCAGGTGAGATGGAGAGATTGCCAAGGTGCCTGGAGGAGGACCAGCTGGCTGTGGAGAAAGGGGTGTAAAACCACTATGACCAGCTTCTCTTCTATCAACTTGTCTTCCCAGCCCTTGCCCTTGTGCTTGAATAAGAGCTAAGGGGCTGCAGAGAAGGGTGGGGTATTGCTGGGGAGAGTGTGGGCCCTTTACTTCCATCCCTGGAATGAGGCCCACTACTCAGGGAGGCTCACAGTTTACCAGTCCTCCAGTCCCTCCAGCAGCAGCTATTTTCAGCTGGGAACCACCTGTCAAGCACAAGCCCTAGCAGGCAATGATCTTGCACACTTTTCTGGAACATGGGAAGAGTGCCACATAAGGGAAGAGACACAGGTAGCATGTCAAAATACCACGTGTCTCCTGAACCACTGAGTGGGTATTGCTGCTCTAAATGTTGCAGCCCTAGTTTGAGTTATTTAAATGTGTAATATAAACCAAAAAGCCCCAGTGATGTCATTTGGATAGGTGTGAGTGATTAAAAGAAACACTCCACATGTTTGTGTTACTTCTTCATCCCTTGGTTTAGATCAACAGACAGACTGGCTGATAAAAGGAACCCGATTTGGTTTATTGATTGTTACTACATAGTTGGAACAAGGAGGGAAATAAGGATCGTTTGTTCACTACTATGTGGGTTGCATATATGTAAAGCAAATAAAATCAACTGCATTGAAAGACAGAAAACCTTTACAAAAGTCGTAACAATGAACAACAGAACCAGGACATTTGTAAAGAAAGGTCTTGAGCACATCAAGAGACAAAGTTGATTGAGAACATTGCAAACATTTCATCAAAAGTGTTTTCTTTAATACAGAAAGGGTTTTTTTAGTATGCTAGTTCTGTTTGATCATAGAAATGTTTTATGAATTGCCGCTTTTCTTTGATCAAGTATCCTCTTAAATGAAAACACCCATGTATGTCTGTCTCTGCAATGTACAGATATGAAGTACAGTTGCCTAGTTCTCATGTAGACACCAGTGATCTTGTGTGGAAAAGTACTATCCTACCACTGGATGTATTCCCCGGGGGAACTGAATTCTGTGAAAAAAACACCAGAGTTGATTATTAGTAGAGCATCAAAGTCCCACACGCTTCTTTTCACATTGTACCATAATACCAACAGAAATCTTACCAAGTCACAAATCTTACCAAGGCCCACTCTCAGGACTGTTAGTGATTAGGAGATGGTGTTAGTTTGCAAGCTGTACAGACTGTAGTCTTCTTTTTCTATAGAATTAACATTCCTTCTGTAAAGTCACAAAGATAATCATTATTGGCTCATGGTGTGCTGTTTACAACATCTCTCCAACACTCTGACTACTAAACCGACATTCATTACACATGTTTAAAATCATTTATAGAGCCCTGGAATGTATTCTTTGGTGGGGTATTCTTTATTGTGTTCTAAAATTATTCAGATTAGGGCTGGCCCACCTATTGGTTGGATGAGAAATTTATACCAGGTGTTCAGCCTCTAGGGGACCATTGAATATCCAGAAGCTGAGAGGTAAGAGGGGGAGGTGGAAAAAAATGTTATTGGTTAGGATCCAAACAGAAATTACTTCCACTCTGTGAGAGGTGTGGCTGATTTTTCTTTCCAACTGCAGCCCACTGCATTGTACTACAATCCAGTCTGGAGTAGCCCCAAGTTTTGAGGAGCTGTTTTGAGTCCTGTTGTGAGAAAAGGGGCGGGGTGGGGGGCACTGGGAAAGCCTCCTTGTATGTCCAAAGGCTCTGCTTGGCCCTAACCATCTTGGCAATAACTTATTCAGACATCATCTTCAGTACACATGATGCTTTATAGAGTTTTGTAAACCAGTTCTTTGTAGGTTTCCCAAGTCCCCCTGGGGGGTGGGGAAACCCCCACCCCAGAGGCCTGTTCCCCGCCGCTGGCAGATCGAGCCCCCGGGGGGAACCCCACCCCATCGTGCGCGTCACCCGGAAGTGACGCAACCACGTCGGACACGCTGGGGGCGGGGCCACGGTCATCCGAGGGAAAACTCTATGGTTTTCCAGCATGCCCAGCATGCCCAGCGTCCTAATGTCACATCCGGGTGACGTGTGTGTGGTGTGTGCGCGCTTTGCGTGCTTCAGTCGCCGGACAGGAGTCCCCCACCGTGGCGATTTTTCAACTTGGCAACCCTCGTTCTTTGTCTACTTAGACCCTCTACAAGAGGGGGCATGGATAGTTGGATGGTGGTGGCAGTACAGCTCTGGAACAATACAAAAAGATGGATGCAGGGTCTGCACTTTTAAAACTGGAATGCAGTCTTTTTTTTTTTGCACTGCCAATATCTATATGTATATTCTTGCAGATTATAAAATGTTTTATGTATGTTATTTTCTGTGGTGATACACAGAGTGAAATGAGATTATTTCACACTTTCCCCTACCCTCTCTTCATACACAGCCCTGCCCAGATATAAGAAGTCGCTCAAAACCAAGCACCCAAGGATATTTTGCAACAGCTGTGAAATTTCCTGACTTGGAGCTATTCTAACAGCATCCAAAAGAAAGATGCTACACCAGGGAGACCAGGTTTTCAGCTCCCTGTTCATTTAAATTCCTCACTTAATAGCTGTCCTGCCCCAGGAGTAATACTTTTGATAATATATTTTAAATACTATCTGACATATCTGCTAACTAGGAGCCTAGAATTAATATTCAGTGTTAAAGCACTACTGTTGTGGAGGCTGATATTTACATAAATGAATTATGTGTTCAAATCACTACAGTCATGTTGCAAATACTATATTCCAAGTTCATTAAGGAAAGGGAAGGTTTTTCATAACCTGCCATAGAATAATAGAATGTTAGAGTTGGAAGGGATCTTGCAGGTCATCTAGTCCAACCCCCTGCACTCTGCAGGAGCATAGCCGAAAGATAGCCCTACAGCATACCCGAAAGATGGTCGTCCAGCCTCTGCTTGAAAACATCCAGCAAAGGAGCATCCACCACTTTCTGAGGCAGTCTGTTCCACTGCTCAACCACTCTCACAGTTAGGAAGTTTCTCCTGATATTTAGCTGGTGATGACTCCCTTGTAATTTCCACCCATTAGATCTTGTCTTGCAATCCAGAGCAAGAAAGAATAGATCTGCTCCATCTTCTACATGTCAGCCCTTCAGATATTTGAAGACTGCAATCATGTCCCCTCTAAGCCTTCTCTTTCCCAGGCTAAACATACCCAACTCTTTCAGCCTTTCCTTATAAGACTTGGATTCCAACC